>NC_139217.1:151831794-152431794 GCF_055691185.1 Crinia signifera
TAGCTTTATTAATGACATCAGCCAATGATAGCTAATAGGGTATATTTGTATATTTCGAATTCATATGAAGGTATATGTCATTCTTCCATGCACATGCAGTATTTCATTATATTTGTTAATATAACTCTGCATAGCCTCCTAATGCCCAGAGGGACGGGCAGTCCATCAGCCACGGGTCCCCAGAGGTTTCCCCCACAGGGGGTTTTCCCTCTCCTGAGTGCTGAAGGATGATTCTTTGTGAGTCACGAGGCTACCACCAGCTTGGTCCTCCTATAGGGCACACAGATCTCAAATCAAAAGATAGATAGATGGGTGGGTGGGCGGGTAGGTATATCGATAGATGGTAAATCATTAGATAGATATGTGGGTAGGTAGATAGATGGCAAATCATTAGCATAACCCAGCACAATACATAATTGTCAGTGTATACCGAGAACATATTATCATGCCCCTTTCCTTTTTTTATTAGGTGAGTGGTCTCCTTGAAACCGATGAAGAAGTCCTAATATGCGACTACTGCAGGGTGACCGGGACCTGGACTGCAGAATCGTCCTCAAGTCAACGAACAAAGATGGTGCACAGCAACAAGAGACCCAAGTCAGGTAATTAATGTGAACATTAATTACTGATAATATGTTTGTGGTATACATTTGGGGGTTTGTAGATAGATAATTGGGTGGGTGAAGCGCAATACCTTTAAAAGATAGGTGGGTGCACACAGCATAATCATTGCTGTCATTACCATCCTCCATATACATCTCCTGCTACCTGATGTTTCCTCATACACACCCAGCCTTCCTGGGGAGAGATCCCTGTGGGAGATAAGTATCTTGTCACAGACCAAGTTCCTAATTTGGATGTGCCTGCAGACTTGGAGCTACCCTAAAAAAACCTTGGTGCATGTTGAAGATCTATGGGGGTTCTAGCAAAAATAGACTAAGCTTCTCAAATGGGGACGGCCAGCCTCTTCATCCAATTTCGCAGCTTTGTGAGGAATATGATTTGGGTAATATCAGGAGATGTGGACAGGAGCTTTATTAATGACATCAGCCAATGATAGCTAATAGGGTATATTTGTATATTTCGAATTCATATGAAGGTATATGTCATTCTTCCATGCACATGCAGTATTTCATTATATTTGTTGATATAACTCTGCATAGCCTCCTAATGCCCAGAGGGACGGGCAGTCCATCAGCCACGGGTCCCCAGAGGTTTCCCCCACAGGGGGTTTTCCCTCTCCTGAGTGCTGAAGGATGATTCTTTTGTGAGTCACGAGGCTACCACCAGCTTGGTCCTCCTATAGGGCACACAGATCTTAAATCAAAAGATAGATAGATAGGTGGGTGGGAGGGCGGGTAGGTATATCGATAGATGGTAAATCATTAGATAGATATGTGGGTAGGTAGATAGATGGCAAATCATTAGCATAACCCAGCACAATACATAATTGTCAGTGTATACCGAGAACATATTATCATGCCCCTTTCCTTTTTTATTAGGTGAGTGGTCTCCTTGAAACCGATGAAGAAGTCCTAATATGCGACTACTGCAGGGTGACCGGGACCTGGACTGCAGAATCGTCCTCAAGTCAACGAACAAAGATGGTGCACAGCAACAAGAGACCCAAGTCAGGTAATTAATGTGAACATTAATTACTGATAATATGTTTGTGGTATACATTTGGGGGTTTGTAGATAGATAATTGGGTGGGTGAAGTGCAATACCTTTAAAAGATAGGTGGGTGCACATAGCATAATCATTGCTGTCATTACCATCCTCCATATACATCTCCTGCTACCTGATGTTTCCTCATACACACCCAGCCTTCCTGGGGAGAGATCCCTGTGGGAGATAAGTATCTTGTCACAGACCAAGTTCCTAATTTGGATGTGCCTGCAGACTTGGAGCTACCCTAAAAAAAACCTTGGTGGATGTTGAAGATCTATGGGGGTTCTAGCAAAAATAGACTAAGCTTCTCAAATGGGGACGGCCAGCCTCTTCAGCCAATTTCGCAGCTTTGTGAGGAATATGATTTTGGGGTAATATCAGGAGATGTGGACAGGAGCTTTATTAATGACATCAGCCAATGATAGCTAATAGGGTATATTTGTATATTTCGAATTCATATGAAGGTATATGTCATTCTTCCATGCACATGCAGTATTTCATTATATTTGTTGATATAACTCTGCATAGCCTCCTAATGCCCAGAGGGACGGGCAGTCCATCAGCCACGGGTCCCCAGAGGTTTCCCCCACAGGGGGTTTTCCCTCTCCTGAGTGCTGAAGGATGATTCTTTGTGAGTCACGAGGCTACCACCAGCTTGGTCCTCCTATAGGGCACACAGATCTTAAATCAAAAGATAGATAGATAGATAGGTGGGTGGGAGGGGCGGGTAGGTATATCGATAGATGGTAAATCATTAGATAGATATGTGGGTAGGTAGATAGATGGCAAATCATTAGCATAACCCAGCACAATACATAATTGTCAGTGTATACCGAGAACATATTATCATGCCCCTTTCCTTTTTTTATTAGGTGAGTGGTCTCCTTGAAACCGATGAAGAAGTCCTAATATGCGACTACTGCAGGGTGACCGGGACCTGGACTGCAGAATCGTCCTCAAGTCAACGAACAAAGATGGTGCACAGCAACAAGAGACCCAAGTCAGGTAATTAATGTGAACATTAATTACTGATAATATGTTTGTGGTATACATTTGGGGGTTTGTAGATAGATAATTGGGTGGGTGAAGCGCAATACCTTTAAAAGATAGGTGGGTGCACACAGCATAATCATTGCTGTCATTACCATCCTCCATATACATCTCCTGCTACCTGATGTTTCCTCATACACACCCAGCCTTCCTGGGGAGAGATCCTTGTGGGAGATAAGTATCTTGTCACAGACCAAGTTCCTAATTTGGATGTGCCTGCAGACTTGGAGCTACCCTAAAAAAAACCTTGGTGCATGTTGAAGATCTATGGGGGTTCTAGCAAAAATAGACTAAGCTTCTCAAATGGGGACGGCCAGCCTCTTTCAGCCAATTTCGCAGCTTTGTGAGGAATATGATTTGGGTAATATCAGGAGATGTGGACAGGAGCTTTATTAATGACATCAGCCAATGATAGCTAATAGGGTATATTTGTATATTTCGAATTCATATGAAGGTATATGTCATTCTTCCATGCACATGCAGTATTTCATTATATTTGTTAAAATAACTCTGCATAGCCTCCTAATGCCCAGAGGGACGGGCAGTCCATCAGCCACGGGTCCCCAGAGGTTTCCCCCACAGGGGGTTTTCCCTCTCCTGAGTGCTGAAGGATGATTCTTTGTGAGTCACGAGGCTACCACCAGCTTGGTCCTCCTATAGGCACACAGATCTTAAATCAAAAGATAGATAGATGGGTGGGTGGGTGGGTAGGTATATCGATAGATGGTAAATCATTAGATAGATATGTGGGTAGGTAGATAGATGGCAAATCATTAGCATAACCCAGCACAATACATAATTGTCAGTGTATACCGAGAACATATTATCATGCCCCTTTCCTTTTTTTATTAGGTGAGTGGTCTCCTTGAAACCGATGAAGAAGTCCTAATATGCGACTACTGCAGGGTGACCGGGACCTGGACTGCAGAATCGTCCTCAAGTCAACGAACAAAGATGGTGCACAGCAACAAGAGACCCAAGTCAGGTAATTAATGTGAACATTAATTACTGATAATATGTTTGTGGTATACATTTGGGGGTTTGTAGATAGATAATTGGGTGGGTGAAGCGCAATACCTTTAAAAGATAGGTGGGTGCACACATATAATCATTGCTGTCATTACCATCCTCCATATACATCTCCTGCTACCTGATGTTTCCTCATACACACCCAGCCTTCCTGGGGAGAGATCCCTGTGGGAGATAAGTATCTTGTCACAGACCAAGTTCCTAATTTGGATGTGCCTGCAGACTTGGAGCTACCCTAAAAAAAACCTTGGTGCATGTTGAAGATCTATGGGGGTTCTAGCAAAAATAGACTAAGCTTCTCAAATGGGGACGGCCAGCCTCTTCATCCAATTTCGCAGCTTTGTGAGGAATATGATTTGGGTAATATCAGGAGATGTGGACAGGAGCTTTATTAATGACATCAGCCAATGATAGCTAATAGGGTATATTTGTATATTTCGAATTCATATGAAGGTATATGTCATTCTTCCATGCACATGCAGTATTTCATTATATTTGTTGATATAACTCTGCATAGCCTCCTAATGCCCAGAGGGACGGGCAGTCCATCAGCCACGGGTCCCCAGAGGTTTCCCCCACAGGGGGTTTTCCCTCTCCTGAGTGCTGAAGGATGATTCTTTGTGAGTCACGAGGCTACCACCAGCTTGGTCCTCCTATAGGGCACACAGATCTTAAATCAAAAGATAGATAGATAGATAGGTGGGTGGGAGGGCGGGTAGGTATATCGATAGATGGTAAATCATTAGATAGATATGTGGGTAGGTAGATAGATGGCAAATCATTAGCATAACCCAGCACAATACATAATTGTCAGTGTATACCGAGAACATATTATCATGCCCCTTTCCTTTTTTTATTAGGTGAGTGGTCTCCTTGAAACCGATGAAGAAGTCCTAATATGCGACTACTGCAGGGTGACCTGGACCTGGACTGCAGAATCGTCCTCAAGTCAACGAACAAAGATGGTGCACAGCAACAAGAGACCCAAGTCAGGTAATTAATGTGAACTTTAATTACTGATAATATGTTTGTGGTATACATTTGGGGGTTTGTAGATAGATAATTGGGTGGGTGAAGCGCAATACCTTTAAAAGATAGGTGGGTGCACACAGCATAATCATTGCTGTCATTACCATCCTCCATATACATCTCCTGCTACCTGATGTTTCCTCATACACACCCAGCCTTCCTGGGGAGAGATCCTTGTGGGAGATAAGTATCTTGTCACAGACCAAGTTCCTAATTTGGATGTGCCTGCAGACTTGGAGCTACCCTAAAAAAAAACCTTGGTGCATGTTGAAGATCTATGGGGGTTCTAGCAAAAATAGACTAAGCTTCTCAAATGGGGACGGCCAGCCTCTTCAGCCAATTTCGCAGCTTTGTGAGGAATATGATTTGGGTAATATCAGGAGATGTGGAAAGGAGCTTTATTAATGACATCAGCCAATGATAGCTAATAGGGTATATTTGTATATTTCGAATTCATATGAAGGTATATGTCATTCTTCCATGCACATGCAGTATTTCATTATATTTGTTAATATAACTCTGCATAGCCTCCTAATGCCCAGAGGGACGGGCAGTCCATCAGCCACGGGTCCCCAGAGGTTTCCCCCACAGGGGGTTTTCCCTCTCCTGAGTGCTGAAGGATGATTCTTTGTGAGTCACGAGGCTACCACCAGCTTGGTCCTCCTATAGGGCACACAGATCTTAAATCAAAAGATAGATAGATGGGTGGGTGGGCGGGTAGGTATATCGATAGATGGTAAATCATTAGATAGATATGTGGGTAGGTAGATAGATGGCAAATCATTAGCATAACCCAGCACAATACATAATTGTCAGTGTATACCGAGAACATATTATCATGCCCCTTTCCTTTTTTTATTAGGTGAGTGGTCTCCTTGAAACCGATGAAGAAGTCCTAATATGCGACTACTGCAGGGTGACCGGGACCTGGACTGCAGAATCGTCCTCAAGTCAACGAACAAAGATGGTGCACAGCAACAAGAGACCCAAGTCAGGTAATTAATGTGAACATTAATTACTGATAATATGTTTGTGGTATACATTTGGGGGTTTGTAGATAGATAATTGGGTGGGTGAAGCGCAATACCTTTAAAAGATAGGTGGGTGCACACAGCATAATCATTGCTGTCATTACCATCCTCCATATACATCTCCTGCTACCTGATGTTTCCTCATACACACCCAGCCTTCCTGGGGAGAGATCCTTGTGGGAGATAAGTATCTTGTCACAGACCAAGTTCCTAATTTGGATGTGCCTGCAGACTTGGAGCTACCCTAAAAAAAACCTTGGTGCATGTTGAAGATCTATGGGGGTTCTAGCAAAAATAGACTAAGCTTCTCAAATGGGGACGGCCAGCCTCTTCAGCCAATTTCGCAGCTTTGTGAGGAATATGATTTGGGTAATATCAGGAGATGTGGACAGGAGCTTTATTAATGACATCAGCCAATGATAGCTAATAGGGTATATTTGTATATTTCGAATTCATATGAAGGTATATGTCATTCTTCCATGCACATGCAGTATTTCATTATATTTGTTAATATAACTCTGCATAGCCTCCTAATGCCCAGAGGGACGGGCAGTCCATCAGCCACGGGTCCCCAGAGGTTTCCCCCACAGGGGGTTTTCCCTCTCCTGAGTGCTGAAGGATGATTCTTTGTGAGTCACGAGGCTACCACCAGCTTGGTCCTCCTATAGGGCACACAGATCTTAAATCAAAAGATAGATAGATGGGTGGGTGGGCGGGTAGGTATATCGATAGATGGTAAATCATTAGATAGATATGTGGGTAGGTAGATAGATGGCAAATCATTAGCATAACCCAGCACAATACATAATTGTCAGTGTATACCGAGAACATATTATCATGCCCCTTTCCTTTTTTTATTAGGTGAGTGGTCTCCTTGAAACCGATGAAGAAGTCCTAATATGCGACTACTGCAGGGTGACCGGGACCTGGACTGCAGAATCGTCCTCAAGTCAACGAACAAAGATGGTGCACAGCAACAAGAGACCCAAGTCAGGTAATTAATGTGAACATTAATTACTGATAATATGTTTGTGGTATACATTTGGGGGTTTGTAGATAGATAATTGGGTGGGTGAAGCGCAATACCTTTAAAAGATAGGTGGGTGCACACAGCATAATCATTGCTGTCATTACCATCCTCCATATACATCTCCTGCTACCTGATGTTTCCTCATACACACCCAGCCTTCCTGGGGAGAGATCCCTGTGGGAGATAAGTATCTTGTCACAGACCAAGTTCCTAATTTGGATGTGCCTGCAGACTTGGAGCTACCCTAAAAAAAACCTTGGTGCATGTTGAAGATCTATGGGGGTTCTAGCAAAAATAGACTAAGCTTCTCAAATGGGGACGGCCAGCCTCTTCATCCAATTTCGCAGCTTTGTGAGGAATATGATTTGGGTAATATCAGGAGATGTGGACAGGAGCTTTATTAATGACATCAGCCAATGATAGCTAATAGGGTATATTTGTATATTTCGAATTCATATGAAGGTATATGTCATTCTTCCATGCACATGCAGTATTTCATTATATTTGTTGATATAACTCTGCATAGCCTCCTAATGCCCAGAGGGACGGGCAGTCCATCAGCCACGGGTCCCCAGAGGTTTCCCCCACAGGGGGTTTTCCCTCTCCTGAGTGCTGAAGGATGATTCTTTGTGAGTCACGAGGCTACCACCAGCTTGGTCCTCCTATAGGGCACACAGATCTTAAATCAAAAGATAGATAGATAGATAGATAGATAGGTGGGTGGGAGGGCGGGTAGGTATATCGATAGATGGTAAATCATTAGATAGATATGTGGGTAGGTAGATAGATGGCAAATCATTAGCATAACCCAGCACAATACATAATTGTCAGTGTATACCGAGAACATATTATCATGCCCCTTTCCTTTTTTTATTAGGTGAGTGGTCTCCTTGAAACCGATGAAGAAGTCCTAATATGCGACTACTGCAGGGTGACCGGGACCTGGACTGCAGAATCGTCCTCAAGTCAACGAACAAAGATGGTGCACAGCAACAAGAGACCCAAGTCAGGTAATTAATGTGAACATTAATTACTGATAATATGTTTGTGGTATACATTTGGGGGTTTGTAGATAGATAATTGGGTGGGTGAAGCGCAATACCTTTAAAAAATAGGTGGGTGCACACAGCATAATCATTGCTGTCATTACCATCCTCCATATACATCTCCTGCTACCTGATGTTTCCTCATACACACCCAGCCTTCCTGGGGAGAGATCCTTGTGGGAGATAAGTATCTTGTCACAGACCAAGTTCCTAATTTGGATGTGCCTGCAGACTTGGAGCTACCCTAAAAAAAACCTTGGTGCATGTTGAAGATCTATGGGGGTTCTAGCAAAAATAGACTAAGCTTCTCAAATGGGGACGGCCAGCCTCTTCAGCCAATTTCGCAGCTTTGTGAGGAATATGATTTGGGTAATATCAGGAGATGTGGACAGGAGCTTTATTAATGACATCAGCCAATGATAGCTAATAGGGTATATTTGTATATTTCGAATTCATATGAAGGTATATGTCATTCTTCCATGCACATGCAGTATTTCATTATATTTGTTAATATAACTCTGCATAGCCTCCTAATGCCCAGAGGGACCGGCAGTCCATCAGCCACGGGTCCCCAGAGGTTTCCCCCACAGGGGGTTTTCCCTCTCCTGAGTGCTGAAGGATGATTCTTTGTGAGTCACGAGGCTACCACCAGCTTGGTCCTCCTATAGGGCACACAGATCTTAAATCAAAAGATAGATAGATGGGTGGGTGGGCGGGTAGGTATATCGATAGATGGTAAATCATTAGATAGATATGTGGGTAGGTAGATAGATGGCAAATCATTAGCATAACCCAGCACAATACATAATTGTCAGTGTATACCGAGAACATATTATCATGCCCCTTTCCTTTTTTTATTAGGTGAGTGGTCTCCTTGAAACCGATGAAGAAGTCCTAATATGCGACTACTGCAGGGTGACCGGGACCTGGACTGCAGAATCGTCCTCAAGTCAACGAACAAAGATGGTGCACAGCAACAAGAGACCCAAGTCAGGTAATTAATGTGAACATTAATTACTGATAATATGTTTGTGGTATACATTTGGGGGTTTGTAGATAGATAATTGGGTGGGTGAAGCGCAATACCTTTAAAAGATAGGTGGGTGCACACAGCATAATCATTGCTGTCATTACCATCCTCCATATACATCTCCTGCTACCTGATGTTTCCTCATACACACCCAGCCTTCCTGGGGAGAGATCCCTGTGGGAGATAAGTATCTTGTCACAGACCAAGTTCCTAATTTGGATGTGCCTGCAGACTTGGAGCTACCCTAAAAAAAACCTTGGTGCATGTTGAAGATCTATGGGGGTTCTAGCAAAAATAGACTAAGCTTCTCAAATGGGGACGGCCAGCCTCTTCATCCAATTTCGCAGCTTTGTGAGGAATATGATTTGGGTAATATCAGGAGATGTGGACAGGAGCTTTATTAATGACATCAGCCAATGATAGCTAATAGGGTATATTTGTGTATTTCGAATTCATATGAAGGTATATGTCATTCTTCCATGCACATGCAGTATTTCATTATATTTGTTGATATAACTCTGCATAGCCTCCTAATGCCCAGGGGGACGGGCAGTCCATCAGCCACGGGTCCCCAGAGGTTTCCCCCACAGGGGGTTTTCCCTCTCCTGAGTGCTGAAGGATGATTCTTTGTGAGTCACGAGGCTACCACCAGCTTGGTCCTCCTATAGGGCACACAGATCTTAAATCAAAAGATAGATAGATAGATAGATAGGTGGGTGGGAGGGCGGGTAGGTATATCGATAGATGGTAAATCATTAGATAGATATGTGGGTAGGTAGATAGATGGCAAATCATTAGCATAACCCAGCACAATACATAATTGTCAGTGTATACCGAGAACATATTATCATGCCCCTTTCCTTTTTTTATTAGGTGAGTGGTCTCCTTGAAACCGATGAAGAAGTCCTAATATGCGACTACTGCAGGGTGACCGGGACCTGGACTGCAGAATCGTCCTCAAGTCAACGAACAAAGATGGTGCACAGCAACAAGAGACCCAAGTCAGGTAATTAATGTGAACTTTAATTACTGATAATATGTTTGTGGTATACATTTGGGGGTTTGTAGATAGATAATTGGGTGGGTGAAGCGCAATACCTTTAAAAGATAGGTGGGTGCACACAGCATAATCATTGCTGTCATTACCATCCTCCATATACATCTCCTGCTACCTGATGTTTCCTCATACACACCCAGCCTTCCTGGGGAGAGATCCTTGTGGGAGATAAGTATCTTGTCACAGACCAAGTTCCTAATTTGGATGTGCCTGCAGACTTGGAGCTACCCTAAAAAAAACCTTGGTGCATGTTGAAGATCTATGGGGGTTCTAGCAAAAATAGACTAAGCTTCTCAAATGGGGACGGCCAGCCTCTTCAGCCAATTTCGCAGCTTTGTGAGGAATATGATTTGGGTAATATCAGGAGATGTGGACAGGAGCTTTATTAATGACATCAGCCAATGATAGCTAATAGGGTATATTTGTATATTTCGAATTCATATGAAGGTATATGTCATTCTTCCATGCACATGCAGTATTTCATTATATTTGTTAATATAACTCTGCATAGCCTCCTAATGCCCAGAGGGACGGGCAGTCCATCAGCCACGGGTCCCCAGAGGTTTCCCCCACAGGGGGTTTTCCCTCTCCTGAGTGCTGAAGGATGATTCTTTGTGAGTCACGAGGCTACCACCAGCTTGGTCCTCCTATAGGGCACACAGATCTTAAATCAAAAGATAGATAGATGGGTGGGTGGGCGGGTAGGTATATCGATAGATGGTAAATCATTAGATAGATATGTGGGTAGGTAGATAGATGGCAAATCATTAGCATAACCCAGCACAATACATAATTGTCAGTGTATACCGAGAACATATTATCATGCCCCTTTCCTTTTTTTATTAGGTGAGTGGTCTCCTTGAAACCGATGAAGAAGTCCTAATATGCGACTACTGCAGGGTGACCGGGACCTGGACTGCAGAATCGTCCTCAAGTCAACGAACAAAGATGGTGCACAGCAACAAGAGACCCAAGTCAGGTAATTAATGTGAACATTAATTACTGATAATATGTTTGTGGTATACATTTGGGGGTTTGTAGATAGATAATTGGGTGGGTGAAGCACAATACCTTTAAAAGATAGGTGGGTGCACACAGCATAATCATTGCTGTCATTACCATCCTCCATATACATCTCCTGCTACCTGATGTTTCCTCATACACACCCAGCCTTCCTGGGGAGAGATCCCTGTGGGAGATAAGTATCTTGTCACAGACCAAGTTCCTAATTTGGATGTGCCTGCAGACTTGGAGCTACCCTAAAAAAAACCTTGGTGCATGTTGAAGATCTATGGGGGTTCTAGCAAAAATAGACTAAGCTTCTCAAATGGGGACGGCCAGCCTCTTCATCCAATTTCGCAGCTTTGTGAGGAATATGATTTGGGTAATATCAGGAGATGTGGACAGGAGCTTTATTAATGACATCAGCCAATGATAGCTAATAGGGTATATTTGTATATTTCGAATTCATATGAAGGTATATGTCATTCTTCCATGCACATGCAGTATTTCATTATATTTGTTGATATAACTCTGCATAGCCTCCTAATGCCCAGAGGGACGGGCAGTCCATCAGCCACGGGTCCCCAGAGGTTTCCCCCACAGGGGGTTTTCCCTCTCCTGAGTGCTGAAGGATGATTCTTTGTGAGTCACGAGGCTACCACCAGCTTGGTCCTCCTATAGGGCACACAGATCTTAAATCAAAAGATAGATAGATAGATAGATAGATAGATAGATAGATAGGTGGGTGGGAGGGCGGGTAGGTATATCGATAGATGGTAAATCATTAGATAGATATGTGGGTAGGTAGATAGATGGCAAATCATTAGCATAACCCAGCACAATACATAATTGTCAGTGTATACCGAGAACATATTATCATGCCCCTTTCCTTCTTTTATTAGGTGAGTGGTCTCCTTGAAACCGATGAAGAAGTCCTAATATGCGACTACTGCAGGGTGACCGGGACCTGGACTGCAGAATCGTCCTCAAGTCAACGAACAAAGATGGTGCACAGCAACAAGAGACCCAAGTCAGGTAATTAATGTGAACATTAATTACTGATAATATGTTTGTGGTATACATTTGGGGGTTTGTAGATAGATAATTGGGTGGGTGAAGCGCAATACCTTTAAAAAATAGGTGGGTGCACACAGCATAATCATTGCTGTCATTACCATCCTCCATATACATCTCCTGCTACCTGATGTTTCCTCATACACACCCAGCCTTCCTGGGGAGAGATCCTTGTGGGAGATAAGTATCTTGTCACAGACCAAGTTCCTAATTTGGATGTGCCTGCAGACTTGGAGCTACCCTAAAAAAAACCTTGGTGCATGTTGAAGATCTATGGGGGTTCTAGCAAAAATAGACTAAGCTTCTCAAATGGGGACGGCCAGCCTCTTCAGCCAATTTCGCAGCTTTGTGAGGAATATGATTTGGGTAATATCAGGAGATGTGGACAGGAGCTTTATTAATGACATCAGCCAATGATAGCTAATAGGGTATATTTGTATATTTCGAATTCATATGAAGGTATATGTCATTCTTCCATGCACATGCAGTATTTCATTATATTTGTTAATATAACTCTGCATAGCCTCCTAATGCCCAGAGGGACGGGCAGTCCATCAGCCACGGGTCCCCAGAGGTTTCCCCCACAGGGGGTTTTCCCTCTCCTGAGTGCTGAAGGATGATTCTTTGTGAGTCACGAGGCTACCACCAGCTTGGTCCTCCTATAGGGCACACAGATCTTAAATCAAAAGATAGATAGATGGGTGGGTGGGCGGGTAGGTATATCGATAGATGGTAAATCATTAGATAGATATGTGGGTAGGTAGATAGATGGCAAATCATTAGCATAACCCAGCACAATACATAATTGTCAGTGTATACCGAGAACATATTATCATGCCCCTTTCCTTTTTTTATTAGGTGAGTGGTCTCCTTGAAACCGATAAGGAAGTCTTACTATGCGACTACTGCAGGGTGACCGGGACCTGGACTGCAGAATCGTCCTCAAGTCAACGAACAAAGATGGTGCACAGCAACAAGAGACCCAAGTCAGGTAATTAATGTGAACATGAATTACTGATAATATGTTTGTGGTATACATTTGGGGGTTTGTAGATAGATAATTGGGTGGGTGAAGCGCAATACCTTTAAAAGATAGGTGGGTGCACACAGCATAATCATTGCTGTCATTACCATCCTCCATATACATCTCCTGCTACCTGATGTTTCCTCATACACACCCAGCCTTCCTGGGGAGAGATCCCTGTGGGAGATAAGTATCTTGTCACAGACCAAGTTCCTAATTTGGATGTGCCTGCAGACTTGGAGCTACCCTAAAAAAAACCTTGGTGCATGTTGAAGATCTATGGGGGTTCTAGCAAAAATAGACTAAGCTTCTCAAATGGGGACGGCCAGCCTCTTCATCCAATTTCGCAGCTTTGTGAGGAATATGATTTGGGTAATATCAGGAGATGTGGACAGGAGCTTTATTAATGACATCAGCCAATGATAGCTAATAGGGTATATTTGTATATTTCGAATTCATATGAAGGTATATGTCATTCTTCCATGCACATGCAGTATTTCATTATATTTGTTGATATAACTCTGCATAGCCTCCTAATGCCCAGAGGGACGGGCAGTCCATCAGCCACAGGTCCCCAGAGGTTTCCCCCACAGGGGGTTTTCCCTCTCCTGAGTGCTGAAGGATGATTCTTTGTGAGTCACGAGGCTACCACCAGCTTGGTCCTCCTATAGGGCACACAGATCTTAAATCAAAAGATAGATAGATAGATAGGTGGGTGGGAGGGCGGGTAGGTATATCGATAGATGGTAAATCATTAGATAGATATGTGGGTAGGTAGATAGATGGCAAATCATTAGCATAACCCAGCACAATACATAATTGTCAGTGTATACCGAGAACATATTATCATGCCCCTTTCCTTTTTTTATTAGGTGAGTGGTCTCCTTGAAACCGATGAAGAAGTCCTAATATGCGACTACTGCAGGGTGACCGGGACCTGGACTGCAGAATCGTCCTCAAGTCAACGAACAAAGATGGTGCACAGCAACAAGAGACCCAAGTCAGGTAATTAATGTGAACATTAATTACTGATAATATGTTTGTGGTATACATTTGGGGGTTTGTAGATAGATAATTGGGTGGGTGAAGCGCAATACCTTTAAAAGATAGGTGGGTGCACACAGCATAATCATTGCTGTCATTACCATCCTCCATATACATCTCCTGCTACCTGATGTTTCCTCATACACACCCAGCCTTCCTGGGGAGAGATCCCTGTGGGAGATAAGTATCTTGTCACAGACCAAGTTCCTAATTTGGATGTGCCTGCAGACTTGGAGCTACCCTAAAAAAAACCTTGGTGGATGTTGAAGATCTATGGGGGTTCTAGCAAAAATAGACTAAGCTTCTCAAATGGGGACGGCCAGCCTCTTCAGCCAATTTCGCAGCTTTGTGAGGAATATGATTTGGGTAATATCAGGAGATGTGGACAGGAGCTTTATTAATGACATCAGCCAATGATAGCTAATAGGGTATATTTGTATATTTCGAATTCATATGAAGGTATATGTCATTCTTCCATGCACATGCAGTATTTCATTATATTTGTTGATATAACTCTGCATAGCCTCCTAATGCCCAGAGGGACGGGCAGTCCATCAGCCACGGGTCCCCAGAGGTTTCCCCCACAGGGGGTTTTCCCTCTCCTGAGTGCTGAAGGATGATTCTTTGTGAGTCACGAGGCTACCACCAGCTTGGTCCTCCTATAGGGCACACAGATCTTAAATCAAAAGATAGATAGATAGATAGATAGGTGGGTGGGAGGGCGGGTAGTTATATCGATAGATGGTAAATCATTAGATAGATATGTGGGTAGGTAGATAGATGGCAAATCATTAGCATAACCCAGCACAACACATAATTGTCAGTGTATACCGAGAACATATTATCATGCCCCTTTCCTTTTTTTATTAGGTGAGTGGTCTCCTTGAAACCGATGAAGAAGTCCTAATATGCGACTACTGCAGGGTGACCGGGACCTGGACTGCAGAATCGTCCTCAAGTCAACGAACAAAGATGGTGCACAGCAACAAGAGACCCAAGTCAGGTAATTAATGTGAACATTAATTACTGATAATATGTTTGTGGTATACATTTGGGGGTTTGTAGATAGATAATTGGGTGGGTGAAGCGCAATACCTTTAAAAGATAGGTGGGTGCACACAGCATAATCATTGCTGTCATTACCATCCTCCATATACATCTCCTGCTACCTGATGTTTCCTCATACACACCCAGCCTTCCTGGGGAGAGATCCTTGTGGGAGATAAGTATCTTGTCACAGACCAAGTTCCTAATTTGGATGTGCCTGCAGACTTGGAGCTACCCTAAAAAAAACCTTGGTGCATGTTGAAGATCTATGGGGGTTCTAGCAAAAATAGACTAAGCTTCTCAAATGGGGACGGCCAGCCTCTTCAGCCAATTTCGCAGCTTTGTGAGGAATATGATTTGGGTAATATCAGGAGATGTGGACAGGAGCTTTATTAATGACATCAGCCAATGATAGCTAATAGGGTATATTTGTATATTTCGAATTCATATGAAGGTATATGTCATTCTTCCATGCACATGCAGTATTTCATTATATTTGTTAATATAACTCTGCATAGCCTCCTAATGCCCAGAGGGACGGGCAGTCCATCAGCCACGGGTCCCCAGAGGTTTCCCCCACAGGGGGTTTTCCCTCTCCTGAGTGCTGAAGGATGATTCTTTGTGAGTCACGAGGCTACCACCAGCTTGGTCCTCCTATAGGGCACACAGATCTCAAATCAAAAGATAGATAGATGGGTGGGTGGGCGGGTAGGTATATCGATAGATGGTAAATCATTAGATAGATATGTGGGTAGGTAGATAGATGGCAAATCATTAGCATAACCCAGCACAATACATAATTGTCAGTGTATACCGAGAACATATTATCATGCCCCTTTCCTTTTTTTATTAGGTGAGTGGTCTCCTTGAAACCGATGAAGAAGTCCTAATATGCGACTACTGCAGGGTGACCGGGACCTGGACTGCAGAATCGTCCTCAAGTCAACGAACAAAGATGGTGCACAGCAACAAGAGACCCAAGTCAGGTAATTAATGTGAACATTAATTACTGATAATATGTTTGTGGTATACATTTGGGGGTTTGTAGATAGATAATTGGGTGGGTGAAGCGCAATACCTTTAAAAGATAGGTGGGTGCACACAGCATAATCATTGCTGTCATTACCATCCTCCATATACATCTCCTGCTACCTGATGTTTCCTCATACACACCCAGCCTTCCTGGGGAGAGATCCCTGTGGGAGATAAGTATCTTGTCACAGACCAAGTTCCTAATTTGGATGTGCCTGCAGACTTGGAGCTACCCTAAAAAAAACCTTGGTGCATGTTGAAGATCTATGGGGGTTCTAGCAAAAATAGACTAAGCTTCTCAAATGGGGACGGCCAGCCTCTTCATCCAATTTCGCAGCTTTGTGAGGAATATGATTTGGGTAATATCAGGAGATGTGGACAGGAGCTTTATTAATGACATCAGCCAATGATAGCTAATAGGGTATATTTGTATATTTCGAATTCATATGAAGGTATATGTCATTCTTCCATGCACATGCAGTATTTCATTATATTTGTTGATATAACTCTGCATAGCCTCCTAATGCCCAGAGGGACGGGCAGTCCATCAGCCACGGGTCCCCAGAGGTTTCCCCCACAGGGGGTTTTCCCTCTCCTGAGTGCTGAAGGATGATTCTTTGTGAGTCACGAGGCTACCACCAGCTTGGTCCTCCTATAGGGCACACAGATCTTAAATCAAAAGATAGATAGATAGATAGGTGGGTGGGAGGGCGGGTAGGTATATCGATAGATGGTAAATCATTAGATAGATATGTGGGTAGGTAGATAGATGGCAAATCATTAGCATAACCCAGCACAATACATAATTGTCAGTGTATACCGAGAACATATTATCATGCCCCTTTCCTTTTTTTATTAGGTGAGTGGTCTCCTTGAAACCGATGAAGAAGTCCTAATATGCGACTACTGCAGGGTGACCGGGACCTGGACTGCAGAATCGTCCTCAAGTCAACGAACAAAGATGGTGCACAGCAACAAGAGACCCAAGTCAGGTAATTAATGTGAACATTAATTACTGATAATATGTTTGTGGTATACATTTGGGGGTTTGTAGATAGATAATTGGGTGGGTGAAGCGCAATACCTTTAAAAGATAGGTGGGTGCACACAGCATAATCATTGCTGTCATTACCATCCTCCATATACATCTCCTGCTACCTGATGTTTCCTCATACACACCCAGCCTTCCTGGGGAGAGATCCCTGTGGGAGATAAGTATCTTGTCACAGACCAAGTTCCTAATTTGGATGTGCCTGCAGACTTGGAGCTACCCTAAAAAAAACCTTGGTGGATGTTGAAGATCTATGGGGGTTCTAGCAAAAATAGACTAAGCTTCTCAAATGGGGACGGCCAGCCTCTTCATCCAATTTCGCAGCTTTGTGAGGAATATGATTTGGGTAATATCAGGAGATGTGGACAGGAGCTTTATTAATGACATCAGCCAATGATAGCTAATAGGGTATATTTGTATATTTCGAATTCATATGAAGGTATATGTCATTCTTCCATGCACATGCAGTATTTCATTATATTTGTTGATATAACTCTGCATAGCCTCCTAATGCCCAGAGGGACGGGCAGTCCATCAGCCACGGGTCCCCAGAGGTTTCCCCCACAGGGGGTTTTCCCTCTCCTGAGTGCTGAAGGATGATTCTTTGTGAGTCACGAGGCTACCACCAGCTTGGTCCTCCTATAGGGCACACAGATCTTAAATCAAAAGATAGATAGATAGATAGATAGATAGATAGATAGATAGATAGATAGATAGATAGATAGATAGATAGGTGGGTGGGAGGGCGGGTAGGTATATCGATAGATGGTAAATCATTAGATAGATATGTGGGTAGGTAGATAGATGGCAAATCATTAGCATAACCCAGCACAATACATAATTGTCAGTGTATACCGAGAACATATTATCATGCCCCTTTCCTTTTTTTATTAGGTGAGTGGTCTCCTTGAAACCGATGAAGAAGTCCTAATATGCGACTACTGCAGGGTGACCGGGACCTGGACTGCAGAATCGTCCTCAAGTCAACGAACAAAGATGGTGCACAGCAACAAGAGACCCAAGTCAGGTAATTAATGTGAACATTAATTACTGATAATATGTTTGTGGTATACATTTGGGGGTTTGTAGATAGATAATTGGGTGGGTGAAGCGCAATACCTTTAAAAGATAGGTGGGTGCACACAGCATAATCATTGCTGTCATTACCATCCTCCATATACATCTCCTGCTACCTGATGTTTCCTCATACACACCCAGCCTTCCTGGGGAGAGATCCTTGTGGGAGATAAGTATCTTGTCACAGACCAAGTTCCTAATTTGGATGTGCCTGCAGACTTGGAGCTACCCTAAAAAAAACCTTGGTGCATGTTGAAGATCTATGGGGGTTCTAGCAAAAATAGACTAAGCTTCTCAAATGGGGACGGCCAGCCTCTTCAGCCAATTTCGCAGCTTTGTGAGGAATATGATTTGGGTAATATCAGGAGATGTGGACAGGAGCTTTATTAATGACATCAGCCAATGATAGCTAATAGGGTATATTTGTATATTTCGAATTCATATGAAGGTATATGTCATTCTTCCATGCACATGCAGTATTTCATTATATTTGTTAATATAACTCTGCATAGCCTCCTAATGCCCAGAGGGACGGGCAGTCCATCAGCCACGGGTCCCCAGAGGTTTCCCCCACAGGGGGTTTTCCCTCTCCTGAGTGCTGAAGGATGATTCTTTGTGAGTCACGAGGCTACCACCAGCTTGGTCCTCCTATAGGGCACACAGATCTTAAATCAAAAGATAGATAGATAGGTGGGTGGGCGGGTAGGTATATCGATAGATGGTAAATCATTAGATAGATATGTGGGTAGGTAGATAGATGGCAAATCATTAGCATAACCCAGCACAATACATAATTGTCAGTGTATACCGAGAACATATTATCATGCCCCTTTCCTTTTTTTATTAGGTGAGTGGTCTCCTTGAAACCGATGAAGAAGTCCTAATATGCGACTACTGCAGGGTGACCGGGACCTGGACTGCAGAATCGTCCTCAAGTCAACGAACAAAGATGGTGCACAGCAACAAGAGACCCAAGTCAGGTAATTAATGTGAACATTAATTACTGATAATATGTTTGTGGTATACATTTGGGGGTTTGTAGATAGATAATTGAGTGGGTGAAGCGCAATACCTTTAAAAGATAGGTGGGTGGACACAGCATAATCATTGCTGTCATTACCATCCTCCATATACATCTCCTGCTACCTGATGTTTCCTCATACACACCCAGCCTTCCTGGGGAGAGATCCCTGTGGGAGATAAGTATCTTGTCACAGACCAAGTTCCTAATTTGGATGTGCCTGCAGACTTGGAGCTACCCTAAAAAAATCCTTGGTGCATGTTGAAGATCTATGGGGGTTCTAGCAAAAATAGACTAAGCTTCTCAAATGGGGACGGCCAGCCTCTTCAGCCAATTTCACAGCTTTGTGAGGAATATGATTTGGGTAATATCAGGAGATGTGGACAGGAGCTTTATTAACCCCTTCCCGACATTTGACGTATATATACGTCATGGCCGGGATGTACTTCCCGACACATGACGTATATATACGTCATGACTTTAAACTGTCCCCTCGTCTATAGACGCGGTGACAGTTTAAACATGTCTGCTGTCCCTGACAGCAGACATGTCCCTGCATGCCCAGGGGGGTGGCGATGCCTCCCCTTCCCGTCGGCGATCACTGTGATTGGCTGTTCAATGTGAACAGCCAGTCGCAGCGTTTTCCTCTGTTACCGGCGAATCAGACGCTCGGTAACACAGGGATCAATCACCGCCGGGTGGGAGGGGGCGTGAGGGGGTCACCGGTGATGACCACACCTCACCCCACCTGCCCCCAAGGCTGTGATTGGTCCGTCGGACAGACGGACCAATCACAGCCATGGCGCGTGATTTAAACTAACGGTGACTGCGCTGCAGACGCCATTCCGGTCTGGAATTGCGTGCAGAGTGGTCACCGTGCCAATCTGTCGTGATATACTGACCTGATCCTTGCCTGATACTTACCTGATCACCGCTGGTAGCGTGCTGCCAGCAGCTGGATGCTTCCTGGATCTTGTGACTTCCTGTGTGCTGCTGCTGCTGCAGTGTCATAGAGTCACAGATAGTGAGAGATAGTGACAGAGAGTGATAGAGAGTGCTATATTTTGTGTCTGCTGACCCCCCTTTTGTGCTGATCAGTATATCTGTGCTGATCAGCAACTTTTTGGGGGTGCAGGAGTTTTTTTTTTTTATATATATATATATACCTGTCAGTTGCACCAAAGGTTGTGCTGCCTGTGCAACTGACTGCTGCCCCCCCTGCTGCACCCCCTTTTGTGCTGATCAGTATAAACTAAGTGATCAGCACCTTTTTTGGGGTCCAGGGTATATTTTGGGGTATATATACCCTGTCAGGTTGCACCCACAGTTGTGTGCGTGCTGCCCCTCACTGCTAATCAGTGTTGCATCACTGATCTGCAGTTTTTTTTGGAGAGTGCAGTGGGGTTTTGTTTTTACACCCACGTTGCTTTTGTGGGTGTCCTGTGGCCGCTGAGCGCTGATCAGTGACATACATCACTGAACAGCATTTTTGGCACAGGGTTGATATAATTTTTTTTCTGCAGTTTTTTTAAATAGTTTTTTTTTGAGAGTGCTGTGGTTTATTCTTTTTAAATTGTTTTTACACCCACGTTGCTTTTGTGGGTGTCCTGTGGCCGCTGAGCGCTGATCAGTGACGTACATCACTGAACAGCATTTTTGGCACAGGGTTGATATAATTTTTTTTCTGCAGATTTTTTAAATTGTTTTTTTTTTGGAGAGTGCTGTGGTTTATTTTTTTTAAATTGTTTTTACACCCACGTTGCTTTTGTGGGTGTCCTGTGGCCGCTGAGCGCTGATCAGTGACGTACATCACTGAACAGCATTTTTGGCACAGGGTTGATATAATTTTTGTTTTTTTTTATTGGGATCAAATTCCTGTATAAAGTATTTTTTTTTTCTGCACTACATACACACTACACACTACATACCCCCCGTGTTGAAATAAAGTTTGTACCCCCCCTACACTATACACGTGTTGAAACATTACACTTACAGAAACACAAAAATAAAAATGGCATCCCAAATGTCATCCCAGTCATCCAGAAGAATGTATTCAGCGGAGGAGGCATATGCCATGCTTGCCTCTGACTCTGACACAGCCAGTGATGCAAGCGGGGAATTTGAAGGATTCGTCTTAACCTCATCTTCCTCCTTTAGTGATGAGGGACCCCTTCAAAGACGCCCCCGTAGAGCAGCTGAGACCCCCCCCAAATGATTGATCCCGTATGGACCTCACCACCAGACAATTTAGAGCCCCAGGTTCCTGAGTTTTTGGCCATCCCAGGAATCCAATTTGATTCAACAGGTCTCAGAGAAATTGACTTTTTCAAATTATTTTTCTCTGATGATTTTATAAATTTAATGGTGGACCAAAGTAATTTATATGCCCAGCAGTTTATTGCTCAAAACCCCACGTCATCATTTGCTAGGTGGACCCCTGTAGATGCAGTAGAGATGATGACGTTTTGGGGTCTGGTGTTACATATGGGCATAGTAAAAAAGCCAGAAATTAGGCAATATTGGAGTACAGATGTTCTGTACAGCACCCCACTTTACCGTATGGCCATGACTCGGACTCGTTTTGAGATAATCCTTAAATTTTTACATTACACCGATAATGCACAGTGCCCACCCAGAGATGATCCCACCTTTGACCGGCTATTCAAAGTCAGGCCGGTCATTGATCATTTCAGTGCCAAATTTGCAGAGTTATACATCCCTGAAAAATTTATTTGTATCGACGAGTCCCTTATACATTTTAAAGGAAGGGTTAAATTCCGCCAGTACCTTCCCAGTAAGAGGGCAAGGTATGGCATAAAAATGTATAAACTGTGTGAAAGCACCTCAGGGTACACCCACAGGTTTAGGGTATATGAAGGGAAGGATTCAAGAATTGAACCGCCAGAATGCCCCCCCTCCCTCGTAGGTGTTAGTGGAAAAATTGTCTGGGATTTAGTGCACCCCTTCCTGGATAAAGGTTATCACCTCTATGTGGATAACTTTTACACTAGCATCCCCCTGTTTAAGGCCCTTGGTTTAAGAGGTACAGCAGCTTGCGGTACTGTGCGCAAGAACCAAAGAGGCCTCCCAAAAACGCACATTGCCCAAGTACTGAGAAGGGGTGAAAGCAGGGGAATATGCACCGAAAATATGTTGTTGGTCAAATATAAGGACAAGAGGGATGTCCTTATACTGACAACAATTCACGGAGACAGTACCACCTCCGTCCCTGTACGAGGTACCAGTACCCACACCTCAAAACCGAATTGTATCCTAGATTACAATAAGTACATGGGCAGAGTGGATCTTTCAGATCAGGTACTGAAGCCGTACAGTGCCCTGCGGAAAACAAAAATCTGGTACAAGAAGCTGGCCGTGTATATCATCCAGATGGCACTGTATAACGCTTACGTGCTATTCCGTTCTACCAGCCAGAGGGGGACATTTATGCACTTTCAAGAGGAAGTCATAAAGGGCCTAATATTTGGGAACCAGCAGGCAGAGGGCCCCAGTACTTCTAGTACTGGCCCCCGTATTGTACCAGGGCAGCATTTTCCTAACGAAATCCCTGCAAAAAAGGGCAGGACACAAAAAAGGTGCAAAGTTTGCTATAAAAAGGGAATAAGAAAGGATACTATTTTCCACTGTGAAACTTGCCCCGACAAACCCGGCCTATGTATAAAGGAGTGTTTTAAAATATACCACACATCTATGGATTATTAGGTTCATCATTTCACCGTGCTTCGGGGGTCTTGCTAATGCCACATAGCACCCACCATTCATTCCACCAGAATCTGTGCTGCAAAATCCAAAAATCACTCCTTCCCTCCTGAGTCCTGCCATGCACCCAACTGGTATTTTTTGGTCACATATGAGGCATTGCCATACTCGGGAGAAATTGCGGCACAGATTTTGGGGTGCTTTTTCTCCTTCATACCTTATGAAAATGAAAAATTTTGAGCCAGAACTGCATTTTTGTGTAAAAAAATGTAATTTTTCATTTGCACAGCCCAGTTGTATCAAAATTGGTGAAACCCCTGGGGGTTTGAAATGTACACTATACCCCTAGATGAATTCCCTGAGGGGTGTAGTTTGCAAAATGGGGTCACTTGTGGGGGGGTTCCACTGTATTGGTGCTTTGGGGGTCTTGCTAATGCGACATAGCACCCACCAACATTCCACCAGAATCTGTGCTGCAAAATCCAAATATCACTCCTTCCCTTCTGAGTCCTGCCATTTTTTGGTCACACATGAGGCATTGCCGTACTCGGGAGAAATTGGGGCACAGATTTTGGGGTGCTTTGTCTCCTTCATTCCTTGTGAAAATGAAAAATTTTGAGCCAGAACTGCATTTTTGTGTAAAAAATTTATGTTTTCATTTTCACTGCCCAGTTGTACCACAATTGCTGAAACCCCTGGGGGTTTAAAATGTACACTATACCCCTAGTTGAATTCCCTGAGGGGTGTAGTTTGCAAAATGGGGTCACTTGTGGGGGGGTTCCACTGTATTGATGCTTCGGGGGTCTTGCTAATGCGACATAGCACCCACCAACATTCCACCAGAATCTGTGCTGCAAAATCCAAATATCACTCCTTCCCTTCTGAGTCCTGCCATGCACCCAAATGGTATTTTTTGGTCACATGTGAGGCATTGCCGTACTCGGGAAAAATTGGGGCACAGATTTTGGGGTGCTTTGTCTCCTTCATTCCTTGTGAAAATGAAAAATTTTGAGCCAGAACTGCATTTTTGTGTAAAAAAATTTAATTTTTCATTTTCACTGCCCAGTTGTACCACAATTGGTGAAACCCCTGGGGGTTTGAAATGTACACTATACCCCTAGTTGAATTCCCTGAGGGGTGTAGTTTGCAAAATGGGGTCACTTGTGGGGGGGTTCCACTGTATTGGTGCTTCGGGGGTCTTGCTAATGCGACATAGCACCCACCAACATTCCACCAGAATCTGTGCTGCAAAATCCAAATATCACTCCTTCCCTTCTGAGTCCTGCCATGCACCCAAATGGTATTTTTTGGTCACATGTGAGGCATTGCCGTACTCGGGAGAAATTGGGGCACAGATTTTGGGGTGCTTTGTCTCCTTCATTCCTTGTGAAAATGAAAAATTTTGAGCCAGAACTGCATTTTTGTGTAAAAAATTTAATTTTTCATTTTCACTGCCCAGTTGTACCACAATTGGTGAAACCCCTGGGGGTTTGAAATGTACACTATAGCCCTAGATGAATTCCCTGAGGGGTGTAGTTTCCAAAATGGGGTCACTTGTGGGGGGGTTCCACTGTATTGGTGCTTCGGGGGTCTTGCTAATGCGACATAGCACCCACCAACATTCCACCAGAATCTGTGCTGCAAAATCCAAATATCACTCCTTCTCTTCTGAGTCCTGCCATGCACCCAAATGGTATTTTTTGGTCACATGTGAGGCATTGCCGTACTCGGGAGAAATTGGGGCACAGATTTTGGGGTGCTTTGTCTCCTTCATTCCTTGTGAAAATGAAAAATTTTGAGCCAGAACTGCATTTTTGTGTAAAAAATTTAATTTTTCATTTTCACTGCCCAGTTGTACCACAATTGGTGAAACCCCTGGGGGTTTGAAATGTACACTATACCCCTAGTTGAATTCCCTGAGGGGTGTAGTTTGCAAAATGGGGTCACTTGTGGGGGGGTTCCACTGTATTGGTGCTTCGGGGGTCTTGCTAATGCGACATAGCACCCACCAACATTCCACCAGAATCTGTGCTGCAAAATCCAAATATCACTCCTTCCCTTCTGAGTCCTGCCATGCACCCAAATGGTATTTTTTGGTCACATGTGAGGCATTGCCGTACTCGGGAGAAATTGGGGCACAGATTTTGGGGTGCTTTGTCTCCTTCATTCCTTGTGAAAATGAAAAATTTTGAGCCAGAACTGCATTTTTGTGTAAAAAATTTAATTTTTCATTTTCACTGCCCAGTTGTACCACAATTAGTGAAACCCCTGGGGGTTTGAAATGTACACTATAGCCCTTGATGAATTCCCTGAGGGGTGTAGTTTCCAAAATGGGGTCACTTGTGGGGGGTTCCACTGTATTGGTGCTTCGGGGGTCTTGCTAATGCGACATAGCACCCACCAACATTCCACCAGAATCTGTGCTGCAAAATCCAAATATCACTCCTTCTCTTCTGAGTCCTGCCATGCACCCAAATGGTATTTTTTGGTCACATGTGAGGCATTGCCGTACTCGGGAGAAATTGGGGCACAGATTTTGGGGTGCTTTGTCTCCTTCATTCCTTGTGAAAATGAAAAATTTTGAGCCAGAACTGCATTTTTGTGTAAAAAATTTAATTTTTCATTTTCACTGCCCAGTTGTACCACAATTGGTGAAACCCCTGGGGGTTTGAAATGTACACTATAGCCCTAGATGAATTCCCTGAGGGGTGTAGTTTGCAAAATGGGGTCACTTGTGGGGGGGTTCCTACCTTTTAGCATCTTATGGTGCCTAGAAACCTACATGGTGCCTAAAAAATAATCTCATAAAAAGGAGGCTCCAAAATCAAGTAGGTGCTCCTTCTATTATGAAGCCTGTGGTTTGGTCAACGTGCACACTAGGGCCACATATAGGATATTTATGAAAACAAAAGAATTGGGGGAATCAATTTTTAGTCACATTTATCTAGTAAAATCTACTGTGTTCCTTAGAAAAATGTATTAAAATTGAAAATCTGCAAAAAAATTGAAATTTTGAAATTTCACCTACACTTTGTTTTAATTCCTGTGAAACACCTAAAGGGTTAACAAACTTCCAAAATGCTGTTTTGAATATTGTGAGGGGTGCAGTTTTTTAAATGGCATCATTTATGGGGGTGTCTCACATACAAGTCCCTCAAAGTCACATCAGAACTGAACTGGTCCCTAAAAAAATTTGTGTTTGAAATTTTCTTGAAAATTTGAGAATTTGCTATTCATATTTTAAGCCTCCTAGTGTCCAAAAAAATTAAAAGGAGGTTGAAATAATGATGGAAACATAAAGTAGACATATGGTCTATGTTAGTTATTAACTATTTTGAGTGGTATGATTATTTGTCTCACAAGCAGAAAATTTAACATTTTGAAAATTGCTAAATTTTCCATTTTTTTACGACATTTTGGTATTTTTCACAAAAAAACACAGACTGTATCGACCCAAATTTACCACTAACTTGAAGTACAATGTGTCACGAGAAAACAGTCTCAAAATCACTGGGATAAGTAAAAGCAAAAAAAAGTTATCCCCACTTAAGTGATACATGTCAGATTTGAAAAAAAGGGCTCTGTCAGGAAGGCAAAAACAGGCTGCGGCGGGAAGGGGTTAAAGTGCATTATGAGGTCCCGGTTTGGCTCTGGATGCAAAAACATTTGCAGCTCTATGAAAAAAAGTACTTTTGAAACTAGAAATAGTTAGAGATGTGCGGACTCGGATTCCGGAGATCTGAGCCCCCACGAACGTCATCAATCCGAGCACGGTTCCGAGCAGCGCTCCGGCTCCGGCCACGCGGGCAAAATGTCATTGCCCGGCGACAGATTTCGAGAGGTTTTAAATAGCGGCTCCCGCGCCCGCCATCTTCACTCCAGTCTAGTAGTGGGTTGGGAGAGGGTGTGTTGGTGCTGCTGCTGGGGCTTAAACTTGAGTTTGACCTTGAACGCAATATTTTATGCGCGTGGGCTGTCTCTCTCAGTGCTGCTGTGTACTCTGTTCTCCTCTCTGTTCAGGGTGGGATCACCCTAGCAAGGAGGACAGTCGGCTCTAACTGTGTACTTGTAGTACTACTGTCTCTTCTGTGCTGGAGCCTACCTCTGGTGCTGTGCTGTACCTAATATTATATATATTAATAATTAATTATATATATATAGTCTACTGGTGCTGCCTGCACTGAATAGAGGCTACCCGTATTATTTACTCATGCCACTGGAAGTGCTACTGCCTGAGTGTACCTACCTACTAGGCTGCTATATATAATTTAATTAAAAATAATACCTGTCCTGCAGTGCTGCGTGGAACTGTAATAAATAATTCCACGCTGCTGGGGCACTGACGTGTGCCACTGCCAACCAGTACCTACTGCAATAATATATATATAATGAATTATTATAAATCCTGCTGGTGCATATAGTAGTCTGCTACTGCTGTAAATACTGTACCTTTTGTGGTGCCCACTGGCAGTGCTACTGTCTACCCAGTAGTTTATCTACCTACTAGGCTGCTATATTAATGTTTAATTAATTAATGGTGAATTTGGTGCCCTGTTGTGGATTCACCAAATTCACCATTCGGCACACCTTGAGCTGTGAATCCAAATTCGTAGTGTATCAATTAATTTGCCCCTGCGGTCTATCTTATATAGGCAAAACTGAGCGATCATTCAAAGAACGCATCACCACACACAGGTCGACCATCAGACAAGCGCTCGCAGGTGGCAAGTGTGACCTACCTGTACCTAAACATTTTGTCACTTTTAAACATTCTTTGCCATCCCTGAGGTATCGCATGATTGACCATGTGCCACCGAACATCAGGGGTGGAAATCGTGGTCTGTCCCTACTAAAATGTGAAACAAGGTGGATATATAGGCTTGATACGCTGTCACCAAAAGGTCTCAATGAGCATCTGGGCATCGGCTGTCTCTCCAGAAAATGATCCATGTATGGCCGCTCTCATTACACCTGTTCAATAGCTCCCCGACACTAGGGGACCCTTCCTAGTTTATCGTATGGTGTGTATACATTTTGCGTACGTACATCCAGTCACCCTCAGTAAGAAGTTTTGGTATTGACACAGTGACAGTATTCCCTTAGTGTTAACTCCTGACGCTACATTCTTACCGTGACGTCCTCTCCTTACTTGCATATCCATGTATTGTTTTGTTACATTTGTATATATCGTATTCATGTGTCACTATGGTAACGGGTTGCTATGGTGATGGTTGCACGACCTGTCAGTTACATGACGTCAGTCTCTGTGCGCCCACTGCGTGGACGGCCAGACTGTGCGCTGACTTGCTAACACTGGGGTGTATAAAGGTATGTCACTTTCTTTTGTTTGTTGCCTGATGAAAATGTCTAAATAAAGACATTGAAACGTTGCTTTAAACCGGTTTCCTGTCTGGTTAATATGCGGGGAGTGCCACACCACCAAAAATTGTTTGTATATATATATATATATATATATATATATATATATATATATATGTATATATATATATATATATATATAGTCCATTGGTGCTGCCTGCACTGTATAGAGGCTGCCAGTATTATTTACTCAGTCCACTGGTGCCACTGGCAGTGCTACTGCCTTAGTACATACCTAGTAGTAATACCTTCCTACTAGGCTGCTATATATAATTTAATAAAAAAATAATACCTGTCCTGCAGTGCTGCGTGAAAGTTTAATAAATAATTCCATGCTGCTGGTGCACTGACGTGTGCCAACCAGTACATAATAATTAATTATAAATTCTGCTGGTGCACATATACTAGTATTGCTGACGTATCTACCTGCCTTGTGCCCACTGCCTAGTACTGCCGTATCTACCTGCCTTGTGCCCACTGCCTAGTACTGCCGTATATGCCTGTCTTGTGCCCACTGCCTAGTACTGCCGTATCTACCTGTCTGGTGCCCAGATAGGGGTCTTGTTGGATGTTAAACTGATCAAAACAGTTACACGCTTGCAGACAAACTCTGTGCTGCACGAAACACCCACAGCTCCTTGGCTGCACATGGTAAACAGTGCACGATCAAGCCAGATAGGGGTCTTTTTGTGGCCTAGTTTTTCTGCCATCCTGTCTGCCACTGCAGTGCCACTCTTACATGAGCCACGTGTTTGTGCCGCACACTTGTGTGGCTTAGCATAGTTATCCAGCTACCTCTGTGCAGATTTTTGCCCTAAAAACAATATTGTGAGGTGTGAGGTGTTCAGAATAGACTGGAAATATATGTTATTGAGGTTAATAATAGCGTAGGAGCAAAAAAATAAATAAATTCTGCGATTTTAGCACCCTAAGCTCAAAATGTTTAGGGGGTGTTTTGGAAAAACTCATTAGAACCCAAAACCTGAAGGTAATCAGAACCCAAAACACGAAAAGTGGCTGGTGCACTTCCCCAGAAATAGTACAGCTCCCACAGCATTAACTGTGTTCATAGCAAGTCTATAATAAAATCTCCTACTCCCTTTGGCTGTATTAAAAGTTTGTAGATTTTAGTTTAGTAAAGATTAAAAAGGTATAATTTTCTGAAGACAATATGGAGTCATGCTTTTCTTTCTACACGTATACATTCAAGATCCTACGCAAATTATTTGCTTCATCGACTTTATCCATTACTTCTGTTTGGAAGCAATTTTCAATAAAAAAGCAATTACTAACATTTATACACATTTATGCAAACGCAAAGAAAGGGTTTTAAAAAGAACACAGAAGGGATTAGAAATCGTCATTTTCAGATGGTCAAAAATAAAAACAACAGGAAATGCTAATCACAGTATGTGATTTGTTCTATTCATACCCTAAGTAAACAATTTGCTTTTGTGACGGTATCGTCATTGTCAATACTTAAAGTGAGGAAAAGTTGGAAGAATATAGAGAAAAGAGAATTATTAAATGTATTTGAGTGTGGGGTTACAAAGCCCATTGGTGTTCTGGGAATTGTTTGAAAAAATAAAAGAAGAAAAGAAAATACATACATATCTTTTTTTTATCTCCGTACTGGAGTTATAATTTTCTACCTACAGCAAATTGGCTAAATTCATGATAACTAGCAGTCCTAGCTTTGCAGGCTAGTGGGGTTCATTTATCTAGCAGAGAAAAGCATTGAGCAGAGCTTCTCACGCAGAGCCATTGTGACAGGGCTAGTGCAAGCGAATTGCATTTTACATGACCCATAATTATTATTATTTATTTATTTATTAACAGTTTCTTATATAGCGCATACAAATTCCGCAGCGCTTTACAGAGCATAGTTATGAGCAAACACAAAACAAATTACATTACAAGACAGTTTAGGACAAGTACATGGTTAATACAGATAGTTGCATCAGGGGACAGGACACTGAAGCAATCATCAGGGTGGCAGAGGTTTATATATTCTAAGAAAGGCACATGAGGAGAGAGGGCCCTGCTCGTGAGAGCTTACATTCTAAAGGGGAGGGTTAGACAGACATGGGTGACACAGAAGGGGGAGAGGTGAGCATAAACAGGTTAGGATGAGAGATGGTCAGGTTTTATGCAGGAGGGTCGGAAGAGGTCAGCTTAGTGTTTGATATTTTAAGTCTAAAATAGCGCTGGGTCATCCAAGAGTAGACAGCAGAGAGACAGTTGGGGATATGAGTTAGGATGGAAGGAGAGCGATCAGGAAACGAGGGGTAGATTTTAGTATTTTCGGCATAGTGGAAGTCGAGTGAACAAATAAGTTCACCCAGAGAGGACATGTATAGATAGAGAAGAGGGCCAAGAATAAAATAATCAGGGACACCTACTCTCAATGGAACAGCAAGAGAGGTAAAGTCATTAGAGGTACAGCTGGGCATTTTCAAAACTGACAGTGCAAGTACAAGCATAAAGAGTGATATTCAAAAAGTTTTAGCAGATGGAGAAATGGTGATATCACAGCTGAATAGGCAGATTAAGCAGCCAGGAGTAGTATGATGTGAGAATGAAGTGAGCTCACTCAAAGCAGTCTCTTGGTTTTCTGGGTTGCTGGTGTCTTTCTGAGTCACTTTGATACGAAGATGTTAGGTTGGTTGGCAGTTTCTGTCCAGTGTAAGTCCAGAATAAGTCCAAGCTTTAATCTATGTAACTGTTTTCGCCCTACTTAAAAATATTCCTACTTTTAAAATATGACAAACTAACAATAGTCAGCCAGGCTGAGGTCAGCCTTGTGTTCACAATATATACTAAAAGCTGTTTCTAAGTTAATTGATTGAGACCCCACCCAGCCAGAGCCCCTCTTCCACTAGCAATAAAACTAAGATAACAAATGGTAAGAGGTTACATACCATCCCAGCCACTAATTAATTCTAACTCACTTTCAAATCTTATAAAAATATTTGCACAATTACCTAAAATATAGAATATAGCAGTGTGCAAGCAGATACTTCAATACTGGTGTAACAGATGATATGAGTTACCTAAAATATAGAATATAGCAGTGTGCAAGCAGCTACTTCAATACTGGTGTAACAGATGATATGAGTTACCTAAAATATAGAATATAGCAGTGTGCAAGCAGCTACTTCAATACTGGTGTAACAGATGATATGAGTTACCTAAAATATAGAATATAGCAGTTTGCAAGCAGCTACTTCAATACTGGTGTAACAGATGATATGAGTTACCTGTAATGAGAAGGAGACAGGAGTTACATCACAGTTGGTCCAGAATAAGTCCAAGCTTTAATCTATGTAACTGTTTTCGCCCTACTTAAAAATATTCCTACTTTAAAATATGACAAACTAACAATAGTCAGCTTGCAATAGTCAGCCAGCATAATCAACTAGCCTCTTTGTTTGACAATGTTGCATGCTTATTGGTCTTATAAAAGCAGACCTAAATATAAAAACATAAATTCAGTCATTTACTTGTACATTTTTAAATCCCTTTTTCATATGAACTTTTGCCTGTTCGTCAAAATGCCACTTATTTTACATGCCAACTTAATTTCTTCTTTACAGATTTTGAGCCTCAGGCTGAGTTGAACACTCACGCAAATGTGGCACCTGTAAAGCCTGTATATACATGGTTACACAAGACTCCTACCAGGACAAATTCCAACACACATGGAAAATCAAGGATAACATCACCTGTGACACGGCACGAGTGGTGTACCACCTGCAATGTCCGTGTAACAGAATATATATAGGCAAGACCATCAGGCCTCTCAAAAAACGCATACTTGAACATGTCAACAGCATCAAAAATGCCTCCAAGGATAAAAAAGCCATGAAGACCCTAACTCCAGTAGCCCGTCACTTTCATCGATATCACCAACAAGACCCCTCTGGGTTGAAAGCTTATGGGATGCTGAAAGTTAATCTGGGAATCAGAAGAGGCGATCTCGACAGGGAACTGTTAAGACAGGAAACCAGACTAATTTTTCTGTTAGATGCCATGTTTCCACACGGACTCAATGAGGAGAATAAATACACAGCCTATCTTTGAAATTGCCGACACCATAATACCAGATCGTGGTGGTCGACAAACTAATACCTACTAAACTGTATCCACCACCTCTGCCAATGTGCACACCAAATTGTGCACACTAAATATTATCACTTATAATAACCACTCGATATCATTATCATCTTTATTATATATAATTTTTTTATTTTTATTATTAGTGCACAAATTTATTTCTCACCAGATTTTCTCAGTTTTTTTACACTCATTTTATTCACTTGTTTTAACCCCCCTTTGTACTATGACATCACGGATGGTATCCACTATAACTGTACCTGACTCCTTTTTCATTCTCTCAAAGACATTCTGTGAGGGATTCACTGTGAGGGATTCACTTGGTCCCAATGAAAACTTGGTACCCTTAGTTTATTAACACTGAAGATGCACTACTAAAGGCCCATACACACTTGCCGATTTTCATCTGAAAATCGCTCAAAACGGCTGTTTTGAGCGATTTTCATCTGAAAATCGCCTAGTGTGTATGGCCCACAGATGATAGATTAGCGATGATGCGCGCTCCAGCATCATCGCTAACGAGGTCCCACGTCGGCTGGTTTTACCAGCATTTCTAGCGATGATGGATGGTTTCCATCCATCATCGCTATGTGTGTACGCAAGGCCGGGCTGAAAGATTAACCACTTTCAGCCCGGACCGCCCCGCCGCCTCCCCCTGCTCACTATGGAGCATTATACCACCGCCGCCCATCTCCCTCCCCCTTCTCCACTGTCACTGACAGTGTCACTCACGGACCCGGTCCGGCTCCCTTCCCGCCGCCCGCTGCCTCCCCCTGCTCCGTGCGGCGTGACAATACGGAGCAGGGGAGAGAAAAGATACATTGCCGCAGCATAACTCACCGGTCCTCCTCCAGCTCCCCCGGCAAACTATCAATAAAAGCATGTTAGCCCACTATATGTATACATCTTAAACGGGATGCACTGTCACCAATGTGAGGCTGCCCTATATATATATATATATATACAGTATATATATATAGCATGAGGGAGAATCACTGGCACTCGTCGGACTTCACAGCATAAAGAAATGACAGACACCGTCTGTCAGTTCTTTATGCTGTGAAGTCCGACGAGTGCCAGTGATTCTCCCTCATGCTATTTATGTACGCGAGTACAACGCAAGGCACCGGGGCCCTTCTTCGACTAATACACCACATAGAGTGCCAGTCTGACTTTCCTATATATATATATATATATATATATATATATATATATATATATATATATAGGAGAGGAAAAAAAGACTAGCACTCGTAGGTCTTTCTAGGAATCTGTATTCGGTTAACAGTGGAACAAACCAACGTTTCGGGGCAGCGCCCCTTTGTCAAGGTGTGTGTGAACACACACCTTGACAAAGGGGCGCTGCCCCGAAACGTTGGTTTGTTCCACTGTTAACCGAATACAGATTCCTAGAAAGACCTACGAGTGCTAGTCTTTTTTTCCTCTCCCATACTGTCCACCGAGACAGGCACCGGGGCATTTGGACCTTCAGAGTGAGTGCCGGGCCGCACTGTAACTATATATATATATATATATATATATATATATATATATATATATATATATATTATACATATATATATATATTATACATATATATGTGTATATATCATTGACATATATTATATATATATATATTATACATATATATTATACATATATATGTGTATATATCATTGACATATATATATATATATGTATATATCATTGACATATATTATATATATATATATATATGTATATATCATTGACATATATTATATATATGTATATATATTTATATATATGTATACATATATATATACGTATATATTATATATACATATATATTTAATAATGAGTGTATATATATATATATATATATATATATATTTTTTTTTTTTTTTTTGCACCACTGCCACCAATGTGAAGATGTTCACAATGTATACTGTATATACATATCAGCACCACTGCAATGTATGCGTTGGGGAGTGTCGGCGGTAAGTAACACATACATTGCAGGCGCAGGACAGCAATGTATGCGTTACCGCCGCCACTGCCTCACCAATGTATATTGTGGTGGTAACGCATACATTGTTGTAGCATGCGCACGTGTGGATCAAGCCCTTTTTGCGATCACAGGCAGTGAACACCTGTGATTGATCTCTGCCCGTTTGCTGTCTGATTGACAGCAGTGGCTATTGGAGGGTGCCACCGCCATATTCTGGGAGTTCACCAGAAAATGCAGGCGTTCCCTGGCCATTGGAAGTCGCCAGCGGCCTCCATGGCGCTGTGAACAAGGGGAAAAACATTCAATGGTGACTGGTTTCTCCCTACTTTCTCGGCTGCAAATGAAATTGCTGCCGTTCACATGGGTGAGATTTCGGATCCTTGTGGGGTGTCGTGGGGTGGCTTTTACCTGTTCACTCGCCTCCGAATATATGCAACCCAGCGTTAACTTCTGAATCAGGCCCTAATTACAGAAATACACAGAATAATATGGCCCCTGCTTCCACCCTTGGAATTCAAACCCCGCCCATTATGTTAATAGCATTTTATATGAAAGATTTTCAGCAAAGTCTTCCACCTCCTGAAAATCTCTTGCTCTTTGGGGAAAATAGCTCAGTGTGTACGCACTACTTTGGTGACAGACATATCTATCAAAGATTTTGGCAAAGTCTTTTGAAATGAAAATCTTCGAGTGTGTATGGGCCTTAAGTGCACGATGGTTCACAAATAGAAACGTCACTCACTTTCATCTTTTTATAAGATGCCCTTATCCTACATCACATATTTTCATTTCATTTATTACACAGAGACACAGCTTTTCTCTCATTCACGGTGTATTTCACTGTTCGGTGTGGCATTGTTACATTGTTTCATTTATAACTTAATTTGTCATGAAATTCTTTAGAATATTACAAAAAGTGGTTACATTTAGAACTCTGCAACGGATACTATAAGAATCATCCATGTTATTAGGCTACCTCTAGAATCTTTATGAGATCTTATGAATCTGCCCCATCCTCCACCTGGCCCAATCAGCACCCATGAAATGACATGATGTCATCTGTACCAATACGGAGACATATTCTAAGGGCCATGGGACATTATTGCATACCACCAGAAAATCACGATACGGCATACCACCAGAAAATCATGAAATGACACAAACCCGCATCAGTTATTTGGCCATGGATATGGACACTTACCAACTATGCCCTCGTCACATATCTTAAGATCACTGCACACTGCTAGTGAATCAAGAAATGACATCCCATCTCTGTCATCACTCCAAACCGTATCGGCAATCTGACCACCGGCATGGATGCTCACTAATCACATTCTCTCTTGTTATCCCTCTTCCTTATGAATAAACTAAGACCGGCATCTCCATGTCAGTAATAACTACAGAGATTCATCCCGTACGCATGATGATATTTCTATATGATGCCACTCGTCATGGCATGTGACGATGTGGACAGCACACGGCATAATGACATTATGGGAAAACATGACTGTTTTTTACCCAGCACAATACTGATAATTATGCCTCGATGCTAATACTTACAATTAATACGGACGCGGCTGGTAAATAGAAATAACAGTGACAGCCTCACACGTATTAGTAAATGTACCAATGAGGCGTCAAGGGGGCGGCACACAAGAAGAGGAGGATTCCCACTAGCCGCGCACACCCATCTGAAGCGACGTTCTCATTGGACACAGTAATTAGGAATCCCAATGCGTACTTTAAACAAGCGACGCCCACTAAACAGCCATAGGCTGCTCCACACACGGAGCGAACAAAAGATTGGCTACAAGCCTATCACTCATGATGGTAACACTGACGCCCATTAGAGGGAAAGGTATTTAAACACCTCAGAAAGGCCTGTCGGGTTGGCCTTGAAAAAGCTAATGCGAAGCGCGCGCCGGCTAGCGGTGACGCTCTCTGACTCGCACTCTGACTAGGATGTATTTTGAATTGTGTATTTTACCCACAGGAACCCCTTATTTGTAGTGTGCATCGCTTGATCGCTGTGCGGTAGGCACGACAAGTGACACACTGGGACCACTTCTCTTCAAACTTATTGGGGGCACGCCATAGCATACCTTCTTATAGCGATATTGCCTTAAGCTGGAGCGGGCTCCTAAACGCCCACGGCTTATCAGATAGGCACTTACCGCATTAGCCGCTTCTACAAACGTGCCATACACAGAGGGGGCACGCTGTTATACTATATTCAGCGTAATTACCCATACTCTGGACTTTGTCTAAAAACGTTTTTTGTACACCTTCATTATAATTGTTCCCTTCGGACTATAGGTGTACAACTATTCAGCACTTACTAGCGGCTCATTTACCTGGCAGCCCCCTACTTACTGTTATATACTGACTATATGTACCACCAATCAGAATGTTTTGAACACACTGCTACCATTAAAATGCAAAAGGGCAAATTTATAATGCCCATATAAATCATGTTGATGTTGACACAAATAATCAACATGCTGGAGTGACTCTCTATAGCATCATACATCAGAACAGACCAGTTGCAAATTATCATCTAACAGAGTTGTACACCACTGTTACTTCTTATTAGGTGCAATTCCTGCTCACTATAGGAAATAATATGAAACTCTGGTCCATGCTCCTTCAGTGATCGGTCGACATTTGTGTTGACCTTTTTCCCAGAACTTGTATAAAACCTTATTTGTGACACACTTAAGAGTTGCAATTTCCTCCTATTGGGTATTACTCCAGCCCACTCAAAGAGAGGTTTTTTGACACATGCTCCTATAGTAAGGATCGACATTTGTGTTGACTCTTTCCATAGAATCCCAATAAATCCAAATTTTGTGATATATACGTGCCCATGGGGCTTATTCTATAAGAGCAATCACCCAGATCATCTGTATGATCAATGACCGGTGGCACTGGCCGTTAGGAGTGTCAATTAGTGTCAACCTATGAACAAAAGATATTAACATTGTGGTTCTCCTCGCATTTAGTGCAATTCCAGCCCATGAATAGAGGTTGCAGAAACCCATGTTTATTGGTTATTGTTCAGTTCTTTTTCATGCAAGCTGGTCGATATCTGTGTTCACCTTTTACTTTGAGAGTCTTCCTTCCATCCTATTAGCAGTGTCTCAGGGGACATTCAGTCAGTCACCATTACACGAGTATATATTTTCTTGAATTGTGGCCCCTACCATGCAGGTGCCATAACACACAAACCACCCCGCTGGCGACAGTGTGCATGCACCTACATAAAGGGGAATTGAGCCAAGTAGACACCCAGATATTGTATTCACATGTTATTAATATAAGTGTCGGATAAATACCTGTGTTAACACCGATACTTACCCACAGTCATTATTGGTGTGAAGTCAGAGAGCCGCCGTTTTTTAAACACATTTTGCATATATGTTGTGTATGTGTGTTTTTATATTTCGCCATATTAAAAGATATCAATAAAAGTAAATTTTTATTCGTTTGAATCTCTATAGGTGCACCACACCAGGACATACTTCTCTCTCTCTTGTCAATTGTCCATATTTTTGTGTCCAGTGGTAGCACACCCCTGCTGAAATTCTATTAGAAAATCCTATAATAGATATGTATTAGGGGTCCACCTATTTCCTTAATAAATTTGAGGGTCCTGTGCGATTAGCAACCTCCTTGCGTTTACCTGAGTTGAACACTGGCCTGTTGGCGGAGCATACCTTGTTTGTTTTCACACTGCTTTTGCTCCAGAACTGAGTGCTAATTAATTACCACTTTATCAGCACTGATAAAGCCCCCCCCCCTGATTGTCAGCATTAGCTTTGTTCCCTAGCCAGCACACTTCTACATGGTGGCAGGCTGGGGTGGGTGCTGAGAGGCTGTAGATGTTTAACAAGTAGGGTGCGATCTTATCTGGATTTGCACCTCCCAAAATGAGGCCACACCTAGCACTAACAGAGGAGCCAGGGGGAGAGGCAGCAGAGGCATGCTGAGAGGAAGCACTGTGAGAGGGAGAGGCAGCAGTGTGCCAGGCACCATGGCCACAGCAAGGCCTTTGCCAGCCCGGACCCCAGAGGAGATGCCACAGCAGGAGGAGGTATAGGACCCTCTTGCATCCCCATCCCATCCACTAACACAGGACCGGTTCACCACTCCGAGGAGGAGCTGCAGAAGGGCCACATCTCTGAGGTCGACTGGCCTGAGGTGGAGGAAGATGGAGGTGAGGAGGAGGGTGAGACTGCCCTGGAGGAGGAGGGGGACATGGCCACAGAGGAGGTGGAGGAGGATGCAGAAAGTGGACACACCCAAAGTGGCCAGAAGGTGCGGTTCTCATTTGATGAAAATGCCACACTAGTCCATGCTATGATCCCTGTATATGACTGGCTGCTGGGCAAACATAATAACTGAACCACTGCGCAGCGGAAGAGGGCCATGTGGGACTCCATTACAGGGGCCGTAAACGCAGTCAGCAGCCACAAACTCATAGTGAGAAATGTGAAGAAAAGATTTAATGATATTAAAAGGCAAATAAAGACCAAAATGGCTACCCGGAGTGGAGGAGAAAGCCCCAAACCTGTGTCCTACACCTCATACAAGAAGAAGTTTAAGCGCATAATCCCATGAGGTCCTTCCTGGGCTCCATGTGGCGGACACAGATAGGCCACCAACGCCACCCCAAGCTGGAAAGTGTGCCCACATTTCATGTACATCATACATTGCAATGTTTTATAACTGTAATGCTCTCTTGTAATGATAGCATAACAAAAGTGCTGCTGTGGAACTACATATCCCAGCAAGGTTAACCTAGATAAATGTCATGGTCATAGATTGAAATTGTTGGTGATGCTGGGCCATGTAGTTCCACACCTGGTGGTTTAGGACAAATGTATATCATATGTTGTTACAGGTTTACATGGCTGTGGGCCCAAACATAGGTGTCATGTTGTCATAGCTGAAATGCCTCCATACAGCATAATTCCAGGCATTTTTGAGTGATAAACAATTGAAAAAAAATGTTTTTATATTAAATTTAATATAGCAAATTAATGTATATAAATTATTGGTTAATATCATCCATGTGTGTCTCAGGGATTATTTGAAAAAAAACAAAAAACATTCATGCTGGTAATAAATGCTGTCCATGCAAGGTCTCTAACACCTGCCCATCATTTTCTTTGCAGATCAGCCATCCTGAAGTGCTACCGCACCACAGCGATCCAGACAAATTGGTCCTGATGCAGAGGCTGCAGGTAATCAAAAAGAATGTGACAGCATTACACATACAGTACACACACCCATGTTACTTGCACAATAGCCTACATTACATTCATCTCCTGCTGCTACATACCAATGGAAATGAATGTAATGAGAAGCAGCCATTATTATTATCAATGTTTTCATAAAGTCACGGGGTACATGTGTAAGTGCACAATACCCATTGTGATGTGACATAACCAACAAGACACCTTAGTAACATATAAGGACACATATACTGCACTCTTACGGTTGAATACTTACCAAATGTTTTGTTTCCACAGGATCATCACAACTACTGCAGCAATCCACACAATCAGTGGAAATAATAGATGCAGATATGGACATCATACTCCAGCCCGTACAATCATTTTCACCTGATGAAGAAACCAATGCTACATCAATGACTGAAAAGGCAACAACTGTAGTGACACCCCACCAACCATCACCCACCCAATCACCCCACACACCAACCACCCCTGAACAGATTGCACACATTTAAAAGTAAGTAAATTGAATTTATGTCAATGCAAAGCCATTAAATTGGCAATATTCAAGGCTACATTAGAAACTTGTTTCAACAAGTTAAAAAAATGACCAGCAGTGTCCGTGTTGCTGTGGGGGCACAAGTCAGGATGGCTACCACCCTGGACACACGTATATGTCAGAAATGACTCAGCCTCTCAGCCAAATGTCAGCGCCGCTGGCTATGAGCTGACGCCCGGCACGCGCCTTCCCGCTCACGCACTCACCCGCCCACTGTAGTGCACTATGCCGCAGCATGCGCTCGTTGTTCAGTGCTGCGGCACTGTACACTAGAAATAAGCGCGGCTGCCCATAAGAAAAATGGGAGCTTGTGAAAAGGAGGGCTGATGCGCATGCCCAGCAGCTGCCCCTACTCCCAAGGTCCTTAGCGGAGTCAGTTTGACTCCAAGCACTACAGTCACGCGGCTCACCACCATACACTCTTCCTCCCAGTACCACTTCAACAGAAAACTACATGGGTGGACTGTGACGCAGTACAGATCAATTTTTATAGTGAGTAAACTCAGCATCCATGTATATTTTAACTATTTAAAACAAACATTTGCATGTTCTTTTACTAAAGGGCACCCTGGTGGCTAAACATTATGGGCCTGGTTTATGCTTAACATCCATATGCATGTGTGCTGGGAAATCGGCGTGCGGGTGGGGGGGGGGGGGGGGGGCAACAAAAATCTTGTCTAGGGCATCAAATTGGATAAGGCAGGCTCTGAAGCCTGGACAATCATCACTACTTTTGCTGGGTGGTAAAGCAGTATACCAGATGATCCATTCAGACACCTGAAACGACTTTTCATCACCCCAAAGGTGCGTTCCACAACATTGCGGGTGGCAACGTGTGCCTCATTATAGCGGTGCCGTGCAGGGCCTTCCGGGGAACGCAGAGGTGTCATGAGCCACGGAAGACACCCATATCCTGAGTCACCTTTACAGAAAAGATGAGGTCAGTGCAGTATATGGTAACATATGTGCATTGGTGTTACATGAGTAAGTGGAACAACACCAATATGCAAAAAAAACTGGTAAAGGAGAGGGACATATCAGAGGGGAGTACACACTACAGTGCCACTTTAGATGTAAAACAATAGGCACATTAGTACAGGGTACACTTGCTGTTGCTAATTACTGGTTGAAGCAACAGGCAGAGCTATATTTTAGCCAGACTGACTGCATATTTAAATGGTAATAAGGATTTAATGGAGTTGTGGGTATAGTTTACATACTATTTGGACACTCCACAGGAGTGAAGTAATTTCTTAGTATCTTAATTTACACATTGTAACACTATACATAAAGGGCAAACATTTGTATATGGCAAAATATACTTACCAAGTAGCCAGCCCTCTGGCATTTGTTGGTCCTGGAATCGGCCCCAGAGGACTGAGTTCCGCAGAAAATAGGCGTCATGGCAGTTCCCTGGGTAGCCTGCAACCACACTGAGAATTTTCAGGGTAGCATCACATACCGAAAAAAATTAAGAGATATATCCCTCAGAGAGCGCATTAGATAAGTAATTGATAATTTATAATAAATAAAGATCAGAATAATTAAAAATAAAGATAAATATAAATACAACACCACAGTTCATAAAGGACAGAGATAAAAATACATATACAAATAATTAAAAACAACCACTATTTCCACCAGAAGTAAGCAATCGATCCTCATTCAGTTAATTGATAATGGCTTAATATTCCCTTATATTTTCGGCTGGCCAGCACTTAAATTGATATTTAATAATATGGGAAAAGGTGCCTTGTGTATGTAGAAAAAAAGGGGAAACAATGTCATCCAATGTTATGGGACATCAAAAACCACCAGATTGTTAGATTCCAATTATTATGTCAGGGGTCACTCACAAATAGCTGGTACTGAGGTTGTTACCGTTAATACATATAAGCCGCTGTCTTCCGCAGACGCTCTAATTAATTAGATTGTTATTCATTTCTAAATTGTCTTATTTTTGCGCCTGATTTGCTTTTATTATAGCATCACATACCATCTGCACGTTCAGAGAGTGCCGCCCACGCCTATTGACATAGACGTGTCCCCTCACGTGTGGTACCCAACGTGGGTGCAATCTATGGCTCCCAGCACGTTTGAAAATGATGAGAGCCGATAGAAAGCCACCTTAAGGTCCTGCCACTTAGACTCACAACGTGGGAATCTGATGTATGTGCGCCACAACTTCTTAAAGGCAAGTAACACTTGAGTAAAATGCTTAAAGAAAGTGGCTTGTGAGACCCCCAATGACCATGAGGTCACAGACTGAGTGAGGCCTGTGGCCAAGAAGTAGAGGGCACACATTAATTTCTGCAGCCCAGACACTGCATAGTTGGCACCCTCGTAAGGGTCTAAATCCGTAAGGGTCTAAATCCTCTCTCAACTGCTCATACTGTATAAGTCCAACAGGTTATTGCGGTTCAGGCTAAACATCCTCACGACCTGTCAATCAGAGAGGGAGTCCTCGTACAGCCTAGCACGATACCTACGTAAAGCATGCAGTACTCGGGGTACCTGGAACTGGCGCGCAGCTTCATGCCTCCTCCTGCGCAGCTCCTCCAAACGGTCAAAATCACAAAGAGCCAACTCCACATCACTCTGCACAATCTCCATCTCTCAAACCCTCACAGGTGTCCTTAATAATGTTGGGGTATATGTAGGGCAGTTTATGAATAGCAATGAGGACACCTGTGAGAAAATTAACCATTTCTGCACTTGACCAAAGTTGCTTCTGGGCCAAATCGCCCATCAGAACCTGGTCTGAAAAATGTGCGATTTTTAGACACCTCACAAATGCGAATTCCGTTTGCGCATGCCATTAAATAAGTGATTTGTATACTTTAGAATGGGAAAACATCTGGATGCGATAAAAATGCGAATCACCAGCCATAATTAGGGCACCCTTAGTATATTTGGATAGCAAGGCATCAATTTTTCTAAAGAATTGGGCTTGATTATGGTTTGGGGTGTATACATTAACCAGGGTACATAAGGTGTTGTTAATCTTCCCAACTAATATAAGCCATCTACCTTCGTTGTCTGCATGAATGTACTTCAAATGTTAGATGAGAGGATAAGAGGATTGACACCCCACTTATTTTCTGGTTGGCATCACAAGCATGAAAAGTTAGGGGGAAAGTTTTAGATTTCAACTCTGGGTGGAGTGATTTCTTGAAGTGTGTTTCCTGTAAATATCCAAGGTCACTTCTGGAATGTTTAAGAGACATATAAAGTTTAGAGCATTTGGAGGATACATTCTGTGAATAAATTCTAAAAGCCATGGCAATGGAGACAGAGAGACACCTCTGGTCCTCCCAATGGAGTACATACCAGTGAAAGAGAGTACAGTGAGAAACATGCAAAATAAAGAAACAACCAAAACATCATAGGATAATATAAATGACCCTTTGAAAAAGTAAAATAAAAACAAATAATAAAAGGGAAAATTGCTGGTCAAGGGGAACTAAGAAAAAGTCACTAGGTGACAAAATCTGGGCACAGACATAAAACCCATTAAGGGGGGGGGGGGGGGCATGGCCAGAAAACCCATTTCTGGCATGAGTCCAACAACACATATTACAGTTTAAAAAAAAAAAGATTCATACTGGGAAATTCTTCATTCCTATCACTGCATATAGCAACTATCTAAACTATCTATAGCAGGCATGTCCAAAGTCAGGCCCGGGGGCCAAATGCGGCCCGTGCTGTCATTTCAAGTGGCCCACAGCCTCCAGCTGGAAGCGGGCAGAGCATCAGATGTGGGAAGCACAGCACAGGACACTAAAGGTGGGGCCCCGGCGAGCGCCTTTACCTTGCTGTCTGCTGCAGTGAGGAGGTGCCGGCCGCCACAGTCAGAACTGTTTGGTGTCCTACCGCTGCTGCAATCGTATATCACCCCAATCACAGTGACAGCAGTGTTTGGGGAGGGGGGCAGCAAGGGGGAAGCTTGCTCCCGTAACATGCAGTGTGGAGGAGGGCGGCAACGGGGGCCCAACCATCTCCAGTCCTTGCAGTTCCTGCTTTGCCTCTCTGTCCTCTGGCTCACACAAGGGGCTGGGTAACATACAGAGAAGGGAGGGGGCAGGCAGGGGGACATACAGTCAATGAGGGCAGAGTGGGGGACATACAGTGAAGGAGGGTCAGGCTAGGGGACATACAGTGAATGGAGGCAGTGATGGCCATTCAGAAAAGGGGGAGCAGGGCTGGGGGACATACAGTGAATGGGGGCAGAGTGGGGTACATAGTGAATGGGGGTCATACAGTAAATGGGAGTCATACAGTGAAGGAGGGTCAGGCTTGGGGACATACAATGAATGGAGGCACTGATGGACATTAAGAGAAGGGGGCAGGCTGGGGGACAGAGTGAATGGGTGCAGAGTGGGGAACATACAGTGAAGGAGGGGCAGGCTGGGGGACATAGAGTGAATGGGGGCAGAGTGGATGACCATTCTGAAGTGATTAAAGATTCAGAGAATGTCAGGCTGAATGGTCGGCCCCCACACATTTACACTTCACCAAATCTGGCCCTCATCGCAAAAAGTTTGGACACCTCTGATCTATAGGGTTGGGAACAGGAGAAGGGATATCACCATCTAAGAAAAAAAGCCATTAGAGAGAAATCAACATAGCATAGAGCAAGACTGGACATTATAGATCAGCAGTAAAAAAATAAAAAGTAATCTGTTGATCTGTAAATCAACTAATGCTTAACAGGATAACATAGTAACAGTAGAGTCTAATGCAACAATGATATAAAAAGCATCAGCAAAGTATTATAGAAAACAAACCAAGGTACCACCATGTTGTTAAAGAAAATAGTCTGCAGTGTATAGGACCAGATAATCAAAACACATAGAAAAGTTCAGGGTGGGGGCTCAGAAGATGCAGACTTTCTTGCAGAAGGTACTTTTGACTTATCTTGGTTCAGCAATCTTCGAGGAGTGCCAGGAGTGGGGCAGAGGGTTGGGGACGTTGTTTACTAGAAGACACATCTGCAGTCAGGGAAGGCATAGACAGTCCCATGTAGGTCAGAAGGCTCTGAGCTTCCTCCAATGATTTAGCAGTATGGAATAGATTCTGATACCAAATCAAAATGCAGAATGGGAAGCCCCACCTATAACATATATTTTTTTCTCTTGGAAGGGTCGTCACAGGTATAAAGTCCTTCCGCTTAAGCAATGTGGTAGGGGCAATATCTTGATAAATTTGGATGCGAATGACCTTGGAATGCCACTGATGTAAGTTGCACAAAGAATATTTTCTTCAGACGTGAAATAGTGACAGTGCAAAATCACATCCCTAGGCTGGGAAGAGTCCTGTGAACAAGGAAAGAGAGCTCTATGTGCTCGGTCCAGGAATATGTGATCTTTGGAAGTAGTGGAAGAAAGATATGAAAAAAGATTCTTAAGATAATTGTCCAAATTGATCATATCGATCTCTTTAGGGATGCCTCTTATGAGGAGATTAAGACGTGCTCTATTTTCTTGGTCCTCTTGATGGTTGAGTAGGAGCTGGACCTCTTGCTTCAAAGTTTGTAGATCGGTATTAAAGTCACGTTGTGTCGAAATTACATCATCTACCTTAGACTCCAGTTGGTGGATCCTGTCACCAAGATCATTAAGCTTGGTCTTGAGGGAACTGACTGATTCATGTACATACGTCAGACTGTGCAGCCTGGACAGAGTGCCGAGTCTCCTGTACCACCTTAAATAAAGAGCTGAGATCTTTTCTAATGAGGGGAGTGATCAGAGTCATCCAAGTCTGAATTCTCTTGTTGTGAGACAGATGTGTCGCTCAGAAATCCTACCCTGCTGGGTCTCCCACACAGTTGTAAAACTGGCACAGTGCCAGGAAAGGGCTTATTAAACGGCGTCAGGGTAAAAGCTCTATGGAAGCACTTCCACCCCACTCGGCAACAAGGCCACACCCTCACTGACCCAGTTTTGACCTCAACCTCCAAGTGTTTGCATGTCCCTGTGCACTGTCCTACTTCTGCCATTTTACCATTGATAATCCAGCATCCTTGGTTCAAGCACTGTAACGGATTATCCATTTTGCTGGATTATAAATTTTCAGGAAAGTACAGCTTTCTATCCCACCCTCACTACCTAAACCCTAATCTGCCACAGCCTGACCTCCTCCTACAGCCTAACCCATCCCTCCAAACAGCCTTTCCTACAGCACCTAAACCTTTCACAGCCTGACTACCCCCTGCAGCCTAACTCCACCCCACGGACTAACTGGGCTCTCTCGCAGCCTAACTGAACCCAGCTTCCATAGGCTTCCAAAGGGGTGCTTAATAATATGTGGTGTATCTGTATTGTTAAGACTCTGCTCTGTCAAATTTCCTGGCAGAATCCATTCCCTGTCAGCAGGTGCCACCAGGCTTCCCATGTTGTTAGCTGCAGGTTTGGTTCTTAACAGAGGTGTTGTTATTGTGACTTTGGCATGTGTCCATGTGTCAGGTAATTGACTGATCAATTGTCAACTAGGATTTCACTTGATGCCTGGATATTTTAAGTCATTGCTGGTCATTGTTCCTGCCTGTCAAGCTAAATAAATTCTTTCTGGACTTATGTTTTCAAGAGTTTCTATAATTTACCTTGCCAAGAATTCTGGAATCTTGTTCTGGTATATTTGTCCCTACAAACAGAGGAACTTCTGATACTCACTGGGTTCATTTTTTTTATCCGGGACTTCCTTTTGGCTGCCATTGTGTTACCACTCTTGAGTTACTGCCTGCTTGTTGTTTGCTAACCTGGGAATTTGTTTATCCATTTTGCTGAATACAGTTATTTTCTGCAGGTTCTCACATACCAACAAATGTTAGGCACAAGTGTCTTTAGACCTTGGGGAGTGCGGTATCATAGGCCATCGTAAAGAGAAGTAAGTGCGTACAGAGAAGTAAGCCCACTATCATTAGTCATTGTAAAAAGAAGTAAGTGCGCAAAGATAAGTACTGTAAGTGCACTATCACTGGTTATCATAAAGAGAAGTGCATAAAGAGAAGTACTGTAAGTGCACTATCACTATGTCAGCCGCACAGAGCAGCAGCAGCAGCTCCCTTTGCCGCTCACTGTAGACGTCGAGCGCACTTCTGCGTCGCTGCATTCCTGGTAACCAGGGGATGCAGGGCTCTTCAGCCCGGCAGTGTCCGGATGCCCCGCATCACTTCCGCCAGTCCCGGCCACGTCACTTCCGGCCAGCGGTGTTCAACCCAATCCCAGCAATCTGCCCAGCGCTTGCTGGGGGACGCCGGACAGCACGCTCTACACCACCAGGTCTCAATCAGGACAGGGGGGCTGGTGCACAGGGCTGAGTGGTCAGCACACCCCTTTTAAGGGATGTGGTCCTGCTCAGCCACAAGTTCTTGGAATATTTATTGGCCAAGAAATACTAGCCCACCAACCGCGTCAAGGTAACCTCATAAATTATCTGGTGGGTCCCTTATATTAAGTTTGAACCCAGGGCACAGCACCCCAAAAAAGCCAGCGAATGTCAGTCACCTCAGGGCAGCACACATGTTAAATACTAGAAGTACTGGAAATACTAGAAAGTATAATAGGGATGGATTTGGGGCGTGGCTCCCCTTGGGTTGGCATGGCTGAGTTGCCTTGGGGTGGCACACCATAATATTTATTTAGCACTATTTATTTATTTTTCCCCTAATTATACTTTCTAGTATTTTCACTTTTGTAACACTTTTAAACCCCTAGCTATTGCTTCTTTCTTGCTAACTCACTAATACCTTAGCAACTCACTTGTGTGCTGCACCGAGGCAACTGGCTTTTGCTGGCTTTTATTTTGGGTGCTGCACCCCGGGTTCGAACTTAGTATTAGGGACCTACCCAGAGGCATAGCAAACCCGGAGCCGGCGGAGCACACGCTCCGTTAGCAGGAAGCTAGCCTGGCGCCGGAGCGTTGCCCTGCCCGCTCCCCCACGAGAGACGTGCTGCTGCTATGTAAAATTCACAACACGTCTCCCGCACGCTGGACCGCTAGCCAATGGGCGCTTGCGGTCCAGAAGCCAATCAACTGGTGGCTGCTGGACCGCGAGCGCCTATTGGCTAGCGGTCCAGCGGGAGATATGAATTTTACATAGCAGCACTGCAGTTTCTCCCGGACACAGCGGGGAGCCAGGAGGAGGGGAGGGGTGGACGCGACGCAGCGCAGCACAGCAGGGGGAGGGGTGAGGTAAGGTGCACCCTCCCACCCTGCTGCATCCACCCTGCATCACCCGCGCACCCACCCACCCTGCTGCACAAACCCACCCACCCTGCTGCAACCACCCACCCAGCTGCACAAACCCACCCTGCTGCACAAACCCACCCACTCTGCTGCAAGCAGCCACCCACCCACCCACCCTGCTGCACAAACCCAACCACCCACCCACCCTGCTGCAAGCAGCCACCCACCCTGCTGCACAAACTCACCCACCCTGCTGCAAGCACCCACCCACCCTGCGGCACCAACCCACCAACCCGCCCACCCTGCTGCACCCACCCACCCTGTTGCACCCACCCACCCTGCTGCACTAACCCACCCACCCTGCTGCAAGCTCACACCCACCCACCCTGCTGCACCCACCAACCATCCCACCCTGCTGCACCACTCACCCTGCGGCACCAACCAACCCTCCCACCCTGCTGCACCCACCCACCGACCCTACCACCCTGCTGCACCCATCCTCCCACCTTGATGCACAGCGGCCGGGAGCGGGCCGCTGCACAGTTCTGCACCCCTGGGCAACAAGCAAATTCAGTCCCCCTTGGCATCAAGCATGAAGCCCCATGAAGCCCCTTGGGCATTGCAGAGTGTTATATAGTATGTCGTGGGCATTGCGTAGTGTTATATAGTATGTCATGGGCATTGCAGAGTGTTATATAGGCAACTGGCTTTTGCTGGCTTTTATTTTGGGTGCTGCACCCCGGGTTCGAACTTAGTATTAGGGACCTACCCAGAGGCATAGCAAACCCGGAGCCGGCGGAGCACACGCTCCGTTAGCAGGAAGCTAGCCTGGCGCCGGAGCGTTGCCCTGCCCGCTCCCCCACGAGAGACGTGCTGCTGCTATGTAAAATTCACAACACGTCTCCCGCACGCTGGACCGCTAGCCAATGGGCGCTTGCGGTCCAGAAGCCAATCAACTGGTGGCTGCTGGACCGCGAGCGCCTATTGGCTAGCGGTCCAGCGGGAGATATGAATTTTACATAGCAGCACTGCAGTTTCTCCCGGACACAGCGGGGAGCCAGGAGGAGGGGAGGGGTGGACGCGACGCAGCGCAGCACAGCAGGGGGAGGGGTGAGGTAAGGTGCACCCTCCCACCCTGCTGCATCCACCCTGCATCACCCGCGCACCCACCCACCCTGCTGCACAAACCCACCCACCCTGCTGCAACCACCCACCCAGCTGCACAAACCCACCCTGCTGCACAAACCCACCCACTCTGCTGCAAGCAGCCACCCACCCTGCTGCACAAACCCAACCACCCACCCACCCTGCTGCAAGCAGCCACCCACCCTGCTGCACAAACTCACCCACCCTGCTGCAAGCACCCACCCACCCTGCGGCACCAACCCACCAACCCGCCCACCCTGCTGCACCCACCCACCCTGTTGCACCCACCCACCCTGCTGCACTAACCCACCCACCCTGCTGCAAGCTCACACCCACCCACCCTGCTGCACCCACCAACCATCCCACCCTGCTGCACCACTCACCCTGCGGCACCAACCAACCCTCCCACCCTGCTGCACCCACCCACCGACCCTACCACCCTGCTGCACCCATCCTCCCACCTTGATGCACAGCGGCCGGGAGCGGGCCGCTGCACAGTTCTGCACCCCTGGGCAACAAGCAAATTCAGTCCCCCTTGGCATCAAGCATGAAGCCCCATGAAGCCCCTTGGGCATTGCAGAGTGTTATATAGTATGTCGTGGGCATTGCGTAGTGTTATATAGTATGTCATGGGCATTGCAGAGTGTTATATAGTATGTCATGGGCATTGCCGAGTGTTATGTAGTATGTCATGGGCATTGCGGAGTGTTATCTAGTATGTCATGGGCATTGCGGTGTGTTATATAGTATGTCATGGGCATTGCGGAGTGTAATATAGTATGTCATGGGCATTGCGGAGTGTTATATAGTATGTCATGGGCATCAGGTGTGGGCTTATGTGTAATTGGAATTACAAAGTTCACTAAAATGTGCAATGGGCATTACGGTGTGTGGTATAATGTTGGTCCGTGCCAACTTTTCACTGCGCAGGAGCCTCACCTATGACATATTGGGGGGGAGGGCGCGAAACATGCCCTTGCTCCGGGCGCCGTGGCACCTAACTACACCACTGGACCTACCAGAATATTTATGAGGTTACCTTGACGCAGTTGGTGGGCTAGTATTTCTTGGCCAACAAATATTCCAAGAACCTCAATTTATTGCTCTATAGCCCTTATTCAGATCTGATTGCAGTACAAATTTATTCTCAAAATGGGCAGAACCATGTGCACTGCAGGTGGGGCAGATTTAACATGTGCAGAGAGAGTTACATTTGGGTGGGGTGTGTTGAAACTGAAATCTAAATTACAGTGTAAAACTAAAGCAGCAAGTATTTACCCTGCACAGAAACAAAATAACTCACACAAATCTCTATACATATTACATCTGCCCCACCTGCAGTGCACATGGTTTTAGCCATTTTGAGAACAAATTTGTACTGCAATCAGATCTGAATAAGGGCCTATATGAGATAGCAGCAGGGGTGGATTGGCCCACCGGGAATCCGGGCCATTTCCCAGTGGGCCGGCCCAAAACTCATTAAAAAGGGTTTGGCCGCGCTCCACCCTGGGCTGGCTGGGCCGCAGGCAGCGTCCACAGCACTTTGCCCAAAATCCAAAATGGCCATGGGAGGGCTGCTGCGCATGCGTGCACAGCACCTCCCAGGCTCCCAGCTCCACCTCTGCCCTGCCTCCACCCCCCCCCCCCCCTTGGGGTGCTTTATATAAGGGTGGCCATACATCAGAAATATATTGTGCCCAATCATACAATCTCAATTGATTGTAAGATGGATTGTATGCAGATTGTGTGCACATCTTGTGTACACAATCATACAATCAATCAGCAGATGGATTGTATGAGTGATTGAATGATGGATTGTGAGTAGATTGTGTGTCCAAAAACCACCAAGGACTGCCAGGGATTTCAAGGGAAATTGTACACAATCATGAGCGCAATCGATCTTAAGATCGATCTTTCTGATGTATGGCCAGCTTAAGGCCGCCACTCCCCGGGCGCGCATTACATACACCCGCCACCCCCCCACGCGCGCATTGCATACACACACACACCCCCGCTCCTGGGCTGGATTCGAGTCCCAATCTGCCCCTGGATAGCAGAGCTTAATTTTATAGAGTGTGCATCAGGCACCGCATGTATTTCTTTGCAGAACTACAGCTCCCAGCATGATAGCACCTCATGATACAGTACATGTAAGGGTGTAAGGGTGTATATAAGGGTGTGCATGAAAAAAGTTTAGACCTGAAACAATCTATTAATTGTGGCACTGTCTTGAGCTGAATCAGCCCCCAAATACCTGGAATCCAGCAGAAGTTTTGTGTTTTATTTCTGCAGCTCAGAACTTTCTGAATAATGCATTTCCAAACAAGAGATCTTAAAATAAATAAGTCTTCCTAGTTTAATAATTTAATATGCTTTTCACATAAGGCACAAATGTATGCAGAACTGTACTATTACAAAGTAAAATAATGAAATGCCCGGAAATCTTACTGATGACGGGCAAAACCAGTTAACAAGATTCTATATCGAAACTAAGCTTTAAAATTATACTAAGATTATTCATTCTGCATTTATTTCTTTCTTCTGCTGCTTGAAAATGATAGACGTTAAGCTTATAATGCTTAATAGAAGTGTTGACTGATGGCAGCCTGCTGTTTTACAGTACAATCTGTCTAGGGTATTAAAGCACAAGGCTTGATTCAATCTGTACAGTGCATATTAAAAATGGAAGTCATTACAGAGATTGCTTAAGAATTGTGAGAATGATCCAAGTACAAATTTTACCTCACGAAGAACTGCAAATTAAAGCTATTTCTCGCAAATCTGAAAGCACCCTAGACTTTGCCATGACCTACATGAATAACTGTATTTTTAAAAAAATGACTTCAATAACCTTAGACACTATTGTATGGCATTTTTACCCTGCTTTTGATCTGAAAGATATTATCAAGAAGAAGGTGATTCTTTGTATAGGGGTAATCTACACACCACCAGGGCAGGAAGAGGAACTTGAACTTGACAAGAGCCTATTACAGGACATGAATAAAATGGAATTCAAAGAAGAGTTAATAATCATGGGAGACTTAAATCTTCCTGATGTAAACTGGGAGCTGCAAGGAGCATCCCTCCAGCAATTGGTGAGGGAGCCCACTCGTAAGGACACAATATTAGACTTAATACTTACAAATGGGGACAGAATATCTGATGTAAATGTGGGGCAAAACCTGGGATCCAGTGACCATCAAGCAGTATGGTTCAGAATAAAGACAGAGACCGACTCATCGCACACAAAAAAGGTGTTCAATTTTAGGAAGGCTGATTCTGTAGAGATGGGAAACTCTATAAGGGATTCTTTGGCAGAGTTGAGAAACTTGGAAGGAGTGCAGGAGAAGTGGGAAAAATTGCAAAAGTGCAATACTGAAAGCAACAAAACTTTGTCAAAAGAGTTAGGAAAAACACAAGGAAAAGGAAGCCAGTGTGGTTTGCGAAAGACGTAGCAAGTAATGTGAAAGCAAAAAAGTTGCCCTTTAAGAAATAAGCAAATGCTGAATAATGAAGACTAAGATGTGTATCTTGTTAGACAGAAGGAAGCTAAGAAGGTAATCATATGTGCAAAAGCACAGGCTGAGGAGAAAATGGCCCAGTCAGTTTGTAAAGACTACAGATAGAGAGTGGAAGTCTTCTTAACAGAGACAATGTAATAGCAGATCATAACAATTATTTCTGCTCAGTATTCACTGCTGAAAGAGAGGGGAAGGTGCCACAGCTAAATTGCAAGTATAGTCAGAAAAATTAAGGGGAAACAAGTACATTTACAGAGGAGTACATTTAAAAGTCCTAACAGAACTCTCAAAACTAAAAAAGGATAAATCAATGGGGCCAGATGGGATACATCCAAGGATACTAAAAGAGCTTAAAGGGGAGCTGGTAAAACCAATAACAGAATTATTCAACCAGTCACTAGCTATTGGAGTAATCCCAGAGGACTGGTAAATAGAAAATGTAGTCCCACTGCACAAAAGTGGAAGCAAGCAAGAGGTTAGCAACTACCGACCAGTGAGCCTTACATCAGTAGTAGGGAAATTGATGGAAACACTCTTAATCAGTAGTAGGTAAATTGATGGAAACACTCTTAAAACAAAGAGTTGTAGAATATCTAAAAATCAGCAATTTACAGGATCCTAAACAGAATGAGTTTACTGGGGGAAGATCATGTCAAACAAATCTTATTGACTTTTTTGACTGGGTGACTAAAGTAATAGATCAAGGTGGGCTGTAGATGTAGCTTATATAAACTTTAGTAAGGCTTTTGACACTGTCCCACATCGCAGACTGTTAAATAAACTTGAAAGCTTGGGATTGGATTCTAAGGGAGATATTCAATCACCGGCGAGCATCTCCCCTTGGGGAGATGCCCGCCGGGCCCCATTCAATGCTGTCTTCCCCGACAAGCTGTCGGGCTCGTTCTGCTGATAATGGCCATAAAGTGACGAGCTGCCAGCTGCAGCTCGCCTCTTCCCGGCCACTCCCCCTTCTCGCTCCCCAGCAGGCGGGACATTGAATCCTGCCTGCATGTTCTCGGTCAAGCTGACCGAGAACGGGACTGGGTCACAGCGATCGAGCAAGCTCGACTGCCGTGACCCCCACATTGAATACCCCCCTTAGATGGAGAACCCCTGGGATCTGTACTTGGACCAATGCTTTTTAATATCTTTATTAGTGATATTGCAAATGGAATTGAGGGTAAAATGTGCCTTTTTGCAGATGACACAAAGGTATGCAACAGGATAGACACACCAGGAGGGGTAAAACAAATGATTGATGATCTAGGTAGATAAGAGAATGGCAACTATATTAATGCCAAAAATCATTCACTTGGGTCTCAAAAATCCAAACACTAAATATAGTAAAATTGCACTATAATGAAAACTACTGAGGAGGAGAGGGTTCTAGGTGTCACTATTTCAGACGACTTAAAGGCAGGCAGGCAATGTAACAAAGCAATGAAGAAGGCAAGGCAGATGCTTGGTTGTATAGGGAGAGGAATCAGCAGTAGAAAGAAAGAAGTAATAATGCCACTGTATAGGTCATTGGTACGACCTCATCTAGAGTACAGTTCTGGAGGGCATATCTTCAGAAGGACATAAATACATTAGAGATTGTACAAAATAAAATGGTGCATGTCCTACATCACAAAAATTACCAGGAAATAATAAAATATCTTAATATGTATAGTTTAGAGCAGAGAAGGGAAATGGGGGACATGATAGAAACTTTCAAATATATCAAGGGTTTTAACAAGGTACAGGTGGGAGACATTCTTCACAGAAAGAGGAGCAACAGAACACGAGGACATGCACTGAAACTAGAGGGAGGAAGATTCAGGGGAAATTTGAAGGAAAATTACTTCACAAAAAGAGTAGTGGATATGTGGAATAGCCTCACACATGCACAAACAAAGAAGGTAGAAGACTAGCTTTCAAAGCTTTTGTTTCGAGCAGGCTTATATTACTCATGAGATAAGTCTCTAAATAAACACATTAATATGCCTATCATGTAATAGTTGAGGGAAATGAGTTGCTGAGTATTGAAGGGATCCTTAAAGACAGAAGACAGTGCTCAACAGTACCAATAGAAAAACAGGTTGAGCATTCCTTATCCAAATAGCCATTATTTAATTATTCCAAAAACCATAATGTACTTTTTTTTTTTTTACTGGGTATATCTGTAACTGGCACTACTGAGAACATGATATGTAACTGGAACTAAATATGTACAAGAAAATGATTGCTTGGCATTCAAATTCAAAGCCTGAGATACGACACAACCTTTGTTTCATGTTTTAAAACCTTGTTTCATGCACAAATAAAATATATTTGTGTGTACAGATGGAGTACTTCTTGTTAGGTGGGGACCTGGCGCTAGTATCACCATGTGCCAGGTACGACATCTGCCCGGAATGCGACCATCCAGGAAGTTCCAGAGGCACGCTTACAGCACAGCCCAGCTCTGCTCTACTGCACCCCGGCACTGACTGCACCGACCCAGCAAGCCTGAACCGAGATACACCCAGAAACGGTGCCATGTCGGGCTGGATGAGAGAGACTCCATCTGTATTTCATGTGATGGATGTATTTAAACAATATAACTGCAAGATACCTCATTCAGATATAAAAATAATCCAAAATACGGAATAATCCGTTATCCAAAATGTTTCTGGTCCCAAGCATTGTTTCTATTGTGAGTTCCAGGATGCTTAAGTTGCTACATTCGACACTTCAGACTTATTGACACAAAGAACAAGGGCCTTATTCTGGTTCACTCCTTCTGGCAAATTCCTTCTTAGATGGACAAAACCATGTGCACTGCAGGGGGGCAGATGTAAAATGTGCAGAGAGAATTAGATTTGGGTGAGTTATTTTGTTTCTGTTTCTGTGGGTAAATACTGGCTGCTTTATTTTTACAGTGCAATATAGATCTCACTTTGAAGTAAAACCCCACCCAAATCTAACTCTCTCTGCACAAGTAACATCTGCCCACCTGCAGTGCACATGGTTTTGTCCATCTAAGAAGGAATTTTTCAGAAGGAGTGAACCAGAATAAGACCCCAAGCCTCATACTGAGCTTGGTGTGCTGCAACAATTGAGAGGCCTGGAACAGATCCTGCATGCTGAGTGAAGGATTGATGGAAATACCAACTGGTTCCCGTGGTGATTAACCACTTAAGTGGTATGCCCGGAGATTTTCCGGGCTCAGCTGCGCTGCCACAGCTGGCTGTCCCGGAAAATTTCCGGGCATACCACTACTGAAGGTGCGCGCTAGTGGTGTCTCCATCGGAGCACCACTGGCGCACTTCCTTAGGGGTCCCCCCCTCAGTCAGCCCCTCCCCACCCCTCTTGTTGCCCCCCCCCCCCCCCGGGTCCCTCTGCTCCGGCGTACACGGCGATCGTACGCCGGAGCTTCCCTGGCGCCAGCCGCCAATCATCTGACCTGTAGTGACGTCGGCGGCAGGCTCGGGGGGACTCGGGACAGTTCAGTAACCCGAGTCCTCCCGAGCCGCGAACATCCCCCAGCCTGCCGCCGACGTCACTGCAGAATGTGACAGGCGATGCGGCTGAGAGGGGTGAGAGGCAGAGCGGCTGCAGGGAAGCTCCGGCGTAATAATGCCGGAGCAAAGGGGAGGGGGGGGGACGCCTTCCAGCTGTCTGTGGTGGGTTTTGCAGGGGCAGGATAAACCTGCCCTGGTAGGTTTGTCCTGCCCCAGCAAAACCCACCACTCAAGGGGTTAATGGAATGGAGAAATGGAGACTGGTCTGTGTAAATTTTACTGTTGCAGTAAGCAATTTATCCGAGAGACATGGTAAATGTACAAACAAAAGCATTAACACATAGCACTTTAAGAGAGAACACATTTCCAAATAGAGACAAAACTAGGCTTGCCTACCATCCCGCATTTAGCGGAAGGCCAGGCCCGGCGACAGGGGGGGTGTAGGGGGACAACTGTGACGGGCCTCATGATTCTGAGGGGACCCAGAGGCAGACAGGGGTTTAGGGAGGGGAGGGTGGCTCTGGAAGTAGTTTATACTCACCGCTAGGGCTGGCTGGACAATAAAGCTCCTTCTCCACAGCCCCCACTAGTTCTCATCTTATTCCAGGTCAAAGAAATCAATTACCGATTGTCATGTGCATGAAAGCAGCACAACATCGGCTCTATGATTGTTGGCTCTGGCCTGTATGGAGGAGAGGCTGATATACAGCACTCTGCACTTTCCGGAGCTCTCAGGCTGATGAAGCCTGGAATCAGTACTGCCAGCAAACTGCAGGATTGTCTGACCATCACATCTTGCAGCAGGTACACCTGCCTTTCTCTCCGATACCTGCCCCCTCTATCTGTTCCTCTGTGTCCCCTTCCCTCTGAGCCATGCCCCCTCTCTCTGACCCTCCATGCACACTTCTCTCTGAGCCTTGCCCCATACCCCCTCTCTCTGATCCTCCATGGCCCCTTTTGTCTGCCCCATGCCCCCCCTCTCTCTGATCCTCCATGCACACTTCCCTCTGAGCCTTGCCCCATGCCCCCTCTCTCTGATCCTTCATGGTCCCTTCTGTCTCACGGCAGCCCCACTCTCTCAGATCCTCCATGCACACTTCTCTCTGAGCCCTGCCCCATGCCCCCTCTTTCTGATCCTCCATGGCCCCTTCTGTCTCACCCCTGCCCCAATCTCTCTGATCCTCAATGTCCCCTTCTCTATGAATTCTGCCCCATCTCCCTCTGATCCTCCATGCCTCTTTCTCTCTAAGCCCTGCCCCGTGTCCCCAGAGGTGAGGCTGTCTGCGCTGGGGGCAGCCATTATATGGTCCTTCTTGCCACCAATACTCCCACCCTGCGCCCCTGCTCCACACCACTACTAGCTTGAGGGGTTGGTGGCCCCCAAAATATTAATATATGTTCCCCCAAGATTTCTGTTGCCGGCCCTGCAGGAGGCTCCCGATTTTTACAGAAGCCTCCCGCTGCCCCGCATACCCCCCCTTTCCTCCTGGTTTGGGACCCCTCCACAGCACGCGTCTGGAAATGGTGGGGTCGGGGCTCGCAGCCAGAGGCGGAGCTGCTGTAACCTGTAACACTGCAGCTGACAGGAAATCACTGTGTGTGACTGGGCATCAGCAGGAGCAGAGATGAGAGAGCTAACAGCCAGAGCTATGCTGCTTCCCAGAGGCTGGCCCCGCCCACCACACTGACTGAGCTCCGTGAGGCCAGCTCTCCCTGCTCTTCCTGCTTCTGACTGAGCCTGCGGTGAGCTGCCTCCCCACCACACTGCCGGGTCCCTGCACCTTCCAGGCTGGAGCAACACAGCCAGGTGAGTGCTGTGTATACTGGGGGAGTGGGGTGTGTATATAATGTGGGGGTGTATATAATGTGGGGGAGTGGGGTGTGTATATAATGTGGGGGTGTATATAATGTGGGAGAGTGGGGTGTGTATATAATGTGGGTGGGTGTATATAATGTGGGAGGTGTATATAATGTGGGGGAGTGGGGTGTGTTTATAATGTGGGGGGTGTATATAATGTGGGAGGTGTATATAATGTGGGGGAGTGGGGTGTGTATATAATGTGGGGGGTGTATATAATGTGGGGGAGTGGGGTGTGTATATAATGTGGGGGTGTATATAATGTGGGGGAGTGGGGTGTGTATATAATGTGGGGGTGTATATAATGTGGGAGAGTGGGGTGTGTATATAATGTGGGTGGGTGTATATAATGTGGGAGGTGTATATAATGTGGGGGAGTGGGGTGTGTTTATAATGTGGGGGGTGTATATAATGTGGGAGGTGTATATAATGTGGGGGAGTGGGGTGTGTATATAATGTGGGGGGTGTATATAATGTGGGGGAGTGGGTGTGTATATAATGTGGGGGTGTGTATATAATGTGGGAGATGGGTACTCTTTACCTAGAACGGCGCCCGCGATTACAATCGCGGGCGTCGGGGGTAAAAAATCGCGGGCATCGCGGGTACATAAAAAACGGGTGCGACGCGATGCCCGTGATTTTCCCATAGGGATCAATGTTAAAAGTCAGATTGGACGCGATTTTAGCGTTAAATGCCTCAATGCCCGCGATTTTTACATAGGAAACAATGTTAAATGGGCCACAGAGCCCTAATAGTCCCCCTGAAGTCTTAAATGGCCCCCACAATTTTTAACGCCACCCCACGATCAACGTCAACCCGAAGCGTGGCGAGCGCCGGCGGTACGCGTCCTCCGACCTTTTCATACCCCCACTATCCACGACGGCGTGGAGTTGAGAATAGAATAGTGTGGCGAGCGCAGCGAGCCACCGAGCCCGAAGCATAGCGAATGCAGCGAGCCCCGCGAGGGGACGCGGATACCTTCACAGTTATACGCGTCCCCTCGCGGGCTTCACAGGTGTCCGTGGCGACGCGGACACCTGTGAAGCCCGCGAGGGGACGCGTTTACCTGTGAAGGTATCCGCGTCCCCTTGCTGCGCTCGCCACACTATTCTATTCTCAACTCCACGCCGACGTGGATAGTGGGGGTATGAAAAGGTCGGAGGACGCGTACCGCCGCCCCTCGCGGGCTCGCTGCGCTCGCCACGCTTCGGGTTAACGTTGATCGTGGGGTGCCGTTAAAAATTGTGGGGGCCATTTCACACTTCAGGGGGACTATTAGGGCTCTGTGGCCCATTTAACATTGTTTCCTATGGAAAAATCGCGGGCATTGAGGCATTGAACACTAAAATCGCGTCCAATCTGATTTTTAACATTGGTCCCTATGGGAAATCGCGGCCATCGCGGGCATCGCATCGCACCCGTTTTTTAGTGCATTCGATGGTCGCGATGGGCGCCCTTCTAGGTAAAGAGTACCGGGAGATGTATATAATGTGGGGGAGTGGGGTGTGTATATAATGTGGGGGGTGAAAATAATGTGGGAGGGAGGTTGTATATAATGTGGGAGTTGTATATAATGTGGGGGAGGGGGTTGTATATAATGTGGGAGGTGTATCTAATGTGGGGGTGTATATAATGTGGAGGAGTGGCAGCAGTCACAGTGAAGTATCAGCGGGAAACTCCAAGCTGGACCCAACAGTGGGGATCCTGACAGCTGCAAAGTGCAGTAATATTAGAATGCGGGTATGTGCCATGCATGTGGGGGAGATGAGTTTCTATACAGTCCACAGTTTTTTTGTTTTTTTTTGTATATGCTTTTATGCAGTGGGATGGGGGAGGAGTGTATTTACAATTGTAAGTTAATCCCAGATGCTGCCTGTTATGGAGTTTTGTGCTCCCCATCGCAGGCAAAAACTGGGATGAACTGGCACTTGTGAAGACACCCCCGCATAGCAGAATTCCCTGTGTCAGAACATGAATTTCGGTTCATTCCCTGTGTCAGAATGTGATTTTTTTGCTCATTCCGTGTGTCAAAATGTGAATTTTGTGGCACATTCCCTGTGTGTCACAATGTAAATTTCAGCTCATTCGCTGTGTCAGAATGTGAATTTCGGCTCATTCTGTATGTCAGAATGTGATTTTCGGTTCATTCAGTGTGTCAGAATGTGAATTTCGTCATTCTGTGAGTCAAAATGTGATTATTTTGTTTGCTCTTTCCGTGTGTCAGAATGTGAATTTCAGTCACATTCCCTGTGTGTCAGAATGTGAATTTTGGGCTCATTTCCTGTGTCAGAATGTGAATTTTGGCTCATTCCCTGTGTCAGAATGTGAATTTTGGCCACATTCCTTGTGTCAGAGTTTTCTTCTGCCACTGCAGGTCACACCCCTCAATGGCAATAGTTACGCCCACAGGGGAAGTTAGACACACCCTCTGGGCAGAGCAGGACACACCCTCTCGGTGGCACGGCGCATTCTTCTAGCAGCTAAAATCTCCCTGAAACCAGTTTTCAAAAGTAGGCAAGTATGGACAAAACACAATAGAAAAAACAAACAACTGTAATAAATTGTATTGCAAAATAGAGCTTATTGTAGGAGTTAATGTAGAAATACCCTGTAAAAACTTACAAATAATAAAACTTCATACAAACAGCAGGGACTCAAATACCTGAACTACCCATTCAGGCCCACACAACACAATATCAGGAAAATAACAGCAACAATGTGACAAATGTAAACCCAGCTATAGAGCGCTTGCTGTAATCAATACACTATTGAATTAAAATGGTATGTAAACAATAAATATACCATATATACTTGAGTAAGTCGACCTGAATATAAGCCGAGGCACCTAATTTTATCACAAAAAACCTGGGAAAACTTATTGAATCGAGTATAAGCATACGGTGGGATATGCAGCAGCTACTGGTAAATTTCCCTGTATAATAATACCAGGACACCACAGGCTGCCCCCCCCTGCATAATAGCAGGACACCAAAGATGGCTCCCCCTGCACAGGACACCACAGGCTTCTCCCCCTCCACAGGACACCACAGGCTTCTCCCCCTCCACAGGACACCACAGGCTGCTCTCCCTGCACAGGAGGCTTCTCCCCCTGCACAGGACACCACTGGCTGATCCCCTGTGACACCACAGGCTGATCCCCCTGCACAAGACACCACAGGCTACTCCCCCTGCACAGGAGGCTTCTCCCCCTGCACAGGACACCACTGGCTGCTTCTCCTGCACAGGACACCACAGGCTGATCCCCCTGCACAAGACACCACAGGCTGCCCCCCCTGCAAAGGAGACTGCTCCCCCTGCACAGGACACCACTGGCTGCTCCCCCTGCACAGAAGGCTTCTCCCCCTGCACAGGACACCACTGGCTGCTCCCCGTGCACAGGACACCACTTGCTGATTGGCTCCACGGGGGTGAGGGGGTATGCGCCAGCCACCACTGACCTGGTCCTGCATCCAGCCACCCGCCGATGAGTTGCTACACGGCGCTTCACGGCTCCACTTTGAACATAGGCGCGGCTACAGCAACATGGCCGCCGGCCTCCTGCACTGAGGACATGTCTAGTGCAGGAGGCCGGCGGTCATATTGCCGTAGCCGAGCATATGTTCAAAGCCACTGACTCAAGTATAAGCCTAGGGAGGCTTTTTTAGCAAAAAAAAAAGGCTGAAAACCTTGGCTTATACTCAAGTATATATGGTACTTGTTAATAGACACAGGTAAATAAGTACCACAATAATAATTGATAACATTCTCAATCAGTTAAAAAGTCCCAATTTGTTCCCAATCCTGGACTAGGGCCTCATTCTAAGTGTCCATCAGTTATTATCCATATACATACTACCAACGTATTTATCGAAATATAATATAAACCATGACAATCTCTCAGTTAATTCTGTCAGATGTCAGCAAGTGCAAAGTCCTCTGTACTAAGCTGAAATGGTGGTAGGTTTAGGATACGATGGAGTCAAACAGCGTAGTCCAGTTAGTGCCCAGGTTATTAACCCTTCAGTGGTGAGGTTTTTTTTTTGAGAGCGCTCCCCACTGGGTGAGTTTTTTATGGGGAGCACTCCCTTAAAAAAAAAACACCACTACCTCCCTGGGTCCGGGCAGCGCCGCTGAACTGTCAATCAGCGGCTGCCGGACCTGCGCCCCCCACGCCGTGTACCTATCCCCGGCAGCCGGCTTGTCATAAGCCTGTGCCGGGGACTTCAATAAGAAACCCGGAGGGGAGGGGGAGGAGGAGGCGGTGCCGCAGAGGGGAGGGAGCCGAGATCAGTGAGTGAACTTAGCAGCGCTGCCCGGCTCAAAACAGTGGCAATCCCGAGAATTTTCCGGGATTGCCACTGAAGGGGTTAAGGGAGTCCCAGTGACACAGTTCTAGAGCTCAACTCGTTTTGGGCCACAAACACCCAGATTCCTCAGTTAAAAGTGACTTTTTCATTGATTAAGTATGGTATCAATTATTATTGTGGTACTAATTTACCTGTGCCTATTAATAAGTATTATCATTATATTTATAATTATTTTTAATATACCGGTTCCGTTTTCTATGCAACATTGTAATGCTTGCAGCAAGCGCTAGTTTGCTTATTATTGCATACAGAAGTCGTCAGATGGTAGATGATGTCCCTGAAGTCAGCAGGTCAGTGGAGCAATGGTATCCTTCGGATTTTTCAAACACAGCCTATTACATGGCAGGTAGGAACTGATTGGCTGGCTGTTTATCACTCTCCATTTTATTACTTTTGAAGCTTAGAGAATCTGGCCCTGTGGCTGCATATGCCCATAGCCTACTGTAGCCTTTCTGAGGTAAAATGTCTCTTTTCTGTCTGTGGCTGTGTAAATATAGCGGACTTTAGCTCTCTGAGGTAAAACGTTCTTTTCTGAGGTAAAATGTCTTTAACATGTATACATCTGTGTAGGTAATTATAAGAACACCTCTTTCCTGCGCTGGTACAGGTATGCAGAGGCGGATTGGCCCACTGGGAGACTGGGCCATTTCCCGGTGGGCCGGTCCAGATTTCCCTCTGGCTGGGCCACCGACCGTGCTTCCAGGGCTGCCACTGGCGTCACCCTATATATGCGGTAGAGGAAAGAGAAGCACTTTCTCTACTGCATATATAGGGTACAACAGTCACGGCCATATTTGTTTTGGGCTCTGCTGCACATTGTGACCAGGCTGCGGGCGCTGGTCCCTGCAGGTGGACGCACCTGAAGCCTGCTGGTGCGTAGCAGCCCCCCCCTCCCCCGGCCATAGCATTAGCAGCACCCCCCCCCCCCATTCCCAGGACGGATTTCAATCCCAATCCGGCCCTGCAGGTATGCATGTACTTTGGGGCTGGACTCACCACACCTCTCCTTTTATCATTTACAGTCCGACTGGTCACAGCGAAAACTTGAGAGGGATTCCCAGCAACTGATGAGCCATTTCTGCATACCCCCAGAAAGTATAAGCATCCTCTGTGCTCCCACTATCTGCCACACTTTCTCCCTGGACTTCTCCTCACAGACTGCACTGACCAACTGTTGCTCACTCTCCTTCTGACACTGGTCATGTGACTTGCTACTGACTTTCTGTGCAGCTGCCGGGGCTGCTGGGAATTATTCACCACTGTAAACAAATTCACTATAGCATACTTCATCATGACACACAATACATTGTATAGCAGGTTATTACATATGTGCAGAGGGAGTTATCGCTAAAGGTGCCCATACACTAGTAAGATTTATCTTCAGATCTGGCTGGTTGGAACAAAAACATGGTTATGTATGAGTGACAGTTGTCAGTTTTCCAGCATTTCCAAGCAAATGGCCAACTGTCATTTGCTCTCATCCATAACCATGTTTTTGTTCCAACCAGCCAGATCTGAAGATAAATCTGCGTGTGTATGGCCACCTTAACTCTCTATGCACGTTACATCTGGTAAACCACCGACCAATCAGCTCTTACCTGTCATTTTTCAAACCCAACCTGCAGAGGCGGGCTGGGCAGGGGGGCAGGGTGCCATGTGCCCCCTGGGCCACTCAATTGTTTTCTGTGGGGGCCGCCATTGTTCTGAGGCTGCTGCTGCAGCAAGGCTGACCAGTTTCCGACTGGTCTCCATAAACATGGCCGCCGGCCTCCTGCACTGAGGACATGTCTAGTGCAGGAGGCCACTACAGATTCTCTGTTTGTTCCACCTACTTCCTCATGCTGCAGCCTGCTGCTGCCTCACTTGTCTGGCATCAAGGTAAGGGACTGTACAGGCTGAGCAGCCTGTGGGGTTTAGTATTATACAGGGGGAGCAGCCTGTGGGGGTCCAGTTATTATTCTAAGGGGGAGCAGCCTGTGGGGGTCCAGTTAATATTATAAGGGGGAGCAGCTTGTGGGGGTCCCATTATTATTATTATACAAGGGGAGCAGCCTGTGGGGGTCCCCTTATTATTAATATTATACAGGGGGAGCAGCCTGTGGGGTCATGTTATAGAGGGGGAGCAGCCTGTTGTGTCCTGTTATTATAAAGGGGGAGCAGCCTGTGATGTATTTTTATTATACAGGGGGAGCAGCCTTTGGGGGTCCTGTTATTATTATAAAGGGGGAGCAGCCTGTGGTGGTCCCATTATTATTATACAGGGGGAGCAGCCTGTGGTGGTCCCATTATTATTATACAGGGGAGCAGCCTATGGGGGTCCCATTATTATTATACAGGGGGAGCAGCCTGTGGGGTCATGTTATACAGGGGGAGCAGCCTGTGATGTATTTTTATTATACAGGGGGAGCAGCCTGTGGGGTCCTGTTATTATACAGGGGAGCAGCCTGTGGGGTCCTGTTATTATACATGGGGAGAAGCCTGTGGGGTCCTGTTATTGTTAGAAGTCAGAGGGATCTGCCTGTTGTGTCGTATTATAGAAGGGGAGCAGCCTGTGGTGTCCTATTATAGAAGGGGAGCAGCCTGTGGTGTCCTATTATAGAAGGGGAGCAGCCTGTGGTGTACTTTATTTATACAGGAGTAGCAGCCTGTGTTGTCCTGTTATTATAAGACAGGGGGAGTAGCCTGTGGTGTCCTGATATTATACAGGGGAGCAGCCTGTGGTGTCCTACTATTGTTTTTGGTACTTGTTTCCTAGCACGGCGCCCGTCGGGTCCCATCGCATACCATTAGTTAAGGTATGCAATGGGACCCGATCAGACCCGATATTCGGGTTTTTAGAGCTTCACATACAATTTTAAAATCGCGTCGCATTGTATGCCATTACAATGGTATACGATGCGACGCGATTACACCCGATTTCACATTGTACAGCCACCCTGATGGCTGATTACAATGTTAAATGCACCCACACACCCAATTTTTAATTGTACACCCACCCTGATGGGTAATTACTATGTCAAATGGTCCCCCATTGTTAACGCCACCCCACTATCAACGCCAACCCGAAGCGTGGCAAGCGCAGCGGTACGCGTCCTCCAACCTTTTCATACCCCCACTATCCACGTCGGCGTGGAGTTGATTTTAGATGTGGCGAGCGCAGTGTGGCGAGCGCACATGGAATACATGTGAAGTAATCCGCGTCCCCTCGTGGGGCTCGCCACGCTTTGGGCTCGGTGGCTCGCCACACTATATAAAATCAACTCCACGCCGACGTGGATAGTGAGGGTATGAAAAGGTCGGAGGACGCGTACCGCTGCCGCTCGCGGGCTCACTGCGCTCGCCACGCTTCGGGTTGGCGTTGATACTGGGGTGCCGTTAACAATGGGGGGAATTTCACATAGTAATTACCCATAAGGGTGGGTGTACAATTAAAAATTGTGTCTGGTGTGGCATTTAACATAGTTATCAGCCATTAGGGTTGCTGTACAATGGGAAATCGGGTGTAATCGGGTCGCATTGCATGCGATCTGGTCGCATGCGATGCGACCCGATTTCATAGACCCGATGCCATAAGATTAAAATCGGTGGCGCCGTGCTAGGAAATAAAGTAGCTTTTTTTTTATTAATACATATTTTTAAACCGCAAAACCTAAATTTAACGATGCGCTATTACTTATGGGCCAGTGCTCTGTACTTGCCCCCCAGGCTAAAAGTTGCCAGGCAGCCCCTGCCAACCTGTGACATTGAATGTAAGAGCTGATTGGCTGGTGGTTTATCACTAATTTTATCTTTTTTCAAGCTTAGAACATCTGGCCACCTGTCCTGTACTGAGAACACAAGTCATGCATATCAGTCTACATTTACTAACACGCAAAAACTCCCACAGACACATATATGCAGTGTTGCATTATTCATAATAGTTCCCTCACTATAGGAGCTTACGGTCTACATTTACTAACAAGCAAATACGCTGAAACACACACACACACATGCACACACACATACACGCAGTTCTGCATTACTCCTTTAAGTCCCTGAACCATAAGAGCTAGTGTTAAATTCCTAACATGTGGTGCAGAAAACTGGTGTTCCAAGTGCTCAGTTGTCGATACTGACTCCCCCAAAAACTAAAAATTGTTTACATGCTAGGCCCATATTAACATTTTCATTTTCCACACCCATACAGAGTACAGACTATAGGTAAAATAAGCGAATAGAAGAGATTTCAATGTAAATAGCATAATACAGTAGCTAAGCCAAGTACGTATAGTAAAGTTTTAGGCGAAATATATAAATATTGATATTTATCAAAACAATGTACATTTACGTATAAAACCAAAACTACATGTATACAAGGAAACACAGATGTATGTAATACATGGCAGGGATGTTGGTGTTTAAATGCAGCAACAAAGGCAACCGACGAAGGGGCCTATTTATCAATGAGTGATAAAGCATAAAACAGCTGGAAGCAGGGAACCTGAGGAGAAGAGTGACTCCACACCTGCTATGTCTGCCTTACTGTACAGGCCACTATCCCTGAGCGCTAGTAGACCCCCCCCCCGTAGGGTTAACAAACCCCCGTGCGGCCTGTACCTGCGGGTCCCGGCTCCTGCTGCTACTAAAAAACAACCCCCCACCTGTAGAGCTAACAAACCCTGTGCGGCTGGTACCTCCTGCCACCGGAGCTTCTGTCGGGTCCTGGAGACTCCCGGCTCCTGCTGATAATAAAAAGTGACACTCAGAAAATGGCTTCCCCATAATGCAGACAGTTTTTGAGGATGCTAGAGGAGGTCGGTGGCCATCCCTAGCAACCTTAAAAACTATCTGCTGTATGGGGGATGCCATTTTCTGAGTGTCACTTTTTATTAGCACCAGGAGCCGGGACCCGAGAGAAGTGCTGGCGGCAGAAGGTAACGGCCGCACGGGGTTGGGGGGCAGACAGCAGCAGGTAACCATAGCCCCGGAGCGGAGACCCCTCCTGCGCCCACACCTTCTCAGCACCTTCCCGCCAGCACAGGGGCTGCTGGGTTATAGTTACGCCACTATGTATAATATCACACACTTTCATGGCAACCCACTTTTTTGCTTATATAACAATAGTTTCATACATTATCATTCAAATATTCTTCTGGCTTAGGCTGGTGGCGAGCAGCAGGTTAGTGTGCATCTTTACTATGTATGTTTCCCCTGTAATTCCTGGGTAATTGCCCCTCTGAGTGCTCTGATTACTTAGAAGATATTAAGCCCATTTCTTTTCTGCCATACAAATGGTCCTCAGGGACCCATTTACTAATACATATTACTAATTACGGTTAATTATGCTAAAAAAAGGATTATTAAGTATCCCCCAAATGTCTGTAGGAGGGACCACAGCAGGAAACTCCGATCCCTCCTGCTCCACTCATGGCCGCATTCCCCATAAGTCTCTATGGGGGATGCGATGCTGCCCGATGTATCAACATCGGGCAGCATCCATACAGGTCCCTGTGCTACCGCCATTTTATGAAGAATATAGCCCATTGTAGCATATGTGTGGCACCCCACTCCAGGGGGTACCCCCCTTTATCCCTGTGCCCTCAAGAGATCCCCCAATTGCAGCCAATGCTACCAGAACGGGCCCTTTCCCCTGTCAACAGGGCTGTAAGGGGTTAACAGACCCAGCAAGTGTCCCAGCTCCCCTGCACGTGAGGAGAGCCTGACACGCTCCTGATTGGCTGCCCAGGACGCATGAAGCAGAGGTCAGAGGTGACCAAAGGAGAAAGTAAGGAGTGAGCAGTCAGGCGTGCAGACTAGGATCAGCGTGCGGTGAGAGACACAGGAAGAGGAGAAGCAGTGTGTGCAGCAGCGTGTGTCCTGAAGGCTGACACGTGCTGACAGGAGAGGACAGCGTGCGGCTACAGAGAGCCGGGAGCAGAGCCGTGAATGAGAGACACGCCGGGAGCGGTGCAGGGTGGTGATTGACAGCCGGCGCCCCGGCCAGGAGAGAGAGAGAAGCGGCGAGTGGCGCACCCGGTGGTGATTGACAGCCAGCGTCCCCGGCCAGGAAAGCAGAGATCATGGGCAGCGGTGCAAGGGCAGAGACTAGCCCAGCCAGAGCCAGTGGGAGACAGTGCGGCCACACTGTCTCCCGCACCAGTGCCGGCTGATAGAGGCGCTTCCTCCCCTCCTCTGTACAGCATTGTAGTTGTGGGCTGCTGGCTGACGCAGCCTGCGCCTGTCAAAATATATGACAGGCAGCGGCTCCAGCAGCAGGGGACAGGCAGCCAGGCAGAAGCTTCCTAACCCCACAACAGTGCCGCAAAACACTGTGTCCCGCGCTGCTTAGTGACGTTTGCTAGCCTGATTCCTGTACGGGGGACATTGCCAGGGGGGACCTGTCCAACTGGGAAGGTGACAATATCGCCACGTGCACAGGCGTGAAGGGGGAAGAGCCGGTGAGAGGTTTTGAATTGAGCAGGAGGTTGTCTCGGAGAGGCGGCGCAGGACACACAGTCAGGGAGGCCACGCTGGCAGGGACTGTCAGTGTGACAGTGCAGCTACTTATGTAATATCTAGACTCCCATTTTTCTTATGAGACCGCGTCCGCTCGCCACGCTTCGGGCACGGTGGCTCGCTGCGCTCGCCACACTATATATAATCAACTCCATGCCTAGTTGGATAGTATGGGGTATGAAAAAATGGGGTGCATTTAACATGGGAGCCCAGATAATACATAAGTACCCAGCTAACAAAGGTACGTGTCACTCTAAATAAAGGGGCAATTACCCAAAGCTAGAACGTTGGGCCACTATAATAGGCACTGCAGCTTTCCCCCTACATGAGGTGAGTGGCACCAGACTTGGCAGTGGCACTCACAGAATTAAGAGTATGAATAATCACTCACAGATGCTGTTCTATACCAGTGTTTCAATTTGGGACAGAAATAATTATCAGGTAACTAGGGGAAGTGGTAAATTATAGGGATGGAAGGGGACATTGTGTGGGCACAACTCTGGGCATTATATGTAAGCAACACTATGGCATTATGGCTTATTGGTGCTACTTTGAGCATTATGCATAACTGTCACTACCCTGGGCATTATTCATAAGCAGGGCTACGCTGGGCATTATGCCTAAGCGGCTTTACTGTGGGCATTATGCATAATGAGGGTGCAAATTTAGAGTTTGCAGGGAGGCGCCGAACACTCTAGCACCGGTCCTGCCAGAAGGTAAAAAGGGGGCAGACTGAATGGGCTAAGTGATTCTTACCTGTCATCAAATTCCGTGTTTCTATGATTGTAACCTTCCTGCCAGCAACTTGATCTCCCGCCTCCTTTTCTTGGAAAAGAAAAAAGACTTTAAATACATTTTCTACATAATGTAAGCGAATAGAAAAAAGTAACAGCACAGTTCAGGTAGATAAACAATATGACAAATAGATTTTCTTTATTCTACACAGTAAAGTACAAACTTTACTGATCAAAGTAACAGCAAGTTCTAAAATGGCTTGTTTGACTAGCAGTAAATTAGAATCAACTTTCCACATCATTGCACACAAAGTCCTTTGCTTTTAGCCACATGACAAAACAAAATCTACTATACCTATAAGTGGCATGATTTATTTTCATTGAAACCTGAAGAAATTTAAAAGCAACATAAAAGCGGATCTAAGCATGTCTATATAAATCATGCCTTGATGTATGGTGACTAAACAATGTAACCAATTGCATGATAATAGAATTATATACTTACTGAAATGAATGAAACCATAGTTATCAAAAATGATATATAATTTGCAAGGAAGTCTTTCTGTAAATAGTTACGCACAATATATTCCTGTGGGACATGCTCTGTAATTTATTTCCCTGATTTCCCACGCTAATGGAAAGGCCATTAAACGGTGGTCCCTAAACTCCTGATGTACAAACAGCATACAATAATGTACATTTTTATTTGAAGTTTGAAAATGTGTTCGTGCAAGCAAAATACTAAAAGACAGAACCATAATTCAGACTTCTACATAAAACAACAGATGCTAAACCATACATTTCCCCAAAATTCCAATACAAAACCTGGAAAATCCACTGCAATACATGTGACATGCAGAAATCTAGGCACTGACTAAAATAATATTTTAGGGCACAGGTTCTCAAACAAGGTACACAGTTTGTGTTTTCCATTCAACCTGTAGACCAACGTGACAGTTGGTGATACACAGAGCACCTGTCGAGTGACCTGGAAAACGTGAACTGTAAGGGTTCCTGAAGTTTCTGCTAGTTTGGAGCAGAGAGTGGAAAGGGGGGACATGATAGAAAGATTCAAATATATGAAGGGTTTTAACATAGTCCAGGAGGGAAATTTTCTTCATAGGAAAAGAAGTAATAGAACACGAGGACATGCACTGAAACTGGAGGAAGGTAGGTTCAGGGGAAATGTTAGAATTACTTCACAGAAAGGGTAGTGGATAAGTGGAATAGCCTCCCATCAGAGGTGGTAGAGGCTAAGACAGTAGAACAATTTAAACATGCTTGGGATAGGCATATGAATATCCTTACAAAGAAATAAGGATTAAAAAGGGTTGAGTTTACCTGAAGGGTAAAAAAAGGGGCAGACTAGATGGGCCAAATGGTTCTTATCTGCCGTCAAATTCTATGTTTCTATGAACCACTGATCTAGGCAATAACACCACACCTGTGTAACAGAGCATTCTGCACAACCCATACATGAGAAATTATATATATGTGTAACCAGTAGGATCATTTCATGTACAACAGATTCCCTAAATTAATTACAGTGTTTTAAAGTATAGTTTTTTTTTAGAACGCTTTACCTATAATATATGCCTAACTGCCAAGGTCTTTGCAAACAGCTAGATATAATGTTCTCATTAGAGTACTAATAAACTCATGAATACACTTATGGCAATATATTCATTCAGATTTAAAACTGGCTGAATTCTGTTACAGTGTATGGATAATTAAAGATACAACTGGAAGCACCCTAGAACCTCCAGAGTCAGTGATTGGTTGTTCATTGTTGCTCTGAAAACTATAAATTTGTACCCTCCTACAAATGGGAGAGGCAGTGGGTGACACTGGGGAGAGGCAGTGGGTGACAGGTGGTGGGTGACACTAGGGAGAGGCATTGGGTGACAGGTGGTGGGTGATGCTGCGGATGTTGAGAAAACTACATCAGATGAGACTTAAGATGCAATTATACTGGAGGGACAGCAGGCGGTGCTGTCATATTTGTGTTTATGTGTTTTACAGTCTGTGATGTATGCATATACTTGTTTGTTGTTTGGCTGTCTGAGGGTGACATGAAGAAGAGATGCAGCATGCAGTGAAAGCTATTCATGTACAGTTACCTTGTTCTCATTACTAGTTTATGTTATGACCAGTTCCAGTTTATATAAAACAAATCATACCACAAAGACCATTCCGGGGTGTGCCTACTGATTGAAGCAAGCTCCAGAGGTGATCCTGACTGCGTGGGTAAAACTCAAATGCCAACAGGGAAGAGGCAGTGGGTGACAGGTGGTGGGTGACACTCGGGAGAGGCAGTAGTTGATGCTGATTAGAAGAGGCAGTAGAGAGAGTTTTTGGTGTCAATGTCGACACCTGAGCATGTGGAATATTTTGTCTATGCTAATGATGTGCATGTTGACCTATTATACAGATCCCTTGACAGGTATTAGGTGACACTGAGGACAGACATTGGGCAGTATGTGCTAAAGGTAAAATGTCACAAAACACCTGAAAACTCCAATTTTTGGGCTTTGGCCATCATTCCCATTTCACGCTGACAGGGCAGCGGCTAACTAGTCCCTTTGTTCCTGAAAAATAACAGCCTGAAAGACAGTCAGGCCGCAGTGGCAGTCAAACAGACCAGTGTGCCAAGAAACTTGTGGAGTGCCAGTGGAGTCTCGTGTCTAAACCTACAGGAGGCAGTGAAGACCACTAATTTCTAGAACTGTGGCTATGTTGCTGAGAAGAAGCCAGGCAGGAGCTTGTTATATACCAGCAAGAAATACACAGGATTGGTCAATGTCATCCAATTAGCTGCTCTGTATAATTTTATATTCTGCAAATTATAGATGTTACTTCAGTTCTGATTGGTTGCCATGGGCCACTTCTCCCTTATCACTGCTTTATATATCTACCCCTTTGTGTGAAAGACTTCACTTGCAAACTAGCTGCCCAAGTATAGTGAGATGTACAGAAGTGAGATAGTGCCATACTCTTGTTAAAGCCATTTTTGATTTTGTTTAAGTTATGCTGACAGTAAAGCGCTATTTCATTTATTTACCTGAAAAACAGTGTATGGACCCTGATTAGGCACCTACACACAGAACCAGTGCACCCCCCTTCAGACTTAATTTCCAGATTACCAGTCACAAATATGTGTGTTCTTGTTTATGTAACTGTTGGATTCTGGGAACACTGCCTGTTTATGTACCTTAATAGGGTGGCAGATTTAATACTCATGTGTAGTGCTAGGATGACACATCCTCTTTTTCATAGACCATTGCCAGTATTGCCAGCAGCTTGTTGCTGTTACTTGGTAGAATGAATTCAGAGGCTGGGATGTAATAGGAGGAGTTTGGTCTGCTTTTTTATAATGTATGATTGTTCCGCAAAAGTGGCACCTTTTGCAAAGTCGGCCAATGTAATAGCGGCCGGTAAAATGTCAAATCCAGTTGTTTTCCCCATGTTAACATACAAATGATGTAATGGAATCCAAGTTAGAAAGTCGCACACAAAGTATACAATTACAGAACATTTACAACAAATAATTAAAACCATAGACTCAATAGTTTTCCCACAAAATGTGTCTTTTTCACAAAGAGATGCAATAGGATGCACAAGCAGTTCTGCTGATTAAAGTGATATACAGCATGACTAAACTCTCGGTGAAATTTAATAGGATGAGAGATTCAGAAAGTGAGAGATTTGGTAAGAAATCTCCAGGTTTTTTAAAGCGGCAATTATTTACACTGCAAAATAAAACTGGTTTTGCAGTGTAAATGATTGCAGCTTTAAAAAACCCTGGAGATTTCTTACCAAATCCCTCACTTTCTGAATCTCCCATCATATTAAATTTCACCCTCTGTGTACTTGCGGCTGTATGCATACTAAATGTTATGCTACAGCATGGGTCCTCAAACTGGGGCCCTCCAGATGTTGTGAAACTACAAATCCCAGCATGCCTTGCCACAGTTTTGCTATAAGGGAGTGTTAAAACAGTGGCAAGGCATGCTGGGATTTGTAGTTTCACAACATCTGGAGGGCCGCAGTTTGAGGACCCATGTGCTACAGTGTTATTCTGCCAAACACTGTAACACAATTTGGTAAGAAGATGCTTGGCTAAATATTCCGTGAGAAGTCAGATCCGATTTGTATTCAGAGCGTAAAAGACACATGCCATTACATTGGCTGAGTTACGTAAAAAAGTCAGATATTAGAACAAGATAAGTACGAAATGCTATATCCTGGAAAAACTTAGTGGGGGTTTTGTTGTGTTCAGAGTTAACCAATCATATGCAATACCATGTTGAATGATAATTAACATACACCTGTCAGCAATGTGATTAACCCTTCGAGTCACAATATCTCTGTGTGAGATGTTCAAAATATCTGCTCAACATGCCAGCATCGCTCACATATGTTACATAAAATCAAATAAAAAAAATGTGTTATTGAAGATATGATATTTCCTATATAAGGTAAACATTATAGTTCCTGATGATTAATAAAAATGTTTTCTTGGCAATTTACACAGCTATTTTGACACTGAAAGGGTTAAACCCAATTAAAAATCAGATTTTCCTTACAGTGCTCACATATTCCATGTGTAGTGGAAGTGCGGTAGCAAAGTCTGTAACCATGTATGGCAGCTATGGAATAAAAAATAGGAATTGGAACAAAAGTTCATTGATTAGACATTTCTTCAAGAACCGTCCAAGCGTGTGACTAGATCATATTACCCCTAGCACAAAACTTCCTTTATTAAAATAAGGAAAGAGAATTATGTCACCAAGATACAGTATCTCTGCATTAGAAAATGTTCTATCTACACAAATAAAATGATAGACAATGCAATTATATTTTGTAAATGTTCAATTATTTTTCTATTTTTATTTCCTGTACTTTATTCAGATAATTATTCAGGCATGTAACATGGTGGGGATAGATTTGCTTTAATTAGCTTAGCTTAGCTTACTCTAGGCTGAACATTAATCATTGGTTGCTGCTTGCACCATGCTGTGAGATTATGGTGCCCACTTGTTTTAAAGAGTCACAAGAAAAAAAAGTTCTGATGTTTATATGTCTTCTTTGTTTACTGCCAGCCTGCAGGACTGTACTAAGCCTTGGAGAGTGATTATGTTGAGAAGTAAAGGGGGGGCATTGACGTACAATGCACCATATGCTGAATATAGAGACAGATATATGGACATAGACGGACGGGGGCATAGACAGAACACAATATAGGGCAAAGACAGATGGCCATACAGACAGACAAAAGGATAGGGGGGGGGCGAGAGCCTCGTAACGTCGCTACGGTTCCGGGTCTTTTTCTACAACCAGCCCTTGTGGGTAGCAGCTCTGCCTCCCGCCTCACTCCCAGCAAGTAAACTGCCAGGTCCTGAACCCAGCACAGAAAATAACAAACAAAAATAAAAAAATTCAAATCACCCTCTATAGTTATACCACAGCTCTCATCTATTAAGACATTTTTGGATCAGCCATTCATGTTGCTAATTTTGTCATACTGTACATACAGTATAATCAGGGTCGCCTAACCTCCTGGAATGGCCAGGAGGGTCCCGTAAATCGTGTCCCCCTCCCGGCCCCCCAGAAAGAGGTGCAACCCTCCCGCAAAGCTGCCCGGCTCCCAAGACTCCCCTGCCAGCACTCGCAACCCCCCCCCCCCTCAAGGGGGGGAGGGGTCCGTGGGTCAAATGACGCAAATCGTGCCCTTTTAGCCCTGCCCACTGCAGTGCAATGCCTTAAAATGGCATTGCATGTCGGGGGCATGGCTAAAATTGCACAATCACTCTGGCCATGCCCACAAACAAATAGCCACTCGTGTGGCCCCACCCCTCCCCTTTTCACTCGTGTGCCCCCCCTGAGCTGGCTGCCCTTGCCCAGAAAGTAGGTAAGTATGAGTATACTTACCATGTTCCCAAACTGAACTGTGACAGGATAACCACATCTCGGACTGACAAGAAACCTTTGGCAGAAGATAAAGTTATTATGAGAAAGCAAATAATTGAACTGTACTAAATGGAAAGCTGTCAGTAGACCTTTAAATAACTTAGGTTAAGGGGTGTATTCAATGTCAGGGGAATGGCTGTCGAGCAAGCTCAACAGCCGTGCCCCTATCCCGTTCTCGTTTTGCTTGCCTGGAGCTCGGCAGTCGGGATTCAATGTCCCGGCCGCCGAACGGCGAGAAGGGGGCGTGGCCGCGAGTTGATGACAAAAATAGACGAGCTTCGGCCTGGAGCTCGCCTATTTCCGGCTTTTCTCGGCAAAACGAGCCCGCTCGTTCTGTGCAAAACCCCTGTTCAATGCTGTCGGGGAAGACAGCATTGAATAGGGCCCCGCAGCCATCTCCCCCGTCGGGAGATGGCTGCGGGTGCACGACAAAAATTGAATACCCCCCTAAGTACTATAACAAGAATATTTTTATAGTCATATCCTAATATTTATGTTAGATAATTATAAAGGAAAGAAGAAATATATTTTAACATTACTAATTAGCAGTCTCATTACAGGACTATTACTTGCCAGTACTGGCAGAGAAAGTTTCCCTTAGAACACAAATGTAACTAGTTATTCTAGTGCCTTAGATACAAATAACAAAAAAAACTTAATTTTTTGGTGGTGGTGGTGGAGGGGGGTTAGTAGTCTTCTTGATGGTGCTTATCACACCACCTTATCTACAGCTCTAAATTTTACTTGCCACACAATCTTTCACACTTTCCTGTCACACAACCATTGAACTGACATTATACTGTAACACAGTTTAACAGACTAGGGGCCAGATGCTCTAAGCTTCAAAAGTGATAAAATGGAGAGTGATAAACAACCAACCAATCAGCTCCTGCCTGACATTTTTTTAAACACAGTCTGTGATTTCTGTGAAACACATCTTTTTTTTAACACAGCAAACAGGAGCTGATTAGTTGGTTGTTTATCACTCTCCATTTGATCACTTTTAAAGCTTTGTGCACCTGGGCCTAGGACACAAGAATAAAAGCAGTAATGTGTATCAGGGTCTATGAATGTGTGAGAACCTTTACCATGCATCACTACAGAGTCATATTAACTATTCCATAACATAGGCTCATGCATAGTGCCCAGTGGTAATTGAGAGGCACGGATTACTATAATGCATATGTTATGTTCATTTATTGCATTTCTTTTTTCTTCCCACAATGGGGCAAATGGTACTCCAAGCAATATATTTCTGAGAAATCCAGAAAATTCTAAACCAGGCTCTTCATCCCAACTACTGTACTGTATACCAAGTATGGTAGGGCAGTTCTGGCAGAAATGGGCACAGTTTGAGGGAAGTAGGTTGTTTAAGCCAGTGTCTTATCCAGAAGAAAGTGGTGTATCAGTGGTATGCCGTATGGGGGTAAAGTCATAAAGGGTGTAGCCAAGAGAATGAATATATGGTCTGTCATCTGTTGTTATGCTGCCACTCACTGGCAGCCCACTACTTGATGGGCTTCAGGTCCTTGGCTTTTATTTGGCGTGCCCACTTAATATGGCCAGGGGTGGATTTAGGGATGACGGCACCCCTAGGCACAACAATAACGCCGCCCCCCCCCCCCCTGTCTAATTGTATTATTTTTATTGATTACTTATAAGCCCTCATTTGATAATAGCCAATATAATGGATTTATATAAAAAGCCACTAACTGTTACATGTTCTTTTATTATGAATGCATATTTACTAAATAGGACAGTTTACAGGGGCAGTATCTGCATGTCCTATCCATTTACACTCTATTTAAGATGGAATATAGTACAGTACAGTGGATATTTTGCAGTTATTGGTACATTTTGGGTTGACAGTCCCATCATAGGCATCCAAGTGCCGCCCCCAAACATGTGCCGCCCCTAGGCACGTGCCTCACGTGCCTAATGGGAAATTTAGCTCTGAATATGGCGTGACCTTACATTCTACTTGTTTTCAAGCAATCTGTTTCCTCACCTCCTCCATATATTTCACTGCTCCTCCCTAGTTCTCTCATTGCCTCCTCTAAAGCTTTTCCACTGTCTTGTAGGTATAAAAGGGTTATTAATCATTCAAAGTAAACCATTAAACAATCTCACAATAAGCAGCCACACTAGGTACAGTATATTAAAAGCTTTTTATTGCTAAGTGCTCCCCAATACAACAAACAGCATCAGTAGTGTACACTTAAAAAGGTCATGAAAATAGCTCTAGGATGAACAAAAGCGACAAATAGTATAATGAATATCTACATCCGGACAATAATAAGAAAAAAAGAAAATATTTTGATTATGGATTTGAATCCTGGGAATCATACAAACACATCTGTTTGTGTTTTAGGGATTGTCTGAATACTCTAATAAAAAGCTACTTTAGTTTTGACCTTCTAAAGTTTTGTAATGATGTCACTACAAGCCTTTAGCGGCATCAAGTCAATATTCCAGAGGGTTAGCTTATCAACCATGGCTAAAAATGATTACATGGGAAAACCCACTCGTTTTTAAAACAATTTATTCTAGTCACATTAACATTTTATCTTGAAATTTGTTTCCTTCATTTGCATTTTTTTGTTACAGATCACTAAACCTAATTATACACATTGTGTGTGTAACGTTCCTTGGTGCTATCATAGACAATTCTTTTTTTTTTTTATAAAAAGATTGTCCGTCAACATTTTATAAACGAACACAAATTTATTAGTGAGAAACAGACATGGCCGAATGATTGGTTTTGAGTTTCATATTTTATGCAGTAGTTTTTGTTTTAGCTTATAACCTATGAAGGCAAAGGATTGACGTGCAAATTGCATACCTACTAACTATTTTATATAGGCAAGAAAAAATGGCGGTTGCTATAATTGTAAATACTCAGTAAATAAAGTCTATCAAGAAAATCACCTTTTAATAAATATCTTCACTTTTATATTCTATGTACAAGTACTTTACAGCTACATGAGAGAGTGAGACTGGCTTCTTGGTGAAAAAATGATCCTGGAGACCAATTGCAAGTACAATATTGCAGTCAGATGCATTGTGGTTGTGGAAAAGTGAGGTGACTTATGTAAAAATAAATATCTCTCTCTAGTCTTGGATCGCCATTCTGAGTAATGAAATCCTATTTAAAGAAATGACTACCAAAAACTAATGAATTGTTTCTCGTTCTGCTTAGAGCTGAAGACATCTTTCAGTAGAAAATAAACCTGTCTCAATTCAATCGTCATTTTATTAGTAGTGGCTACTCTTTTCCAAATCTATACATTATACTTTCCTCTAACGAGGTGGTCCATGAGTTACTTCTATTAAACTATTACTCAATGCACATATACCAAACAAATGGTATACTATATATTGTCATAGGAAGATCATTTTTGGACTCTACTAATTTTTCTTTTCCGAAGACAATGTTTGCTTTCCATCTGTTTTTATTATGGTATGTTTGAACAATGTCTTAATGCTGATAAAGATACATAATGTAGTGTAATAAGCCAAGTGGTTTTACCAGACATGCTTTGCCTACCAGATGTAATTTTACTGAGGCCTGTTTACAAACATCTGCATGTCCATGGGCACTTTAGCCTATACTTGGCCTATCTTGGGACTCGGGGCTTATCTTGTGGCCTGGCTCTGCCACGGAGGGGCAGTCATGTCCCAAGATGGTGTGGATTTACCACCTTCAGTGGTGACTCTACAGAGTAAGCTGGTATTCAAAATGAGGCTTGATTATAGCCCACAGAATTGACCACGTCCAAAAGTACCGGGGCCTGAAACTTCTCTTGGTGGTCCTTACATGTCCCTAGGATAATGTAAGATGCTACATGGTCAGATCAGCAAGTCGTACTGAACCACTGGAGCAGCATTCTTTTATAAATCTGCTGCATTGAGGAATGTATGTAATACAGTTTGCAATGACAGGCAATTAGCACCCATAACACAGAACCAGTAAACAATATGTGGATAGAACAAACAATGAAAAATAATACTGTTTCTGCAATACATTAACACCTAAACAAGAATTGAGTTTTTGTTATAACCAACTAAAAATTGTTCACTGAAGGTAGTAAGAATAGTCACTGGTTGTTTTTGTGTATAGGTAAAGAAACCAAAAATGACTGATGTGCACAACTGGTTATGGGCCACTGAACGTACTATACAATGACTGGCAACAGTCAACAAATCTTTTCGTGGATGGAGATCTTTGGTATTTTTCTTCAATAACTTCAAGTTAACATTAAAGTAAAAGGATGGTTGGAAAATCAAACGAGTAAGTAAGTGAACCAGCACTTTGCACGTTATAAGAGCAGAATGCACCAAAGTGTCTTTTTGTCCCAGTCCTTGAAAATTTACTTCATCTTTCTATTGAGGAGGACTGCAAAAAACGTCTTCTGTCAGAAGGTTTATCGTTTTTCCTTGAGCTTCTGGCTGAAGAAAGAGCACCAGTTGAGTTGTGGTTTGTAGCTGCCATGGGCGTCATTACTGCTACTGGAATAGGTTTGTGTACATGGACGTTGCTGCTATGCGTTGGACGAGGTTGAAGAGCAAGAATTTTAAAAGTCTTGCTAGCTGCTAGTTGAGATCTTCTTAACGCTGAATCTGATGCCTTTGGTTTATTTTCTGGTGGGGACACAAAGCCAAGATCTGCATTATTTTCAATGGAGGAAAGAATGCTCAATATATTTTTTGTCTCAGATTCAGTTTCCCCCATACCAGGTGCTAAAGATGTCGGCTTCATAACACCCCTTGACGAGCTGCTACGATCGAAAGTGAGTTCTTCTTCCGTTTCAGCTGCTTCAGTAAGGAATGGAGGTGACTGAGTGCTACGTTTGCTGCAGGACTCACAGCAAAGTTTATTGTACCCTGGTATTGAGCAGTACCGCGCAAGTACCTCCATTTGGCAGAATATAGACTTGTCTCCGAGGCAGGGCTCATCTGAAAACACAACAAATATTCAGTTTTGAATGGTAAAGAACCTAATTACTGCCAAAGAGCATTACTTTCATAAAATTAGATATCGGCAAGATAATTCTGCCAAACTTATACTTCCTGATACATAAATAATATTTAGAATACAGATGTGCCTAAAAACATTTAGCCTCCTTGCACGCTAAACAGTACTTCTATTCACGCTATACCATGATGTGACTTGATAGGGATGAGCGTACTTTCAAGTGAATTTTACATTAAAATGCATCTTATTTGCAAATAGGACAAACAAGCAGTTTGTGCTTATTACAATGATAATCGGCATGCCTCTATTTTGTGTGTGTCCGTGGCTGTATCAGTATAGGAAATTCCTAAAAAATACTTTAATGTTCCACTTCATATGCAGATACAGCCGTGGTCGCACACAGAATAGAGGCACGCTGCATATCATTTTAATCAGAAAAGTCTGCTTGTGCATCCTATTGACATAACAATGAGAATAATATGCATTATCATTAAAAAAATGATCTGAAGAAGCTGCTGAGACCTAGGAGGCGGAGAAACGCGTCATCATCATTATATTACCCATACTAAGAAAAGTAAGGCGTCCCTCTTGGATACCTACCAATAAAAAGATTCCTAAAAGCTACCCCCTTAGCCTGCGCTATAGCGCAGTGCCACTCGCACAATAGTCTGTCAGAAGGGGACACCACTGGAATAGGTCATTGAGGGTAACCTTATCTGTCTGGGCAGACATGATGCCTATCAGAGACTGGTAATTACCATTAACTATTCTCAAATAAGAAAGATTTTTTTGATCTTTGTTTTTGCAGTTTATCCTAATTTTATTACTAATTATTTACTAACAAAGTTAATTTATACAGTATACTGCTTTGAAAAATATACATATTTGATATCAATCTGGAATAAGTACAAACAAATGGACTAACACTAACAATTATTAAGAACAGTGATACTACTAAGTGCTGCTAACCCAACTAAAAACATTTTGTGTCTCTGTCTGTTGTATGTATACTCTTGTTTTTAAATATTTTCCACTGGCCGGTGATTTATAATTAATTAAATGTAAATTGTAACAAGTCAGTGCCTAGCGCAGTTTTTATATGTGTGTTCTCTTGTACTATTACTTAAAGGATTAAGCATTCCTTTGGTAAGCGTGCTGCAGGGGCTGCTATTTGGAATTTGGGTATTTTTTCTCTTTTTTAGCGCAAGTATCTTTTTTTTTTAACAAACAGAAATCTAATCTTTTGTTTAAAAAGTTCTAAAATGTGTTTATGCATACAGTATATATTATACTAAATGAAATTATCCACGGTGATACTGAATTGAGTTATAGGGCTTCAACCAAAGCAGACAAAAGGTGGAATTTCACATCCATCTAGTGGTTGTGTATGGTACTAAGCTAAGGTTAAATAAAAACAAGAAAAATCATTCTAATTATGTTTTCTTTTTTAAAGACAAGTTTTCAAATGACCCCTTTTACATGAGAAGGAAAGATATAACATGGCAATATATAATGTCTGCTTCATGTGTGTTATCTCAGCAACTTCCATCTGAGTTTGCCCCTCAGATTCCAATTTTAGAGTCAGGTGCTACCATGCCAGATTATGCAGGTTGTCGGCAGTATCCTACAGTAGTATCAGACAGATCCCTATGTAGAATTTATCAATGGCAGGGAATCGGGTACTTTCAGGACCATATAAAGAAAAAGTTTTAGTCTGCATTTTGACTTCAGAGACTTGCTCTAGGGGGTTATTCAGTGATCGGTGTTGTGCGAATTTCCAAGTGGATTGATTATCGAACGACTGTGCATGTGTATGACTCGCAAGGCGAAACAAATAAAAAAAAATCACCAATTACTTTCTTTCGCAAACACCTTGCACTTTGTCTGACAGGAATCCTTCATTTGTTGATGGTAACCAGCTGCTTTCCCGGCTCCCCGCAGTGCCGGGTGACTGTCCCCAACTGCTATTTTCAATTCACGTCTCCCGCTGAACCACTTACCAATAGGCACTTGTGGTCCAGCAGCCAATCAGAAGCTGCATTGTTGGCTGCTGGGCTGCGAGCGCCTATTGGCTAGCAGTCCAGCAGGAGACTTGAATTGAAAATAGCAGCGGGGAGCCGGGAGTCGCCCTTGGCAACAAATAATTTTAGACCCCCTTGACAATGAATAATTTTAGTCCTCCTTGGCATGGAGCAATTTTAGTCCCCCTTGGCAATGAGCAATTTCAGTCCCCCCTGGCAACGAGCAATTGCAATCCCCCTTGGCATCAAGCATGAAGCCCCTTGGCATCGAGCATGAAGCCCCTGGCATCAACCATGAAGTCCCTAGAAATGAGCATGTAGGCAAGTGGCACGTATTTGTCAAATGTGTAATGGGCATTATGGCTTGTTATATAGTATGTAATGGGCATTACGGTTTGTTATATATATTATGCAATGGGCATCATATGTGTAATTGGCATTACGGCACGTGGCTTTATGTGTAATTGGTATTACAAAGATTGCTAAAATGTGTAATGGGCATTACGGTTTGTTATATATTATGTAATGGGAATTACAGTTTGTTATATAGTATGCAATGGGCATCATGTGTCTAATTGGCATTACGGCATGTGGCTTTATGTGTAATTGGTATTACAAAGTTTGCTAAAATGTGTAATGGGCATTACAGTGTGTGATATAATGTTAGGCCATGGCCGTTTTTCACCGCGCAAGAGCCCCGCCTACTACAAATCGGAGGTGGCGCGAAATATGCCCTTGCTCCGGGTACCATGGCACCGAGCTAAAATACTGGGTCCTGCAGTTTTCAGTTTTGTTTTTACACTGAATACTGTAGAAATATAATTGTGTTTAGTTTTCCAAAAAATATAAAGCTTGCAAAGAAAAAAGTAAATAAATCATAAAGCGTTACATTAGCAGGCCCTAGGCGTGCTAGCTTTAGTGATTACGTTCTTGTAAGTGAAAGCATTGAGCTGTAAGACAGTGTACATACCATTGCAAGGTGACAGATTACATTCTCTTACAGACTCTGGTTTTTCTCCATCACACTGATCACCGGCCCGACACAGGACTTGTCTCACTTCAATACCTTCACCACAGGTCACGGAACACTGCAGAGAGAGTACAGATCACAGAGCTGTAATCAGCCAATGGTATAATAATACATGGAGACAGAGGCTGCTGCTGTTATCCTCTTTGTTCAGGTAAGCTTATCATTTATTTATCTTACTATATACAGTACTTGGCGAGCCTCCTTCTACATTCATACTAGCTTGCTAATTGCTTCTATCTAACTCGTCATTTACTAAAATGAATGAAGGAAACAATAATGGTATTTTTTTAAACTATGATTAGCAAAGTATATGTGACAAAAGAGAGATAAAGTGGAGAGGGATAAAGTACCAACCAATAAGTTCCTGACTGCCATTTTTCAAACAGCTTATAGCATGACTGTTAGGATCTGTTTGGCTGGTACTTTATCTTCCTCCAGTTTATCACCGTACAAGGCTAAGTACATATGGGTCTTGGTTGCTTGACTATTTAAAAAATATATATATTATTTGTGTGTGACGACCCCTGTAAGTTAGTAGTCAGAAACCACCATTACTTTATTTAGATTTGCTTTCATATAAAGATGGCGCCCATTTTTGTATCATGGCGTATGGCATTGTTTAATGATCGGACGTCGGGGGTATATGCATGTATCTCAGCTCAGTAAAGTCATAGAAAGCTGGGATAAAAATCATTATTTTCAGCACATTTCAGGTTTTGCGACTTTCTTCATTATTATGTGCTACAGAACACTGAACAAAATCCATGGTAAACCCATACTAATTCACACTATGTAGCACTAGCTACATATTGTTAATTGTTTTATCACTATTATACATTCTGACTTAGCGAGTGGACCTGAATTATAGTGTGTCAAAATGCACCAAACCATCAGTGCGGTGGGCTGCCCTGGAGTTCAAGGGAAATTTATTTGGATCGGATGCTGGTCGTCCTACTGTATGGCCAGCAAAAGTTCCACATCAAATATAAAATTCCAAGTTTTTTTTTACAGTTAGCCCTCATAGAGTACTGTGTATGCTGTGAATCTGACATCAAGTCAGTCCCCGCCAGAGATATTAGAGGTCAATTTAGGTGAAAAAATATAAAAATAGCAATTTCAAAGTGCTATTAGAAAAAAAAAGATGACAAGATACATAACTCAAAATGTGTTTGTTAAATCTTTGAATATATAGCCATTTCCCGGCTAAAATTACAGATCTGAAATAGTAATCCTCCCACTGAAAAACAATCCAAAAAACAGACTTAAAAGAAAAAAACTTACAACTAACTCTGGGCTTAAGGAAGTAAGGAAGGGAAATAATTTGTACTTACTGTATATGACAAAATTGTAGCTTCAAATGTGCTGAAAATAATGATGTATATCCCAGCTTTCTACAACTTTTGTGAGCTGAGACATTGGGTGAAATTTAGTAGGATGAGAGATTCAGAAGGTGATATATTTGGTAAGAAATCTCAATTTTTAATGCAGCAATCATTTGCACTGCAAAAACAGTTTGATTTTGCAGTGTAAAACGATTGCCGCTTTAAGAAAAACCCACTGGAGATTTCTTACCAAATCTCTCACTTTCTCAATCTCTCATCCTATTAAATTTCAAGCAGTGCATTTACCCCAAATATCCACAACAATGAAAAATGTCATACTCCATGATACAAAACACCCGTCATCTTGAAGGTAAATAAAAATAAAGCTATGGTCAGGAGTCATCACACACACAAAAAAAAATGACCAAGCCAAGCAATTAATTTCATCCTGGATTATTTGATACAGATTGTCTCATCTGCTCCAAGAGTGTGCACAGCAGATAAGCAGTGCTTGTCCTATTACTGTTACTGTAGGTACGCTGATTATACCACTACTGTTTTATCCTAGATAAAAGTCTCTAATTTCATACATGTTCAATATTCTTCACGGATTCTTTTCCAACTCTATAACATCATTCCAAGGGTATACAGTCACTAGGTCGACACTGAAAAGGTCGACATGTATTAGGTCACCACACTCCAATGGTTGACATGGCTTTAGGTCGACACAGGCATTAGGTAGACATTGGGAATGTCGACAGTTATAAAGTCAATGTGGTTTTTTTTAAACTTTTTGAGGGGAGCTGACGTGCCAACAGGCGGTGTTTTATGCCCTACCATCCACTAGGGCATGGAGGGAGAATATAATAGTGTGCAGAGCTTAGCGAGCACCAATATGCTGTCCATGTCGACTGTGTAGACATTCGGGACAAAAAAGTGAAAAACCTATGTCGACATTTGACCCTCCCAATGTCGACCTGAAGCTTGTGTTTACCTAGTAACCCTGTCGACCTAAAGCCATGGCGACCTTTTGAGTTCGTCGACCTAAGGCCTGTCGACCTTCAGTGGCTGACCTAATGCATGTCGACCTTCCTGTGGTCGACATAATGATCCATACCCATTCCAAGCATCTATTACACAGTCAGTCAAATAATATCTGGTACACACAGGCGCTATGTTACAGCATGTAATGCTTCGACACTCACAGAACCTGCACACAGCTACTTTCTGGCAAGAGTGAGCCTCACTGTGCTTTGTGGCAATATAGCCGCTGCCTGCGGTGCTCAGCAGTGCTAGCGCTGTGCTCAGATAAGACAACAGTGCCCTAAAGCAAAACTCCTTAAGGAGTGCGTACATTAGGCTACAGGAAAACTTTGTGATGTGTTAATGAACATCCTCCCAATATTACTAAAAGAGCGTACAATGGCTCTGTTCATGCCTTAACTACAGTAGCGCTGTTTCTTTTAAAGCTATTATGTGTACTCCCGAGTCCCTGAACCAGTTTGCTTCTATTTTGAGTTTGCTTCTATATGCTTTAAATGGCTGATAACAGAAAATAGCCTGCACTTAGCTGCACAGCAAATGTAAAGACTTCTGTTATTCTGTTCTGAAAATATTCTGCTCACCGTATTTACATATGCTTGTTATTGTCAACAGCAGCTATTTTATATAGTGGCATTTCTATTACAGGTTTGGTGGACACAACTCTGCTAGTGGCAGCAGGGATAGTAGCACAGTAGCCTGACAACAGTTCATGTATTGACCCGGGCAGTTCAGGTCTTGAATCCCCTGCCATGTTTTCCATGAATGTCCAGGTGTGGCATGTCCAGACCCTGGGAGGGATGTACCAAGCAGTTGCATTACATCCCGCAACACATCGCAATCATACTAATCACATGTGTATTAACATATGCCATTAGTATCGCAAAGGGCAGCTCTTGCGATAGGAGCTGCCCTTTGCCAAGCAGCAGGAGGGGGTTGAGCGGGTCTCCGTGGATCTCCCCCCTCCTGTGGTGCCCGGCAGCCTCCTGCTCAGAGGGCTGCTGGGCTCCTCCTCCCTGCACCCGGAAGAGGTGCAGGGAGGAGGAGGTCACTGGTCCGGGCAGCACAGCACAGATGCTGCCCGGACAGAGGTGAGGGTGGGCGGCAGCCGGGGACGCAAAAGGAAATACTTATGATTCTATGGGGTTACGCCAGTTAGAGCTGGCGTAACCACCCACGATGAAGCCCTGGCGGTGGGCTTTACTGCATATGAAAATGTGGTAAAAACCCAATAACCGCATTTTCAGTTTGGTACATCTTTGGTACATCTTTGGTACCTGTCTTTTTCCATTTCTGTGAGCTAATCTGATGTCAGAATACAAGGTTTTAGTTGAATGGAGAAGACAGGAGAAGAAACTTTATGACTTAGACTTTCTCCAGTGACAGCATGCTTCTCTACATACCAGCAGTCTCCAGTGACAGCATGCTTCTCTTCATACCAGCAGTCTCTAGTGACAGCATGCCTCTTTACATACCAGCAGTCTCCAGTGAAACAATCTGAGGTGTAGCTGCAGTAGGGGCCGGGGGTGCAGCCGCATCTGGGCCCTGGCATTACCCCTGCACCCAGCTACACTGCCAACCATACACTCACCTCCTGATTCCTGTGGTTGGCTTCTCCTCTCTTAGAAGTGTGCTGTTGCACTGCAGTCTAGCTATATTTTTATAGGATGTAATAACCAAATAATAACTCATCTAGTACATTCATAAAATACTAGCTAGAGCCGTATTGGTTGCTATGGGCAACACCTTTCCTTGTCCTCAAGAAAGCTTGATAAATCTCCCCCATATTCAGCAATGTGTTAAAGATATTACAGATATATTGATACTTTTACTGACCTCAGACCAGGCACCGGTCTTCCACTGAGCTGGACAGGGAGCTCTATTGCATGATCTTCTACTTTCGGGACGCTCCCCATTACAGTACTTGCTGTGGACTGAGCGATTTGTACCATCATGGAGGGGCTGAATGCATCGCACTATTCTAATCTGATATCCAGAACCTCCACAGCTTTTCGTACAGTGCTCCCAGTCATCTGCTATCCAGCTAGAGGGCACAATTATAAGTGTTACTGTAAGTATTATGGACAATGACACAAACTATACAGTAGTTTATTACAACTACACTGAGGGATTGTTTCTGTTATGCGAAAAGTAGGATCTGATTCAGAATAACAATCAATCTGTGGATTTCACACCGATAATGTGAGGGCAACACATGCACCTCTGTGAATCCACAGGATATTAGAGGTTGCATGGAACCGAGGGGAATCTCCACTAATGGCTATATGAGTGTTTGCAGTTACTTATGCCATGGGAATGTACCCAAAGATGTGGGATACTTATACCCCATTCACGCCGGCCACCTGGCAATTACCCAGCATTTTTGGGTACCGGGTCATTTTGCCAGTTGAAGCCTTACCCCAATTCACACCAGAAGCAAATTCCCACATTTTTTTCTGTGGTGTGAAAGGGTCAACATGAGTCTTAAATCCCGGCTCTCCGACCCTGGTCAACAGCACGGTTGGAGTGCCAGGATTTAAGACACATGTTGACCCTTTCACACCAAAGAAAAACCCGGATTTTTCGGCAAATTCCCGGATGGAAAATCTTTAACCCGGGAATTTGCTTCTGGTGTGAAAGTGGTATTAGAGGTAAGTGAATTGTGTGCATCTGTAAATCAGTGAGACGTACCATAGTGACTCCACATATTATACAATACAAATACGTTAATAGCAAAATGGCCATAAATTTGAATAAGCCATAAACCTGTTGTTAAGGTACTAGTACAAAATGATATTACAACATCCATACATATCAGGGGAGTAAGCTCATACCAGTGATTCTGCACTGGTACATCTGGGAGAATAAAGACTTCGTTACTTATGTATTATCTGGGCTGCCGATTTTTTGATTGTATGCCTAAACTTAAGGCATACAATCAGATGCGATATCGCATCGCATCGCATACGACCATATCGCATGCGATGACCCGATTTTTCCATAGGATTCAAAGTTAAAATGGACTGAGTCCATTTTAACAAGGAATTCAATGGGAAAAAGGGGTCCTTTTCATACCCCTACTATCCAAGTGGGCATGGAGTTAGATATAAATCTGTGGCGAGTGTAGCGAGCCACCGAGCCCGAAGCGTGGCGAGCGAAGCGTGGCGAGGGGACGTATTCTGTGTCCCCTCGCGGGGCTCGCTACGCTCGCCACGCTTCCGGCAGGTTTATATCCAACTCCATGCCCACTTGGATAGTAGGGGTATGAAAAGAAAAAATCGGGTCCATCGCATCGCATCGCATGCGATATGGTCGGATGCGATGCGATGGACCCGATTTCAAAATCGGCAGCCCAGTTAGTACATAAGTACCAAGACTTCTTATTGTAATTTATTTTGGCAATGTGGAATCTTTAATTTTGGGTGCTGGCTGCAAAGGAGCAGCCATAATAAATAGACCCCTCAGGGGAGTTTTTAATCAAAGCTAGAAATAAAATACAGTACCAGCCAATCAGTTTCTACCTTACATTTTACAGGCTGTGTTTGAAATATGACAAAAGTGGATTGGTTGGCACATTATCTCTCACAAGGTTATCCAAGCTTTGATAAAAACCCTATAAAAGTTTTAATACAATAATCAGTAAATTGCCTTAAAACTATTTATGCTCTTCTTCTTTTCCTTCTCTGCTTGGTGTAACTAACAATAAACAGTGGAGAGTTAGTTCTTATATTGATCAACGCATTTTAAATCTGTGGTCTCAAACCGTGTTACACCCCAAATTTTTGAATAGTGAGTGTCCTGGGTTCGTGAAAATATATATCTATATCTATATATACATACACACACATAAACACACACACACACATAAAAAGTACACACACTAGCAACCAGCCCCATGCCTCGGTTTCATAGAAATTAATGAAGAGGTCGGTAAGCTACACTACCCCTGAGGACTCATCAGTATGTTGACATTCTCTCAGTGCCTACATGATGAAAGTCGACATGGTTAATCTCGAACTTGAGCATAACTGTTCGCACACCCATAGGAGTTTTGTGCGAATTTGGGATTCGGGCAGGAGGCAGAGGGGGTGCCATTGCCTACATTTAATCCTTTGCAGGAGAATTTGTGTTATATTAGCTAAGGTCTTAAGGATATTATTGCCTTATAATACTCTGATTATAAGTAATACAGTGACCTTGAACATATCAGACATTCACAAGACCTGTGTTGTGCATATACAGTGTATGCAGGTTCTATTCCATTACAGAAACTGTATTCAGCACTTCAGAAAGACAAGGAGACAGTGAATGGAATGTTTGCTCACACTGGCTGTGTACACTCCTGTAGATTGCACATTCGGCGAATTGGCTTAGGTTTCTTGTTGGCTTCACAGAAGCTGCGGTGAACCATTTTGTTATCACTTTTTCTTCGACAGCCATATTTTGTATACTGAAAACCTTGAAGGAATAAAAAGCAACATAATAATTTCATGATGAGTACATGTAGAAGTCTTTTGTTGACAGTTACATCTATATACGTTACATCCATATCTATATACAAATACACATATGAAGTATACTGTACAACATGGTACATAATGGCATTGAGGGAAGGTTCTGTAGTGCACTGTATCAGAGCAGATTGTTCAAAACTAGAACACTTTATGTATTTTCGGTACTCTTTACTTCGCACGGCGCCCATCGCGGGCATTGAATGCACTAAAAAATCGGGTGCGACGTGACCGACGCGATGCCCGCGATTTCCCATAGGGAACAAAATGTTAAATGTCTCAATTGACCCGATTTTCCTGTTCAATGCCTCAATTGACCCGATTTTTCCATAGGAAACAATGTTAAATGGCCCACAGAGGCCAAATAGGCACCCTGAAGTGTGAAATGGCCCCCACAATTGTTAACGCCACCCCACGATCAACGTGAACCCGAAGCGTGGCGAGCGCAGCGAGCCCACGAGGGGCGGCGGTACGCGTCCTACGACCTTTTCATACCCCCACTATCCATGTCGGCGTGGAGTTGAGAATAGAATAGTGTGGCGAGCGCAGCGAGCCACCGAGCCCCGCGAGGGGACGCGGATACCTGTGAAGCCCGCGAAGGGACGCGTTTACCTGTGAAGGTATCCGCGTCCCCTCGCGGGGCTCGCTGCGCTCGCCACGCTTCGGGCTCGGTGGCTCGCTGCGCTCGCCACACTATTCTATTCTCAACTCCACGCCGACGTGGATAGTGGGGTTATGAAAAGGTCGTAGGACGCGTACCGCCGCCACGCTTCGGGTTGACGTTGATCGTGGGGTGGCGTTAACATTTGTGTGGGCCATTTCACACTTCAGGGTGGCTATTTGGCCTCTGTGGGCCATTTAACATTGTTTCCTATGGAAAAATCGGGTCAATTGAGGCATTGAACAGGAAAATCGGGTCAATTGAGACATTTAACATTGTTCCCTATGGGAAATCGCGGGCATCGCATCGGTCGCGTCGCACCCGATTTTTAGTGCATTCAATGCCCACGATGCCCGCGATTTTTTTACCTGCGATGCCCATGATCAAAATCGTGGGCGCCGTGCTAGGTAAAGAGTACCGTATTTTCTATACCAAACCTCTGTCCCATTATGGTTCAATGTAATTCCAGCTTCTACACAACACTTACCTCCACCACAGGGCTTGGAGCACTGAGACCAACTTTTTAAAGCCCACTCAAAAGTATCAAGTTCCTCCTGCAGCACATTGTTATTGTTTATTGAAGGCAAAGAGTCTTCATGAATGATGTATTTATATGTTAAGCTGGACTTGGTGTCATTCTCCTGAGGAATAACCTTTATAAAGAACAACATAGAGAAAGTGTTCAGTTATCAAACCGTAACATTATGAAATACTGTATTTTGACAGTACATGGAAATCCGAACATTTTGTGAGGGGAACACAAAACACCTCTGCCTCCAAATTCTTTTCCCAGCCAAATGTACATTTTTTTTTTCGAATATCTGTAGTGTTTCTTATTTCACTTAAATTTATGTGTAGCTGGCTGCTAATGAGCTCCAAGAAAGAGTTCATTAGATCATTTAATATTTGTTATTCAGATCATGGAGGTGGTCAAAAAAAGTTAAATAAATCTGAAGACTGCTACCAGATGGTGTTTTAATTTTACATGTGGATTTATTTGTTCCGCTGTACTTATAACAAAAACAAAAGACTAATATGTTAAAGTAAAATCATCTGTTTTTTGTTTTAAAGGCAGATGTAGTGAAGTAATTACAATCTCGCCATTATCATTACATACAATACAAGAAACCACCATCCAATGCACAAAATTCCCACAGTATAGACGTATACTGTACTACAGAAGATTATGTATACACATTCTATCCTTTACAATAGTTTTATTTTTCAAGATTAATTTCAATACAGTATGTAGAGGTCCACAATTTTCATGTATATTTCTCAATGCAAGATATTTTTGTTATTAGGGCTGTGGTATATAAGGTCAACATTCATTATGCTGACATGAGAATGTTAACATAAGTAAAATGTCAACATGCTTGAAATGTGAACATTTAGGGCCAGATGTATAAAGCTTTAAAAGTGGTAAAATGGAGAGTGATAAACAACCAATCAGCTACTACCTTATGATTGTCGACATTGTGAATCCCGATCGTATGGCTGCATCCCTTTAATTAGTCCTATAGAAAGCATGATGGATAAGCCTGATGGCGGATAAGCATCCAAGTTGTGGCTGGACTGTGGTATCATGGTAGATGGGGCGAGGCAGATGTATTACAACTTAGAACAAGAAGAAAAAGACGGGAAAGCTAGTTCTATGGATGCACACCATAGAACTTGGTGTGCATCCATAGAACTAGCTTTCCCGTCTTTTTCTTCTTGTTCTGAATATACTTAGTTAACAGGATAGCACCCCCGCTAAGAACATATGTCATTATTAAGCGGACCAGACCCGCAAAAATTAGGGTCCTATTTATTGTGTGCAGATCTCAACCAAACCTACCTCCTTCCAAACGTATTACAACTTAGTGCTGGTGTGTTTACTGTTTCAATAGGGTATTAGTGGGAGCATGTAAGGAGTTTATATAGGGAATGTTTGTAATAGAGTGGCAGATTTCTTAAGCTTAGTGAAGTGATAAACTGTCTGCTTTTTACTACCAGCCAATCAGCTCCTAACTGTGAAGTTACAGGCTTCATTTGAAAAATGAAAGGTAGTAGCTGATTGGCCGGTGATAAAAACCAGACCCTTTATCACTTCACCGAGCTTAATACATCTACCCCAGATTCTTTTTTATGACTGTATGGATAACAGTGTATCTTGCTGCCTGGTTTGGATCCATTGTTTTCTGTAAGCCTATCTTTCTTTTTTTACCTGTGTCTCCCTTTCTCTGTCCCTATTCTCTTTTTCTAGTTTAGTCACATTGGTATTCCCCTCCCAGCCTTCTTACAGGCTGCGCTGTCTGACATGGTCTGTAGAGTTATGCAAATCTACACGGGCTTCTAAATGTTATATGTATATGAGGTCTAGAATGTACAGTATACAAACCACTTAACAGCGGAAAATATTATGTATTTTATGCTTTCAGCGGATATGCAAGATTGGTTGCGCTTGTATATCACAGAAATGATCCTGGATGTATGGATTTTATGACCCATACTGAGTTGCTCCAGTGTAAGGGTTCCATGCAGATTTGGAACTCTCACATGAACACGAATATTCTGCTAGATTCTCTTCTATCAAATCTCAATAATAATGAAACTGTATACCGCTCCAAAGTGTTTTTTTCGGGTTTTTTTTTCGAAAATCTTTATTCAATTTTTCACATATATAAACAAACTACAATAAATATATATATATATATACAAGAGAGACATTTTCTCTGCAGTTATATCTGATATTCGGAGAATTTTCCTCTTTATCTTTTTTAACCTGAACCTTCTAAGCTTTTATGCAGATATATATGTCTTAATTTACATAACGTATTCCTGGATATAACCCATATATCCATTACATACTTAATCACATTAAACAAACAATTAAATCAACAGTCATTCATACTTAAAAACACATAATACAGACACATTGGGAAAACATGGGGTAGGGTCGATATCTCTACTTCTTATAGCAGAGGGGGTTCCATTTCTCAATAATTTTTAGTCATCTTTTTGCTTGCTTCTAGTCTATTCTTTCTTAGTGGTTCTCATCTTCAATTGATCTTCTATACCATTGTGTCTCCATAAAGGGAAGTAGAATTTGATGTTGGGTTTGTCCGTCTAAGGTTTCAATAAAAGCCCCCCAGATCTTATTGAATCTCCTGCCTCCTTCTTCTCTTTCTACTAGTGCATTATATTTCTCCAAGTATAAGGTTTTTATCAGGCTGTTTCTTACAGATTCTAACATAGGGGCACTTTTGATCGTCCAATTCTTTAATATAGTTTTCTTTGCTATCGTGACTATTATTGTCATTATTGGGTTCAGTTTCCTCTTATCCTGGATTATATTCCAATCAGAGAAATCTGCCAAATAGTGCTTTGTGGTCCAATTTTACATGTATTTGAAATGTGTAATTAATAAAGTTTACTACCTTGTACCAAAACCGTTTTATTTTTATACAATCCCAAAAGTTGTGCTTAAAAAGTGCATTCTCTGCGTTACATTTAGGGCAAGTGCCTTTCTCTTCTATAACCATGTGCTTACGTTAGCCCTGTGTAATATAGGCTCTATGTGCCGTGCAAAAATGGACCTCTTGCAGCATTGCTGAGAGTCATTTTTTCAGTGTCTTTCCTATCTGTGTTAACATATTTGATATTGAAGTGTTATCCGGCAAGTCCCTAAACCAGGAATTGTGGAGTGTTGACAATAATTTTTGAATGTTATCAGGAAATAAGTCCCAATATAGGGATTTTGTTTTATAAGTGAAGGTGCTTTTTAATAGTAACTCTATTTTATTAGATCCATTAGTTTGGGAATTTAGTGCGATTACGTGGGGTGGATTCAGTATACTCTGTGTGTAGTGTCTTATCTGTAAATACATGTAGAATTGTTCCTTGCCCAAGTTATATTTTTCTGTCAATACTTGGAAGGTGTATATTTCCCCACCTGGGTCATACACGTCTATGATCCCCTTTTTTGCCCACTCCTTAAATATTACGTTCTCCATTGCCGGTACAAAGAGGGGGTTTCCAGCTATAGATATATATTTGGATCTGGTATATGAACTTCGTAGATATTTGTGTATCTTTATCCATGCTAGGTGGGTCAACATAAATATACTATTAGCTTTACAATTAGCTGGAACCTTGTTCCTCGGCGTGTGTAACAATGCATTTAATGTATATGGTGCTACTAATGTTTCCTCTAGTTCAAAGTTTCGTAAGATCCAATCTGATATATGCCTAAAGGAGACAGCCAAAGAAAACAGTTCTATATTTGGGTTGGCCAGTCCTCCTTCTTCTCGTTTTTGTTGTAATTTATTTAATGCTATTCTTGTTTTTTTTCCTGACCACAGGAATTTCGAGAAGGCCCTGTTACACCTTTGGATGTCTCCTTTTGATATCCTCATAGGCAGCATCTGAATCAGATAAGATAGCTTAGGAAAGATCACTGATTTTATTACTGCAGCTCGTCCCATTAAGGATAGAGGCAAGTTGTTCCAGTCCTCCAATTGTTTCACTATCTGTTTAATCTTAGGGGAGAAGTTGTTTTTGTATAGGTCTACCATTTTTGGGGTAATCATCACACCCAGGTAGCTCATTGCCTTAGACACATACTTAATTTGGGAATGTTTCTGTTGGAATTCCATGGGTATAGCTGTCCCTCCCAAACTTAGTATTTCTTATTTATTTGGATTGACTTTATAGCCTGCAAATGCTTCAAACTGATTTATTGTCTTGTATATGTTTGGCAATGAGGCATCTGGGTCCGAGATAAAAAGTAGTAAATCATCAGCAAACAACGAAGTTTTAATTTCGTGTTTGTCCATTTTGATGCCATGAAAATCCTCATTAAATCTCAGGGCAATGGCTAGTGGCTCAATAGCCAGAGTGAATAGCAAGGGGGACAGTGGGCATCCCTGCCTTGTCCCCCTTGCTATCCCGATAGGGCTTGATAGGTAGCCATTGCTTAAGATCTGAGATTGTGATTGCCTATATGTGGCTTTCAGGACTTCCTGGAATACCGTATATACTCAAGTATAAGTCGACCCGAATATAAACCGAGGCACCTAATTTTAAAACAAAAAACTGGGAAAACGTATTGACTCAAGTGGGACCCTCACTCGAGTATAAGCCGAGGGGGGCTTTTTCAGCATAAAAAAATGTTCTGAAAAAGTAGGCTTATACTCGAGTATATATGGTACCTCCGGGAATCCAAATCTTTTTAGGGTCTCCATAAGATGGTCCCACGAAAGCATATCAAACGCTTTATCGGCGTCTATGGCCATTAATAGATTTAACTTATTGTTTTGCGTCTGTTCCAGCCACTGAGCCACTGCCATTACCTTTCTAATATTACAGGTAGAGTGCCTCCCCCAGATAAATCCTGTTTGATCCCTATTTATTACACTTGGTAAATATGTTTTTATTCTGTCTGAGATGATTTTTGTAAAAATTTTATAATCTACGTTCAATAGTGAAATAGGGCGGTATGAGCCAGGTAAGGTTGGATCTTTACCTTTTTTTGGAAGTACCCTTATTAATGCTGCATTAAAATATTGTGGAACCTTATGTAGGGTTATTATTGAATTAAAGAATTTCATGAGGTCTTCCGAAATTTCATTAGTTAAGGTCTTATAGAACTCTCCCGAAAACCCGTCTGGGCCCGGCGCTTTTTGTGGTTTAAGTGCTTTTATCGCCAATTGGACCTCCATATTTATTAATGGGGAGCAGATTTTTTCAGAGAGTTCTTTAGGTATCTGAGGTAAACTTATTTTGTTCCAGAAGGAGATTTTTGCTACAATATCTGGGGGTACTTCTGTATATATCTCCTCAAAAAAGGATCTGAATATCTCTACTATCTGTTTATTTTCTGTTTTTATTCCATCCTGTCCCTTCAGTCCTACTATTACCTTTGGTGTATATGGGCTTCTGAGTAGGCTTGATAGAATTCTTCCTGCCCTGTTTTCTAACTTATGAAATCTGAAAACTTTTTGAAAGATATATCGATCTCCTACTAATTGCAAGTTATTCTCAAATTGTTGTTTTGCCACTGCTAGATCTAATTTAGTTTGTGGGCTTGGGTTTAACTTGAACTCTTGAAAAGAATCTGTGAGTGTTTGCTATACCTCTGCATATGCTAATTTAAACGCATTCTTCACCTGTATCTCATGGTTCATTACTGCTACCCTCAGTACGGCTTTCGCAGCCTGCCAGAAATTTTGAGGGTCTTCCCCAGCCTGTTTCTTATTATTTTCTTTATATTCCACCCAGTGAGTTTTTAGTTTTTCCCTGAATTTCTCTGATTTGATTAAGTGTGATGGGATTCTCCATTGTCTATAGGGACCTTTATCTTGGGTTGATGCTAGTTTTACCCATACCACTGCGTGGTCCGATATTACTATCGGTTCAATTTCTGTTGATATCATTTTTGGAAATAATGATTCTGAGCACAGTATAAAATCTATCCTAGAAAGGGAATCATGTACCTTTGACTGGCATGTATATTCTTTTTCTATTGGATGCATAGCCCTCCATATTTCCACCAGTTTTAGTTGATCACATAACCATTTTATCCCAGATCCAGGCAGAGATGGTCTTTTTACCTTTTGCTGATTCGTGTCCATATAGTTTGATGTTACCAGGTTAAAATCTCCCCCAATCATCAGATTGCATGTACTGAAAGGTCTTAATATTGCTATCACCGTCCAAAAGAAACTTTTGTTATATGTATTAGGAGCATATGAGGAACACAGTACGTATTTAGTTTTTTTCTATACATATGTCTACCACCACATATCTGCCTTCTTTATCAATAATCACAGCATTGAGTTCATACTGTAAATGCGAGGCAATTAGAATTGCTACCCCTCTTGCTTTTGAGTTATAAGGAGCGGCTGCCACTACCTTTCTCTTCATCATATTTAACTTCCCCATTTCTTTTTCTGTTAAATGAGTTTCTTGCAAGCAAGCTATTTCTATATGTAATTTATTCAGATATGTCAGGACTTTTTTCCTTTTTCCTGGGGAGTTTATTCCCCCTACATTCCATGTAGCAAATTTAAGGCCCAACATATCTGAATTTTTTTGTTAATCTATAATGACCCTTGTTTCTTACATTTCCTATCTGACCGGGGAAGGGACACACATAAGGATTGCGACAAGACATGGGGTAACACTGACTGCATTCATACCGTAATAAGATGGGGTTCCCCCTGTAGCCGTGTACACGGCCAGCGGTTATCCCTCTCATTACCTACAATTTTTTCAAATAGACTTCCTTGGGGCAAAAAGAGAAGAGAGAGCAGGGCGCGCCTTTCAGCACTGATGGTCTTACTCTTTTCCCCGCTGTCTCTCTCATGTCCTTCGGAGTTAAAGCTCCTAACCTCCTCCCTCCAGATTCCGTATGTTGTTATTTTTTTATTTTTTATTTAATTTTAATTTTTCTCCTTCATTCCTTCCCCATTTCTTCATTTTTCTCCTCTCTTCCATCCTCTTCTATTATGTGTGTATATATATTTTTATATTTATTTTTCCTTTCCCCTCTATTTCCCTCCCTCTCCCCTCCTCGTCTTTCTGTATATTTTTATATGCTTATTTCAATATGGTTGGGGGGGCGCAAGGTTATCGCAAGTGTGTTATTCAGATCTCGCAAGTATGTCCTTGCTTCTGAAGACTTGGCAAAGTCTTTGTGGGTTTCTCCATCATATATCCGAAGACGGGCTGGGTACATGAGGGTGAATTTTTCCCCGGCTTTGAACAGTTCTGTACAGATCGGGCTAAAGTCTCTTCTAGCTTTTGAAACTTCGGCTGAATAGTCGTGCTTTTTCCTTGATGCCTTCCAAATTACTTCCTTATGTAGGAAATTCAGGCACCTGAATATTACTGGTCTTGGGCGCTGTTTACTTAATTCTCCTTCTCCTTCTCTCGGTCTGCCCAATCGATGGGCTCGTTCAATTACCAGGTCCGAGCAGCTTGATTGAATATTTAGCAACTCTGGGAGGATGTTTCTCAGAAAGTGATGAAGTGGGGGTCCCTTCAAGGATTCTGGCAGACCTATTAGTCGAAGATTGTTTGTTCTAGATCTGTTCTCTGTCTCCTCCAATTTTAGTGTTATCTGCTGGTAGGCTTTCTGCATCTCAGCCATCTGGGATTTTAGTAGGGCTGTGTCTTGGAATAGCTCTCCCACTTTTTGTTCCGTTTCTAGCACCCTGTCCGCCACTTATTTTATCTGGCCTTTTATTTCATCCACCGCTTGTCTCATTACTTCAGCCTGGGTCTGAAGCAAGGGTTCCAGGGTCTGCTTAATTGCTTGAACCATTGCTTGGTATTCTTCCCCATCTCTATCTCGAGTTGGAGTTTTTGGGGAGCTCTCCTCTTGCGTGCTGGTATTACTCAGGCCGCCAGATTTCCTTGCTGTTTTACTGGTGTTAGTGGTAGTTGCGGCCAAATTTGCTGTCTGGCGAGTTCGTTCTGCACGTTCATTTTGGTTTTTTGACGGCATGGTTGGTTAGAGAAATTTCTCCATACGACAGTCTCTAAACCTCTCTCCAATTGTGTTCTTTATATGGAGGCACTCTTCTTTAATTTTTAAGGGTGGGCAGTCTCTTAAGTCAGATCCCTGCTATAATCTCCAGAGATATTATAAACAGTCTTGCTATTTTAGTTTAGCTTTGATATTTCTCAGTATCAGTTGTGGGCGGTTCTATGCAGTTTTGAGCTTTCAATAAGCAGTCCTTTGGCCCAATTTTCCAGGCCCAGAGGTTTTTTAAAATTATCTTGCTCTGAGCCCTCTAAAGGCTTACTTACTTTAGTGTGGAGTATACCTTGTTGTATTTTGCTGGCAGTTTACTTGGCCTTAGCAGACTGGAAACTCGGTAGCTTGTGTACAGTTTGGTCCAGGCTTTCAGGCTCTTCAGGTTCAAATAATATTCTTATCCTAGCCTCTTCTGCCAGATCCTACTGACACTCCCATCCAAGCCCTTGCACCTGTTCGGTAGCTGGTAACCCGCTGATACCCACTAACACCCACAAAAAAGGGGTCTCAGTCACAAGTGTCTCTTGCCTTTATTCCTTTTGCACTAAACTGGCTTTTGCACTTTATACTGGCTTGTCACTCGGTTCCCTGCCAGTAGGCTTCCACTTAAGCCAGGGTTTTCTCAGTGGTAAGCAGTTATCTTAGGGCCTCTATCATCAGGGGGGTCGTGCCTCCCCCAGCATCACACAAAAAGGAGAACAGGAAAAAAACAAGAGGAAGGTATTCTCCTACCAGGGATCTGCGAGTGTAGGTCTTATCAGCGGGGCTCACCCAGAATACATTCAGGCTGTTCCACACCGGAGTTCGTGCAGGGAATTTTCCGTGCTTGTCCATTTTCCTGGGGGGTTTGAACTGCCAGGGTCTTTGCACGGTGTCGTTTGCCAGTAGCCTGCTCCTTATAACATGCAAGTTTTAGCGAGGTCTCAGCGGTTATTTTCCTGTGTCTCCAGATCTGGTCTCCAGGAATTGCTCTGCTGTGCAGCTACTAGTGGAGTGTCTTTCCTCTGCCTGCTCCGGCGTGCTGTTTGTGACTGGAGGTATAGCGCTCTGCAGTCGCGTCTCCTCTGACCCGGCTTGTGCGGGTGATGCGCCTGCTTGGTCGCGCCCCATCTACCTATACACAGAGAGCGGCCACAGCTCCCCTGTCTTCCGGTCTTAGCTGTTGCTGGGTGTCGCTCCACAGCTCATGCGGCCTCTCTCGACTGCTCTTAGGCGCCTGGTACCGCCGGGATGCCGCAAAGCCGCTTCTCCTCTGCTCCGGGTGTCCGGTATCACCGTCACTTCCGGGTCTGTGCTACAGGGAGCAGCGTCCCCTGCAACGAGTCCTTCCTGTATTGGGAGCCGCTCCGTAATTCGGCAAGTCGTGGGGGCATCTGTATCCCACCAGGCAATATTCAGTAGCGGTGTTCACCAGGCCATGTGCCGGCAGGCTTCAGGGGCTCGGTGCATCGCATGTGCCGTGTCTCATCTGGTAGGATTTAACATGGGTTTCTTTTTTTCCTGGAGGGGGGGTAACGGAGCTCGCTCTCCCTGCAGCCTACTCCATGCTACAGGAACCGGAAGTCTCCGCTCCATAGTGTTCATGCTTTGCAGTGCTGGGTTTGAGATAGTTCCCATATCAATTGACACAATTCTTTGCCAAAAAAATACATTTTGCACCCGGTTCCAACTAATCCCTCATATTTTGCTTGGGAGGTACTCACAGTTGTGCTCTATGGATGCTAATGAGTTTGTTGCCTTTCTTTCACCAAGTATTTTATGTAGTAGTTATTCATTCACTATTTTTGCAATGTATAACCTGAAAACATGTGGTTATAGCTCCTTGCACTCTTCTGTGTGCTGTATGGGCCTGTGGCTACAATGAATACTACATCGCTCAGAATACTGCAGGATGCAAAAAAGCAGTGGGGCTGATTCACAGAACTGTCTGCAGCCCTGCGAGCAGTTAGTCCCCTCCCTGCCTGAGAGGAGGGCTGCCTCTGTGCATGGCTGCAAAAGGCAGCCGTGTGAAGAGGGAGAAATTCACCCACCATTAAATGGATTTACCCCCAGCCCCTATGGGAAGTGCTGCTTAAGTCAACACTTGGCACTGTGATGGCCGTGGGGAGATTGGGGCCGCTGATGACGTCAGAGACCGTCCCTCCCAATGGGTGGGCCCGTCTGCATTTTTGTGCGGCACATTTCCAGAAAATAGTCGGCTGTCAATCAGCCAGCATATGGCCTATGATGACAGGTCGGTTCTGGCTGCGGTCGCAATGAGGCCTCGTGCATACGTGGTCCTCCGATAATTTCCAGGGCGGGTCCCCATGTGCACTGCATCTAATGAGATGAGATATGTTTCATCCACCAAGCCTGGTTTTTATCAATTAAAAAAAAAACATATGTGTATATGACAATAACCAAAGTAATATAACTTACCAGCACCACTATTGCATCATGTAATGGTCCATCTGTGTGCACAGTTTCTATGTCATCTTCAATAATGTACTCCCACTCTACACCAAGATCTATAAAGGATCGTGACTTGACTTCTTCGCCTTTTCCATTGAGAATGTAATGTCCTGTTGCCTGATTTTTAATGGCTTATGAAGAAAGAAAATAATTGTGTTTATGCTCAATAAATCATGAGATATAATACATAATGTGTCATTAGTATTTAAAGATTATTGGATTTTAGTTGAATTGTGCAAATATTTTCTCTTTTTCTTTATAGATTATAATTCTATTCCAGGTTAAGGGCAAGTTTTTGTTCTTGCCTTGATAATGCTATTTTTTGCTATTGTGTGTACAGTATATGTCCATGATAAGTTACAAGTGTTTATGCCTATGCTACATTTGTGACTTTATACAGCTTTAAGAGGTCTATGTACTAATCCCAGGGTTGCCGACTTTCTGGCTGTCCTCAGGGAGGCAGCCAGTTTAGAAGGAGGGGACAGGACAAGCATGTGTGATGCGAATAAGGGGTGGGGAGGAGCATGACTCACGTGACTCCCGAGCAGTGCAGCATATCAATAGCCCCGCAGACCCCCGGCGCCCCCACTCAGCGCCTCCCCGCGACCGCGGGGTCTGCGGGGCTATTGTTACGCCACTGAGCTGATTACTGGTTATCAGAAAATAGGTGCTAAGGAGCCACTTTATTTTTTAGAGGGGACAATTATGGGCATGATAGGGCACACATATGGAATATGTGAGTTTTCTGTAATGCTGACAATAAATAAGTACTAAGGGGCCGCATTATTTGAAAGAGATCTTCGCCTTTCCCTGGAATTATTTTTCTGTATCATAAGGGGGTTACATCTAGTGAGATACTGTATTTGAAGAGATAATTGTTCCTCTCATATTTTTAGAATTTGTTTTAAATAAAAAACAGGAATGACATTGGACATTGTCGCTGTTTTTTGATCTGTCCTCTCTGTTTAGGTGGGTGGATTTGTCCTTCATATTTTTAAGATACATTGCAATGAAAACCACCCTTGTCCTGTGCAGTAAATAGGGTAAAATGTGACCAGTAGTAGCAGACTACGGTTCTGATTCAGACCAGTTCACTAGACTGCATACAGACAGAGCAGCTCTCATTTGAGCTGCTCCTGGCAATTTTATTGCCAATCGCCACCCCCCACCAGCCGCCTCCCTCCTACAGAAGGGGGCACGTGCACACGAGATGCATGAGTGCTTCATTCTGTCAGAGCCCTCCGTCCATCTCCCCCGCTCACTGCCCATCTGCAACAGCTTGCCCCTGCTCCCTGCCCTTCTCGCTAAAGCAGAGACGGGCAGGGAAGTCGCTGATCACCGCTCCCCACCTTTTTGCTGATGGGGAAGCGTGAGCAAGTGAGAAGCTCTTGCGTCCCAGTCTGCCGTCCGCCAGCCTTTCAGATCACCAGTGCTGGAGCAGAGTGGTGGACTGCGAACTGGCTGAATCTTGCTCATGCATCCCCATCACTAAAACGGCAGGGAGCGGTGATCGGCGGCTGCCCTGTGACATCAGCCACCTGTCCCGAGCAGATATCGACACTACTGCATTCAGAGGAACACCCAGCGTTTTAATGGCTCACCCATAAAACGCTGGGAGTTCCCCTGACCCAAGCCCCTGCCCGCCCCCTTCCCTAACCTCACAGTGTGAATGCCTTGGTGTGTGTGATACTTGCTGAAAGCATACGCACAGTGGGTTTGCACATGTGCATATTCGTGCATGTGCAAACCCCCACCATCGAAAACAGGGCCAAATTCAGACCCTAACAAACCGGTCTGAATCGGCCCATAAAGCTGCCCATGCAGAGTGACAGCAGGTGTCATGTGAGTGACAGTCTGCAGCCATGTGGTAGCAAGACATGGACACATTAAAATGCCAAATTAACTTTGGCATTCACTAAAATCCAATTGTCTGTTTACGTCTGATTACTTGCTCCTTAGAAGAATAAACGGTACTTATGTATTATCTGGACTCCCATGTTAAATGAACCCCATTTTTTCATACCCCTACTATCCAACTACGCATGGAGATGATTTTATATAGTGTGGCGAGCGCAGCGAGCCACCGTGCCCGAAGCGTGGTGAGCGCAGCGAGCCCCGCGAGGGGACGCGATCTCATAAGAAAAACGGGAGCCCAGATATTACATAAGTACCGAATAAACATATAGAAATATCTTAACCAATAATTGACATACAGACCCAATCATAACTACAATGTGACTATGTAAAAAACTTTGAATGATACATTAGGACACAATTCTGTCTAGCCCCTATATGAGTGTATTTGTGCCACTAGAGGGCAGCATATCCTTTTTTTTCTTTAACAGTTGATCAAATTGTCAGTTAGTTTAACCAGCTGTATTTTGGCCGCTATTTCTTTAGTGAAGAAAGTTGCAGTCAAGGTAAGCTGGCACTTAGTGTTACGTGTCCTCAGATGCCTTAAAACGCTATGGCCAAAAAGAGTCACGAAATTTTAAAATGATCCATTAGCCACAGGCATTAGAAATGAATCATTATCCTTTTGACAGAACACTATTTACAAATTCTGTACCTACAGTATATTTTGATAGCACCGCACAATGTATGCAGCATTCTATCCTTTAGTAAATTACTTCAAAAATATTTTTTATCATGTGATTCATTTAATAAATAGTTACAATAGAGAACCCATGATTATGCAGAAAACATTCTCTAGTGGCTTCTAAATATAACTCCAATGTTGCTGAACATGCATGTGTTAGCAGCTACTAGTATTTTAAATAGACATATATATATATATATATATATATATATATATGCTGAACATGCATGTGTTAGCAGCTACTAATATTTTAAATAGACATATATATATATATATATCCCCAATATTCTAAATTGCGCTAATAGCCTATTTAAAAAACTTATTTTGGGGTATTAGGCAGCCTCACCACTGAGTTCCCTGAGGGGTAGGGAACAAACAGAGCACAATATTTGTACCCAATAGTGGTATGGCGCCAATATTAGAATATAAATGTCCAAATAAGAGATCCACATCCAATGAAGCACATAGGAGATATCTTCCAGCACTTATTTATTTGTCTTCATAGGATTGTCAGAGTAAAATTGCATGTAGATAGTTTCCAACGTGTTTCGTCTCATAGAGACTTCATCAGGGAATACAATAATCTTTCTGTATATGATTAAAGCAATTGAGTGAAGTTGTCAACTTCTTATTGGTAATTTCTCCAAAACCTCTTTTTGTTCGAGGCTTGATATGCCCTATTTATTTAATACATCCATTTTCTATTGTGCAATTCATAAAAATTGGCAATGTGATGCCTAAAATATTGGAAGGTAAAATATTCCAGTTTGCCTAGTCTCTTACAGAATTAATAACTATACCGATAAGGTGGACAGAAGGTCATTCATCCGGGAAAAGATAAAACCCTCGAGAGAGACCAGAAGCACTATTGGAGTTTTGACCTTCTGTCCACCTTATAGGCATAATTATTAATTCTGTAAGAGAGGAGGCCAACTGGAATATTTTACCTTCTAATATTTTAGGCATCACATTGCCAATTTTTTTTAATTGCACATCTTCCGCAGCGCTTTACAGAGAATATTGGAACATTCACAACAGTCTCTGCCCAGTGGAGCTTAGAATCTATATTTCCTATCACATGTACACACGCACACATTCATTCTAGGGTTTTGTTTGGGGAGCCAATTAGCCTGCACAGTTATGGCCATGGTGGGAATAAAACCCATGCTGTGAGGCAGTAATGCTAACCATTACACCATCTGTGCTTCCCCAGCATGGATGGTGTAATGGCTGTGAACCCGGGCAAATTATATTGTGCATTCACACTGAATGATAACAGTAAACAATACAGTCAGTGACGTCAGCCACCCCCCCCCCCTTGCTGCATGCTTCATTGACTATATAGTCAAAATTGAGCATGCAGCTCAGATGACGGGGGTGTTCATTAACCATGTGGTGTGGTATTTAATTATGCAAGAGAGTGCATATAATTAACAATATTATACATACACACTAAAAGGTTTTTTAAACAATAAAACTCACCAGGCTCAAAATAAGCATTATTTGTAAAAAAATCATCTAGTGTGTATGAGGCTTTAAGGTGCCCATACCCTGTCACGATTTGCCCACTTTTCACCTGATTCCAATGGATAGTGCATGCGATTTATCGAATGTAAAAGGACTTCCAGGCAACTCCCCGGAAGTCCTAAATTGCATGTGATAACCCAACAATACAAGTGTATCAGAAAAACATGATCCACTGAATGGATGCCACACAATAATGGCCTCACACTGTTAAGAAACTTCACTAATGAATGGTATATAGATGCATCAATAATATGTACCCCAAATTAAGACAGACATCAACCTTAACATAAACGCTGTAAATATCCTGTGCCCCCTCTTTGGGAAGTTGGACACAAGAAATTTATAGCCCATATGTTAAGAATTATGCTTTTTCCTCTGTTTGTTACTGTACAGAGGCAGAACTCTGGGAGGCAATAGAGTCATCTGCCGCCGGGCTCCTGCACTCAAGGGGGAACCTCTGCTCCACTGCTAGTTTAAATCCATTAATTGAAAGCCATCAAAATCGCTTCTGTTGCTGAGTTCTGAAATATATATGTGTTCTCTCTCTCTTTCTGCATATACATACAGTATATAATATACATTTCATAACAGACTATATATATATATATATATTTTGAATAACGTTGTGTGTGTGTGTGGGGGGGGGGGGGGGGCACCAATACTCATCTTGCCTCCGGGCAACTGGGACAAACTTACGCCACTGTTGCTGTACATATCATTGATATACCTATAAACGATTCTAAACAGTGTGCAGTATTCACTCAGCGCCCAGGCTAAGTGGGGTCTTGTTCTACCTCAGTGGGGCATTGTTCTATGTTAGTGGCAATAAAGCAGGCTTCCCAGACAAGCTTGGCAATAGTTTACAGCTAATTAGTATTACCCCACCTACCTTTCTGGACTCCTCTGGCCAAGATCAAGAGATACAGCTACAAAGGTGGGGTTGAAGCGCAGTCCAAATAGGAGCCACACCAACTGCAACCTGCAACACTGCCAGCTGGGACTCACTTGCAGTTGGAGTTGCTTCCCTATTTAAATTTTGGACTGCACTGCAGATCTACCACTGGAGTGGCCAGTGGTTACAACTTAGTGGGAATAGGGTATAGATAATACAAGAGGGTTGAGTTAAGCTTGTAGTGGAGACTAGTAGTAGTTCGTTTATTTATAAGGTGCCACAAAGTGGACGCATCGCCGTACGTAGCAAACAAAAAAAACTAATTACAAGGTAACGTACAGGGTGTGCTGATAAAATACAGCATAAGTAGGGGTTTAGCTGGTAGAACTAAAATCAGCATCAGTTCTGAAGTAGGTGTCAAAATTGTCGAGGAGACTGAAGATGAAGTAGAGGAAGGGAAGAACAGGACAGGAGCACAGGTGAGGTAAAGAGGTAGGGTGAGTACGTGAGGAAGGAGGGCCCTACTCATAAGAGTTAACATACTAAAAATAGGTGGGTGGACGAACGAAAAACAATAGGATAAGTAGGAACGGATGGAGGGGTAGGTTAGGCAGGATAGGAGGAGTGAAAGAGGTTAAGAGGAGGAGGGATAGGCTAGTCGGAAGAAGTAGGTTTTGAGGGAGCGCTTGGACAAAACCAAGAAATTAGCAGCAAACACTATAGAAAAGACTTAGGTTTTACACAGAATGTTTCAAGATGATGGGGTAGAGCCTGATGAAGCATCCACTTAAGTGTGCAGTGACACAGGAGATGTCATGTAGGTGGGAATATGAGGTGAGTAAAGAAATGTGATTAGGTACAGGTCAGTAGAAAAGTCGAAGAGTGTTTAAGACATATTAAGAGTAGGTTTTAAATGTAATACGAGGTGGTACCATTGAAGGCTTTGTACAGTACGTAGGTATGTCGTTTGCATTGGATTCTGGAGGATGTACAGTACAAAGCCTATTCTGTACAAACTGTATGGGGATATTCAGAGTAGTGCAGTAAATGTAAAGTGGTGGAGAGGCGGATAACTATTGTTGAAGCATTCAGGATGGTTTGAATCAGGACTAGATAAGTGAGGTAATACCACAGAGGTTGAGAGTGCAGTAGTCAAAGCTAGAGATGATCAGAGAATGGAAAAGACTTTTACAGTAATAGCAACTTGGGTAAGAACAGGGCATATTCTAGTAATATGTAAAAGGCGAGTGACGGGATGTGAGACACTTGGCCATGCAGTACATGATTGTAGAGTAGGGTAAATTACATGGAGGAAGGGGAGATATGGGTGTCATCTGCATGTAGGTGGTGATGGAGAATAAATTATGACATGAGTTCACCAAGAGAAGAAATGCATAGAGAGACAGTGCTTGGAACAGAGCCTTCTGGGATACCAAAGTATATTTAGAGCAGATACAAGCATACAGTATGCCAGATGTAGAGGATTTGAGGGAATTGAGTAGGTACAGTAGTGAGTGTGAAAATAACTATGATGCAAAGACATAGAATAAAGTATAGCAGTAGAAGAGGGTAATCAGTGATGTCAAATAAAGTGTGTGATCCAAGATGGGTTTTCCCCTCTTAAGGTGCGTACACACGGTTAGATCTGGCATTTGATTTGATATGCCGTTCGATTTCTACTATATAGTCTTGACTGGCAAGACTATTTTTCTTTTTGCTTTCCACTATACGTGAACGAGCATTGGGATCGAATCTGCATTGAATGCTGTTGAAAGCATTCGATTTCTATTCGATATTGCTTCTGTATATGAAAAACAGTGCATATCTCACTATGTGTACCCTCTATTAGGGATTATTTGCAAACAATAGTCTTATTAAAATATTGCACAAGTCTTGCATTATATTCTAATGGACATGGGGATACTGTATATGTATTTGGTAATTCCCTGAAGTGTAGGTATTTGTTTATTTTAGCAATATACTGTATAAATCCAGCATAAATACATGTATATAAAAAAAAATGATGTGTATTCCAATGGATGACAGTGCTACATACAATAATAGTATGTGAATTGAGTTATTTTAATGCTACAAAAGGCCAACTGTAGTACAGCTAAAGTACATCAAGCTGTCATCTACTGTATATTTAATGTATTCTTGAATATATACAAGTTTGATGGCTCTTTATTTCTAACTAGACAAAGGACTGTAAATATTGTCATATACTGTACTCATACTTGCGTATTCTACTGGAACAGCCAGGAGGCTCACAGACAAACAGCTGATGCTCACACTGCTTGAAAGAGTGGTCAAGTCTTATGCCGCCCATACACGGAGCGATAAACTCTGTGTGATTTGAACTAGATGCGATGCAGCACATACTTTATGGGCAGCCCATACTAGTACGGCCAGCACATACTTTATGTGCTGTGCAATGTGATGTGTGCAAGAGCGCGAATCACACCTGTCCGTCACACCGTGTATGGGCGGCATTACTGAGTAAAGTGGGTGTCTGGGTGGCCGATAATGTTATTCCGCCTCCACAAACTGCCCCGTTGTGCTGACCTGGCTGTCCACTCCCGATGGGTTCAACCAGAAGGGCAGCCACTATGGATTTCTTAGATCTAAAGAGATAACAGCAGCATATGGAATAGATCTACTCTGTTTTACTTTTTTGTTGAACTTATTTGTCTCTATATTCTCTTCATCCTTTGTAGTATTTTATAGAGGGAAAAATGACTTGTCCAGCCTGCACAATTTCAGAGAACTAATAAAGGCCCAGGACTAATGTTTCCAGAACTCGGAAAAGATACACATTTACAGATGTGTCTCCTTGCACAGTTGCTCTTGTCGCGCCAAATAGTCCCTCACAGTGCAACAAGTTCCATACAACTCGCAATGCTTTCTTGCTTACAATGTGCACTTACATTATTCACATTAAGATGAGGGCCTGATACATAGTTAAGTTAAGCTGATGTTTTCACAAGTACGTTTTTAATACTGTGCATAATACAGAGTTAAGACGGTGTGTACACACAGTGCAATCTGGCGGCCACTAATATTGATTCGATATCAGTGGACAGCCGGTGCTGGTATCGGCTGGGAGAGGCGGGGGGGTCATGCTGCACTGAGCAGCATGGCCCTTGTTCCGACATAGTAGAGATAGACTGTGCTGCAGCCTATTTCTACTTTCGATTTTGATGTGAGTGGGGCATGCATCGGGATGGGGTGTGGGAAAACACTGTGCGATTTGCACTAACTTGCTATTGATTTTTAATATATAGTCAAAATCGATAGCCCAATTCGCACCGTGTGTGAATATCATTACTGCGTACATATAAGCCACAGTTTTGGATGGCATTCGCATGTCATGTAATCCATGGGAGTTTCTGGGGTGAGAGGGTATATGCAAATCCATGGTCTTGCTATGAAAGTTCAAGGGGGGTATCTGAGTGTAGCTGCATTCCCAATTGCAAAAACACCTTTCCGAGAAAAAGTTAAACCAGAATCTGCACAGTCCAAGACTTAGTCAAAGTACATCTGATGTTGCATCAATGGTGATGTATTCTCAGGTTGATAGGTGTAGCAACAATTTCACTGGCTGTGACACTATTTAAGGCGGTGATTCACACATAAACCGCTAGTGAATCACAGCTGCAAATGCAAACGTACATATATGAAACAGGTCCAGAGTTTGAATCTGTGTACGAAGGGCTCTGATGCCAGTGGATTTTTCTCTGGTCACGTCCCATTGTGCTTCACCTGTTACTTTGTGTGTGTTTAAAACAAATTCCTATGCAGTAAATTTGTCTTGTACACAGTGAGCGGTGTTTTGATGCATATGAATAAGATGCAAAATTAAAATCTAATAGCCTTTGAGATCGGCGGCTGTGTGGAAGCATTTTAAAAGGGGCGATCATTTACAAGGCATGGTTTTGCATTGTAAATAATTGCCCTTTTAAAAAAACCTTTTGAGTTTAGCTGGCATCCCGCAATACCGCCGAACTCCGAGGCTATTACATATGGCCAATGGTGCGTTACTTCTCTTGGAACATCTCAGCTGCATCAGATACATCACACCATATGGTGTATACATGCTTGGATACATCTGTACCAAACAATTTATGCCCAGTTCACTGCCATTTATTGTAAATAATTTGTAATATTGGATACTGCAGAGATTTTGGCAGGTATCCTTTTAGCCACCAAAATTGGTCACATGAAAAAACAGGTTTTAGCCCTTTTTCATGAGATCTAACCCGTAACTGTGTAAAATCACATAGGGTCCGCATAAAGCGGGAATATGTGTTTTCACTGAAGTTATTGTTCAAAAAACTCATACTTATCAGGTTTCATAAAGAAATTAGTGGAGAATAACAGATGGGAGGTCGTATAAGACGGCAAAGTATGCTTTGGATGGAAAAAGATACTTTGTGGGGAAAGGGAAGAGAAATACCCCAAAACATTCTAAAAATAGAACAAAGGGCCTTATTTTGGTTCATTCTTTCTGACAAAATCCTTCTTAGATGGACAAAACCATGTGCACTGCAGGTGGGGCAGATGTAACTTGTGCAGAGAGAATTAGATTTGGGTGGGGTTTTTCTTCAAAGTGAGATCTATATTGGAGTGTAAAAATAAAGCAGTCAGTATTTTCCCTGCACAGAAACAAAATTGCTCACCCAAATCTAATTCTCTCTGCACATGTTACATCTGCCCCCCTGCAGTGCACATGGTTTTGTCCATCTAAGAAGGATTTTGTCAGAAAGAATGAATCAATGAACCAAAATAAGGCCCAAAGAGACAAGGAAGTAAACCCGGGTACAAGACTACGCGATGCCGGCAAGAGGGAGTGCATTATGTGGCTTGTCCCCTGTTAATGATGTGCTCTCTTGTTTGTGCAGGCAGGATGTTTGTACAGGTTAATGACCTACGAAAGGGGGCATGCATGGCGCTATTTAGAATACACACTAAGCGATATAGCTCATAAAGGGGGAAATGAACGATATGATTTAAAATATTGCTGGTACTTATATGTTAGTTGGGTGCCCACTATAGTAAGTATGCACATACCTCCACTATACATGTCCGCATGGGGTTTATTTTATATAGTGTGGCAAGCGCAGTGAGCCACCGTGCCCGAATCGTGGCGAGCGTCGCGAGCCCCATTATGGGACCCGTAAAACTAAGCAAATAGCTTAGTGGGCGCCCAACTAACATATAAGTACCATATTGCTTAGTGTGTATGGGCCTTAATTCAGTTAATTAGAAATTGGGTACAATATAGGGAATGCTGAGCTCAAATTCACAAGCACTTTGCCATGTGCATCTGTTCTGAAGAGGACCAAATTTGTGAAAAAGAAACACATGCCTGAAAGAGAATTTCAGTTCCTGATGGATTTTCATGCATGCAATGTCTTTGTTATTTTCTCTCTTTTACAGATGCATCCTCATACATCTAGCCTCATTACACCGTGAGTGCAAGATGCCTGGAGGGAGTGAGCTGGCAGGTCCTGTTCAACTCTGCCAACGTTGGGTGTCTTTTTGCCGTAAATGCATCATAGTTACAAATCAGTGTGACTTGGATACACGAGGAGACTGTGCTGATTAAGTGGATATGATACTGGTGTGTGACTGAGTCTTTATACAGGGCAGAACAGAACTTGTATTAGAAAGAAGCTGCAGCTACCACACTGTAGCACATCATGTACAGATTCAGAGACTCCGTTCCAAACAGATATACAAGTACCATATATCAAATTTATTAGAAGTCTCCTCATGTGTCCTCGTCCCATTGCGATTAACACAATTATTGGCTTGACTGCAGGAAAGATGTCTGAGGGCATATCTGTACTTTATCTTTAGTTTTGCTCAGAGTAGGCGTAAAATACATTGATTTATTTAATAGTTAAATATGGAATATAGCAAAGGTCAGGGCAATCCAAGTCTTTGGTGAAGATTATTGTGGACTGCAAATGTGGGGCAAAATTCAGCAAAATCCAGCTATGGGCAGAATGCCTAATCTCTATGATACAGTTGACAGATGGATGAAGTTGGAGCGGCCTTGAGTTGTCAGAAAAATACTAATTTAAGCCTTGGTCCAGTACTTTAAATTTACTTGCTATACAATTAAATAATTTTCCTTATACAGTTGTTAATAATAAGTTCAGCGCAATGTCATTTATATTATATACTAACCATGAATTCAACACTCTTCATCCATGGCCTATCACCCAATTGAACAAATAAGATTTAGTATGAATAAACAAAATTTATAATAGCTTGAACTTCCCTCCAGTAGTTTTCCTTTTGTATATATGAGCAGTTCTCCAGAACTCCTGTATAGTGACACTTCTACACTCGTGTCACAAGTATACCTCATAGCTTGTATAAAGTAGACTGCACTAAATCCAAATATCTTAATCCAATGCTGCTGCATTGTTGGAACAGTATATTATATATACATGATTAAAGAATAAGTAGTTACAGTGTACATGACATTTAAGCCCCATACACACTAAGCAATATTACAAATAATATTGCACATTTTGGCCCTTCTGAGAGATATCATTTCTAATATCGTCAAGTGTGTGCGTTCAATATCATAAACAATGCGTGCTCCTGCGAGTCAATAACAGTGCCCTCCAACATCAGTATATGCAGCTCAATTTTTATTATATCTTTCAGTGTGTATGCACTCTATCGTTCGCTCAGGTGTTCAAGGGAAATTATTGACGATTTAATTAATAAACGTTATCATCCTGTGGGCCTTATTTTAGTTCACTCTTTCTGACAAAATCCTTCTCAGATGGACAAAACCATGTTCACTGCAGGTGAGGCAGCTGTAACATGTGCAGAGAGAATTAGATTTGGATGAGTTATATTGTTTCTGTGCAGGGTAAATACTGACTGCTTTATTTTTACACTGCAATATAGATCTCATTTTGAAGTAAAACCCCACCCAAATCTAATTCTCTCTGCACAAGTTACATCTGCCCCACCTGCAGTGCACATGGTTTTGTCCATCTAAGAAGGATTTAGTCAGAAAGAGTGAACTAGAATAAGGCCATGTGTGTGTATAAAGCGTTATAGAAAGTATGAAAATAGAGAACTAGGACTTGTAGCTTTATGCCAAAGTGTTTCGAGGCTTCTTGACAAAGGGTCTGATTCAGCCCTGATTGATCAATGTTTTCAGGAATGTCCAAGCACCAGTACCGTAGTGCGCATGTGTTGCGATAGTGCTGGTCATACTGACTACCAGGAGCAGGTGCTAGCAACTCACCACATTAGATTGATATATAAACCCGGTATGGATTAAACCAGTTTAATCTTTGACAAAGCTGCATTTGTGACACAGTGAAATGCGTCAGCCCATCCCTGTTAACACCAATTCAGCTCCAAAGAAAAGTACTAAATGTGTCTGAACCAGCCCTGGATTTAACAATATCAAATTTGGCCTTACATCCATTTACAGGAGATAAGTAAATCTTCACCAGTGACATGCAACATATTGCTTGCGGACAAATATCTTTTTTTTATTCCACCTTCTGGTGGTGAACTGGAGATCAGATTAATCGTACCAGTGAATTTCTCCATTGTCTGAGGACCGGACTGATTGGACTTTCCTATCCTCTAATTGTGAACTGGTAACTATTAACACTCTTGTGTTGCCTTATGTAAGAATCGCTTCCAGAATTAATCTCTGTATGTTTTGGGGGAAATATAGGAACAGACATAGGGATGTATTCAATTAGAGTCGGAAACTGGAGTTTGTCGGAAAATGTCAGTTTTCGACTTTTTTTAGTCAAATCCATGATTCGACCTATTCCATTTTTTGAATGCTCTAACCCAGTGGTAGCCAACCCTAGCCTACGAGAGCTACCAACTGTGCACATTTTCCAGACAACCTAGCTGCTGCGCAGCTGCACTCATTAATCACTGACACATTTTAAAAGATACACAGATGGAGCTAATTAGCTCATGTGATTCTGTTAGGAGACCTGCAAAACATGCACTGTTGGTAGCTCTCGAGGACTAGGGTTGGCTACCCCAGCTCTAACCTATCGGAAGACATGTGAATCGGCAGAATAGCCGCCAATCCGTATGTTTGGTTTTTTTTAAAACGAGGCCAAATTCAGTTTTGGCCGTTTTCGACAATCTCAATCCAACTGTCACACGTAGCCGCGACGGAGCGCGGCGGGTACAGTACTCACCCGTCCGCGCCCGCCGCCGGCTAGCGTGTGCAGGCTCCGGTCTGCGGTGTGCGGGTAGCGGCAGCTCTGGGTAGGGATGGCAGCAGTAGTGGTGCCGGGAGGCCGGCGTCGCCATCTTGGTTGAGGGCAGGAGACAGATTGGCCCAGAGTGGAGGTTCCCTCCTCATCCTGTGCTGACAGCCAATGGCAGCCATCCCCTGGGGATATAGGGGATCTGCCTAGGCTGTTCAGTGTCAGTGCAATGAGTCTTTGGAGTCATTCACAACTCCTAGCTGATTCCCGGATCCTGGCTCTTTTTCTCCTGACTCTGGTGCCTTGCTCCCTGCATCTTGCTACAAGGAAGTTTTCTCCTGACACCAATGCTGCAAGTCCTACCTAGTGCTTGTTCCTGCTTGTGTCCCAGAATTACCCTGCACAGCTTCCCGCTGTCCTCCTTCATACAACTCATTCATTCCATCATCTTTCAGTCATCCGGATCCATTTCTTCTGTCATCAAATCAACCTCCTTCCGGATCCTCATCTATGTACTCTGGCTCACCAAGTATACGTTTCCAGATTTCCCTGCCCGTTATTAGTATTGTGCTGGACTCTATTTAATTTATTCCAACTGTCACTTAAAGAAGTATTTGAGTGAGGTTTATCATTTATGAAATCCGTTATTAAACCTGCACGTTTCAATCCTACTCCTCCTGGTCCGTCTCCGGTTCCTGTGCACCACACGACTCCATCCAGCCCTTTAGCTGTGACAGTTTGCACTGACCCGATGGAATCGGGTGAAGCACAGGCCTCCATGACGGATGTTCTTCAAGGCATCATGGCTCGATTGGAACAAGTAGAGACTACCCAGCGTCAAGTGGCTCAATTTCTCCAGACCTTGTCATCACCTCAGGCAGCTCCCTCAGTTTCAGCAGCACCTACCTCCGGAGCTTCGGCCCCTGCTGCTCCCCCTGGGCCAGCTGCTCCTCACCAGCTACACCTGTCAACCCCCAGTAAATATGACGGGTCCCCGATGGGGTGTCGAGGATTCCTGAATCAATGTGACGTCCATTTTACCCTCCAGCCTTCCAATTTCCCCTCTCCCAAGACTCGGGTGGCTTACATCGTGTCCCTACTGGCGGGTCCAGCCCTGGAGTGGGTGTCCCCCCTTTGGGAGCGTGCGGATCCCATCCTCAATAACTATGAAGAATTTGTGGCCTCCTTCCGTCGCATCTTCGACGAGCCTGGCAGAGTGTCCTCCGCAGCCACGGAGATCCTAAGGATTCGTCAGGGCAGTCGCCCAGTGGGACAATATGTCGTACAATTTCAAACCCTGGCTTCCGAACTCAGATGGAACGAAGAGGCTCTCGTTTCTGCCTTCTGGAACGGCCTAGCCGGGCGCATCAAGGACGAGTTAGCAACTCGCGATTCTCCTTCCACCCTGGCTGAACTCATTTCATTATGTAACAAAGTCGATCTGCGACTCCAAGAACGCCAACTTGAGAGGAATCGCTCTGATCGCCTTCGCCCTCGATTTCCTTCCAATGTCGCACCAGCCTCCAAACCAACCCCGCCTCCTGCGGTGTCAACAGATGAGCCCATGCAAATCAACCGCTCCCGTCTCTCTCTCGAAGAGAAGTCCCGAAGACGGCGAGAGAATCTATGCATGTACTGTGGCTCCTCAGCTCACTTATTGGCTTCCTGCCCGCTGCGGCCGGGAAACGACCGCTCCTAATCTCCCCGAGGGAGGTCCGATTAGGAGTCTTGCTTCCATCTCCCTCTTCTTCTGATTCCACCATTCCGGTTACCCTTGTGTGTCCCCAAGGGAGAAAAAGAGTTCAGGCCCTATTGGACTCTGGAGCAGCGGGAAACTTCCTTTCTTCTTCTTTTGTTACCCAACATGCCCTGCCTGTGCAACCCCTGGATCACTCGCTGGTCCTCACTGCAGTGGATGGGAGTCGAATTCGTAGTGGACAAATCACCCATCAGACCACCCCGGTGACACTGCTCATAGGAGCTCTACATCAAGAGACCCTCGAATTCTTCATTCTTCCACAGTCCTCACACCAAATGGTCCTGGGCCTTCCCTGGCTCTCCAAACATAACCCACACATCGATTGGACCAATATGGAGGTCAAGGCCTGGGGAACAGATTGCCAGTCTACTTGCATTCCTCAGATCCTTCCGGTCTACCAGACCCATCCACAACGTGAGGGTAACTGTCCTTCATCCTCTTCAGCTCCACCCTTGTCGATACCCGCACCATATCGTTCATTTACAGATGTATTCAGTAAAGGTGGTGCCGACACCCTGCCTCCTCACCGTCCTTGGGACTGTCCGATAGAGCTGGTGGCCGGGAAGTTCCCTCCTCGTGGCCGCATCTATCCCCTGTCGCTACCTGAGACTGAGGCCATGTCCTCGTACATTCAAGAGAACTTAAACAAAGGTTTCATTCGACCATCTACTTCTCCGGCCGGGGCCGGGTTTTTCTTTGTGAAAAAGAAAGATGGCGGTCTTCGGCCATGTATCGACTATAGGGGCCTGAATGACATCACCATTAAAAACCGCTATCCCTTACCCCTTATCGCAGAACTATTCGACAAGATCAGAGGGGCAGCAATCTTTACTAAATTGGACCTGCGAGGGGCCTACAATTTGATCCGGATCCGTCCAGGTGACGAGTGGAAGACGGCTTTTAACACGCGCGACGGCCACTATGAATACCTGGTGATGCCCTTCGGCCTTTGTAACGCCCCCGCTGTCTTCCAACAGTTTGTAAATGATATCTTTCGGGACTTGCTGTACCACTCCATCGTAGTCTATCTAGACGATATACTCATCTTCTCTCCAAATCTCCAACTTCACAGACAGACAGTGTCCGAAGTCCTACGACGTCTTCGCCAAAATCAACTGTTCTGCAAGTTGGAAAAGTGCGTTTTTGAGGTCACGTCCATTCCATTCTTGGGTCACATTCTCTCCGCCACTGGGATAGAAATGGACCCAGAGAAGGTGAGAGCCATCCAAGACTGGGCAGCCCCCACAACACTCAAAGGAATTCAGAGATTCCTAGGGTTCTCAAACTATTACCGGCGATTTATCCGGAACTTCTCTACTATCGCTGCTCCCCTCACTGCTCTCACTTGCAAGGGAGCTGATCCAAGCCGATGGTCGCCAGAAGCATCCTCTGCCTTCCAGCAGTTAAAGAGAGCATTCATGACGGCACCAATCCTCCTCCAACCAGACCTCGACAGGCCCTTCATTCTCGAGGTGGACGCATCCTCGGAAGGGATCGGGGCCATCTTGTCACAAAAAGGTGAGGATCAAGAATTACACCCTTGTGCCTTCCTCTCCAAAAAATTCCTCCCAGCAGAGAAGAATTACCCCATCGGGGAACAGGAGTTGCTTGCAGTCAAAACTGCGTTAGAGGAGTGGCGATACCTTCTGGAGGGGGCACGACATAAGATCACCGTGTATTCAGACCACAAAAATCTGTCCTTTCTTAAACAGGCTCAGTGCCTTACTGCCCGCCAAGCCCGTTGGGCCATGTTTTTTGAACGCTTTGATTTCCAAATTAAATTCCGACCTGGAACCATGAATACTAAGGCAGACGCACTATCCCGCTCCTTTGAGACGACCTCTGACCAAGAGACACCTCCTCGTCCAATCCTCGATCCGCTGGTCTTCGCCCAAGTAACCGTACAGCCATCTCCTCCTCCAGGTAAAACGTTCGTTCCCCCCGAACTTCGCAAGAAAATATTGTCATGGGCACATTCTTCCCGCTTCGCAGGGCACGCAGGAGCACAAAAGACCTTGATGTTCCTGTCACGTTCTTATTGGTGGCCAACCATCCGCCACGACGTAACCAACTTCGTTGCCTCTTGTGTAAGATGTGCTCAGCATAAAGTGCCCAGAACAACTCCCGCTGGTCCTCTCCGCCCTCTAACCATTCCCACAGAACCATGGACCCATCTGTCAATGGACTTCATTTGCGAACTACCTCCCTCAAAAGGTCATACCGCAATCTGGGTAGTGGTCGACCGATTCTCGAAAATGGTCCATTTTTTCCCACTAAAAGGTCTCCCCTCTGCTCCAGTACTGGCTCAGCTATTCATCTCAACCATTTTTAAACTTCACGGACTGCCCAAAGAGATTGTATCCGACCGCGGAGTACAGTTCGTTGCAAAGCTCTGGAGAGCTCTCTGTGCCGCGGTACAGGTCAAACTCAAGTTTTCCACTGCCTTTCATCCCCAGACCAACGGCCAGACAGAACGGGTGAATCAAGACTTGGAGGCCTTTATCCGACTGTTTGTCTCGTCTTCCCAAGATGACTGGGTGGATCTTCTCCCGTGGGCAGAATATATGCATAACAACTCCTATCACTCTTCCTCCGGAACCACCCCCTTCTTTACAGTATTCGGCAAACATCCACGATCTCCGGATTTCTCAGAATTATCCTCTTCCGAAGTTCCTGCAGCAACCACTTCATTACAACGCTTTGCTAAAATCTGGTCGGATGTCCACACCGCTCTTCTTAAATCTTCCGCCCGATACAAGAGGATGGCAGACAGGAAAAGAAGGGCAGCGCCCAGATTGAAAGTCGGAGACCGGGTATGGCTGTCTACCCGCCATATACGCCTCCGTCTGCCCTCTATGAAGCTGGCTCCCCGGTTCATTGGGCCATACCCTATCATCCAAGTCATTAATCCTGTCGCTTATAGACTTCAACTTCCTCCTTCCCTAAGGATTTCGAATTCCTTCCATGTGTCCCTCCTCAAGCCTTTAAGGTTGAACTCTTATCAAAAGAAGATTCCCAAACCGCCCAAGATTAACTCCGAAAGTGGGGCTGAATTCGAGGTAAGACGCATTATAGACTCTCGTTGCCGCAATTCTCGTACCCAGTATCTGGTGGAATGGGTTGGGTTTGGTCCCGAAGAGAACTCTTGGGTGGATTCCATTGATTTGCACGCTCCAAAACTGGTAAAGCAATTTCTCCAGAGAAATCCGCACAAGGCCCATAGGCGCCCTGGGGTCACCCTGAAAAGGGGGGGTACAGTACTCACCCGTCCGCGCCCGCCGCCGGCTAGCGTGTGCAGGCTCCGGTCTGCGGTGTGCGGGTAGCGGCAGCTCTGGGTAGGGATGGCAGCAGTAGTGGTGCCGGGAGGCCGGCGTCGCCATCTTGGTTGAGGGCAGGAGACAGATTGGCCCAGAGTGGAGGTTCCCTCCTCATCCTGTGCTGACAGCCAATGGCAGCCATCCCCTGGGGATATAGGGGATCTGCCTAGGCTGTTCAGTGTCAGTGCAATGAGTCTTTGGAGTCATTCACAACTCCTAGCTGATTCCCGGATCCTGGCTCTTTTTCTCCTGACTCTGGTGCCTTGCTCCCTGCATCTTGCTACAAGGAAGTTTTCTCCTGACACCAATGCTGCAAGTCCTACCTAGTGCTTGTTCCTGCTTGTGTCCCAGAATTACCCTGCACAGCTTCCCGCTGTCCTCCTTCATACAACTCATTCATTCCATCATCTTTCAGTCATCCGGATCCATTTCTTCTGTCATCAAATCAACCTCCTTCCGGATCCTCATCTATGTACTCTGGCTCACCAAGTATACGTTTCCAGATTTCCCTGCCCGTTATTAGTATTGTGCTGGACTCTATTTAATTTATTCCAACTGTCACTTAAAGAAGTATTTGAGTGAGGTTTATCATTTATGAAATCCGTTATTAAACCTGCACGTTTCAATCCTACTCCTCCTGGTCCGTCTCCGGTTCCTGTGCACCACACGACTCCATCCAGCCCTTTAGCCGTGACACCAACTTTAAAAAAGTTAGATTGAGGAGATGAGGATGGTGCCAGGTGAGTAGCTCACCCTGTCCAGGCAGCACCTGGCACTGTCCTCATACTGCTGCTACTCACCTGGTCTCGGCAGCACCAGGTGCCGCCCTCCCGCTAAAGCAGCCAAATCCGACAGTCGGATTTGGACACACAATTGAATAGCTATTGTTGGATCCATTCTTACAAAATGCATGTCGGAATGGATCAGACTTTAATTGAGTAGACCCCATAGTCTGTGACAAATTTGTCTACCCAAACATACATCTGGTTTATTACTGTGTTTTATTAATGCGAGTATGAATATTTTTAATATGTGATTTTATTAAAGTGTTATTTACTCTTTGATGTAAAACTAATAGTGAATGAAATTCTTCAAACACTGCTTAAATATATTGGTTTGCTGGTCATAATGCCCTGATTGACAGGCTGCATGTGCAGGGCGCATTGTAGAAAGGCCCTGTTAGCAACTGGATTTGGCATGTCCAGATGTGTGCTCCTACACAGCTTCACAGGCTTTGGCATTGTAGTTTTTCTGGATATCCTGAGTACCCTGAGTGTTACTCATGGGTCTAACGCTAAAACCAATGGTTACAATATTGATTCAATACTGCATATTCAGTTTCATGCAGCAGATCAGAGAAGCTGGTAATAGATGTATTTTTACACAAGACATCTCCCGCTGCTTTTTTGCATAGTCACTGCGCCGGCATCATTTGTGTCTACCTCTGTATCTGACCTAAAGCTCAGTGCACAATTTGAATTCTCTGCTCTTATAAACTGGTACAAACAGGCATTTGTGGTCTTGCACCACAAAAAAAAAAAAATAAAGAATAAAGAAAACAGCCTTTGGAAATGCAACTGGAACATGTCGCACTACAAGCCCTAAGACAAGCCCTAAGACATACTATTCTATGGCATGATTTACAAATTTCGCAATGACCAGTCATTCCAGTTAAATGTACCGTTATTCTGGACACAGCTGGATTTGGTATTGTTTTTACTATTTTTCTGCAACTCTCCTGATATTTTAAGACTTTCAAGTACATACCAAAACATAATATAAATAAGTCAGACTGTCAGAATTTCATCAGTATTACTGGACATAAGCAAATATAAAGCAAGCAACAGATGTGAACTTGCAATTTTTGCTACATAAAACTTTATATTGCCAGTAAGTCGAAAATTTTAAGCAATAGAATAGTAAATAAAATTTAAAACAGAATAGTAAAGAAATAAAATGTAAAAAAGCATTAAAGGTTATTTGTGGATATGTAAATGCATAAAATTACAGTATATTTTGCATTGACTCCAAACAAAGCAGGGTTAGGAACAGTTTAGTAAGTTCTGCAGCACCTGAAGTACCATAAGTCTCACAGTCCTTATGTTTTCCTCGTTTTTTTTTTTTTTTGCTGTTTCCTGTTAACATTCGGGAATTAGTCCAATCTCCCAGAGTGAAACACTTACCAAGAATATGAGGGGAAGCCTCGTCTTCTTGGATAAACACATGTCTAGCACCAGGAGGGATGTCAAACATCTTTAGGTAGCCTACGCATGTGTTGTGATCAAGGAGGAAACAAAACAAAAATAATAGCGAAGGTTAGTACAGCAATATATAGCAAAGAAGGTAAACAAAATGGAACCTGTTAAGAACAGGCTAAGAAATGGTAAAATATGATTAGTTGCTTTGTTGCTCATTGATAGGCAACTACTGTGCTTTTCCTAAAGGAAATAAATGAGAACGTTGACAGGGTTTGTTCTTTCCCGTGTTTATACGGAAAATAACACAGAAGGACAAAATGCTCCGTTTCTTATGTCATCCTGTCATTTTCAAAATGGTTACATTTTGGAACTGCTCTCCTGCAGCTTTTTCTTTTCAGACATGTAGAAAAACAGAACTGAATTTTGCAGTCCAATGAATAAAGACCCTCATGAACATATGAAAGAAGAACATTTTGTCTCTTCTGCAGCGATGGTTGCTAAGAGCCACTGGTACCGTCATCATCAGATCTCCCGCGATCTGAGATGTCACTTACCCACAGTATTTTTAGATTCTCTGGATTCAGATAGGGAGATGTTTCGAGCTCCCTTAGGTAATGTAAATGCTCCTCTTGTTTTCCCTTAAACAGATTATATTTAATTAGTCTAGATAAGTATATTCTTTCACTGACTATTCATTTCAAAATAACTAGTAAATAATATGTACACTTGCTGGAAGGCATTGCATTTATATGGAGAAATGTATCAAAATGTCATAGTTTATCTTTGTTTACACCAATTATTTTTTATATTCATATGAATGTCTGATGAAGGCCCGGATTTTTGTATATAGCTCAATAATGCAAGGTTGGACCTCTACACTTTATAGTAGTGCTTGTTTGTATGCTTGTTAGGTGGATATTACCAGGGTCTGAGCACTTTTACATTATTAAGAATAATTCCTGGTTTTGAAGTATCTGAGGAAAGATGGACGTCAGCACACAGCAGCTAGAGAATTTTAGAAGAGTATTGTACAGGCTTGTCCACTTGTACTTATTATGTTAAAGATAAGGCTGCATAAGGCATGGCCAGTGTTCTAATATAAAGAGCAGAAAGAGGCCAACCACTAAGAAATAATAGAAGAAGCTGTGTACTCCTGTAATACAGGGTAGCAATGACAGGCTTCTTCCATTTTAAAGTACAAATATTGGGCAGTTGTGGAATAAACTTTGGAGAGGTAAAACAGTCGGAGAGGTGTTTGGGCCTGGTAGCTGGTTTGACGTGTGTGGCAAGCTTAGTGTTCTATGCTGCGTAGTAAACACATGTCATCAACAGAATACAAAATGATTTGGTATATATACATATGGGCAAATTATGCTTATTAGTGGATCAGATGATTGGCCGAGTACAATGTGCATGGTGAGGGAGGATTTCATCCCACTGCAGTCACAATTGTGTTCAGATCAACTGTGGTGCAAGCATGCATGGCAGGCAATTAGGTCTAAATTAGCCAAAGGCTGGTAAACTATAAGGCTGGTAAACCTGCAGGGCCTTTTGCATAAATAACTTTCCAGCAGAGAAAAAAAAAAAAAAACATTTTAACACAAATGATGACCACTGCATTGATAATGTAGAAATGCAGCCAATTTGTTTGGTAACATGGGAAACAATATTTTAGATTGTAATAGAACTGATATTTTTTATACAGAATGACCGTGTCCTAATATACAATGCAGACCATGGGGTTATTAGCCAATGTGCAGCAAGTGATAGCACTTCAGGACTTATGCTTGCCACACATCCAACTAGTTGGTTGGATGGAATAAAAATATGGTACTGGTTATGAGCAAATGTAATTTGTAATTAAGTCATTTGTTTCCCAAATCGGAAAATGGACAACTGTCACTCAGACAATGTACTGTAGGTGGACCTATTTGATTTAAACAATTTCACTGAATGTTTTTGTCCATTCTCCTGAGTTTGTGAGCAAATTGCTTATTGGCATTTGCCCCCATACAGTACCAGGTTTTCATTCCAACCAACCAACTAGTTGGATGGTTGGAGGAAAGTTGGCCTGATGTGTGCCCAGCATATGTAAGAGGCACAGTACAAATTTAAAAGCAAGTTAACAGTGTCATCAATATAACTGTAAACAAGCAACCAAACGGCAATAATTTCCCAATCAATATATAATCATGGCCGTTTTCATCCATCTTTGAGTCCATTTTCACCAATGCCATTTCACTTTTTTTGAGGGGGGGGTGTATTGAAACGGGATGGGTGAAAACTCATTAAAGCCACGTGAATTTATGGCAATTTCGGTAATCCACACCTTTTTCACCAATGCTGGATTTTTTTTGCCCAGATGAAAAATCAGCACTGGGATAGAATAGTACGAGTCAAATTCACTGAAAAAACTTACATTAACAAAACTGTGTTGTGTTTCCTAAACAAAAATACTGTGCTCACACGTTGATTTTAGTTGCAAGAAGTAACACAGTGACACACACCCATACGTTTTAATAACAAGAATGACCAAAATCTAATGTATATTCTATGATCTGACAGTATAACAAAACAATACCTATACGTATAATGAAATGTATTGCAAAGTTCTAATATATATTTATTATTGCACAACAGATTAAAATTGTTTATTTGATATTAGTTCCCATTTGAGGGTGAAGTTGTGCTAGAACGACCACAAGTTACTGACTGCTAAAGAGATCCAGTCACCCCAGTGTCAGGACTTATTTAAAGTGCCAACAGCCAATAGCAAAGAAAATCCCCACCCAGCCAATCAGCATGGTGAGAATGCTATTCTCAGTCTCAGACACTCTTTATTATTAGCATACCGAGATGTATTACAGTATATACTGTATCTGATCCTCTCCAGGGGCTAAATATGAAATCACCTTCTACAGACATTAAATAAATCCTCCTTAACAAAAGCAGGCCTGTCACTTCCTTAACTTGATTTCTATATTGTGCTACGTTTGTGGCTACATAAGGAACACATGGCTCTTATCAAAACGATTTTCAGCCTACATGGAAACATGCAGGACACTAGGATGACAGCTTCCAGTCTGTTTTATAGTGTGACCGTCTGAGCACACTTGTAGGTACCCCTAATCCAAAGAATACGGCCACTCAGCCCAAACAACCAGATATTGTTCAACTTGCCTTTCTATGTGTGCAGTATTTAAGTCGAGCATGATAGTTTACGTTAACACTTTGTCTAAAAGTGTTGCTGAACTACACTACAATCACAAGGTACAGTATACTACCATGTGTGATGTTCTAGTTTGACAACTGTGGAGTTACAGACTAAGGGGGTATGTAATAAAGCTTAGAGAGGGGATAAATGGAGTAGCTGCCCAAAGCAACCAACAGCTTCTAAAGGCCCATACGCACTGGGCGACTATGAGCTGAAAGACGCTCAAAACAGCAAGTTTTCAGCTCAAAGCCGCCCAGTGTGTATGGCCCAGCGATGAGCGGTGAGCGCTGTTGCGCGCTGCTGCATCATTTCCGGGAAAGCTGCTCATCTGCTGGTATTACCAGCAGATGAACGGCTTTGAGGACGGCTTTGCAAAGCGCTGTGCTATGCAAAGCAGTCTGCCCCCTGCTGACGGCGCCGGGCAGGGGGAAAGTCACTCAGTGTGTATGCACTGCGCGGCTTTGCCCCTAGCGATGATAGCGATCATCGCTGTCCAAAATCACCCAGTGTGTATTGACCTTTACTGTCATTTATTTAGCACAGTCTATGAAATAGTAGAAGCTGATTCTTTGCTTTGGGTATTTTCTCCATTTTATCTTCCTCGAAGGTTTGATACATCTCCCATTAAATGAGCATACAACTATGGACCTTATTCTAGTCCAAATGCTCCCCAGCGCATTCGCACAGGAGATCGATGGTTTGAAACTGTGCGTGCGCATACACGTGTGCACATTTGTGCAGCTGCTTGCTGCGAGTGGGCACGGCAAATTGATTATTAGCCGCCCCGTTTGCACCTAGCAGTGCGGGCGTGGGGTGGCAGAGAGGGGCTGCGCCCATGGGAATACACAACGTTTCATGGGTGTTCCCATGGAAATTCAGCGATGACGCGTGGGGGGGGATGAATTAATTTGTTTACGCGCTAAAAATCCAATTACATGCATGCGAGGGGGGCGGCGTTCGTGCAGGCGGCACATAGATGACACACAAAGCCGGAAAATTTGCAGCTTTGCATGCCAACCAGAATAAGACCCTATATGTGAATAGAAGTTCCAGACTCAACATGAAACAGAATGCAGACAATGCAATCAGTGGAAGATCTGAATATATTGGCTCCAAAGTGCGGTAATCCAAAGTTTGTCACTTTGATACATATCTCCATGGCTTTTTGATTTATTGCCATTTTTTCATAATGCCTTCTGCAAGTTTTAATATGACCGTTACAAAGGAATGTAGGAATGATAGAAATAGTCAATGAAACAATGTGATTAGAGGATACTTGCAAATTTCATTTTCCAGTAACTTGATTTCTTTTTGGCACCTCTTGCTTAATTGTTTTCCTGTTGAAAGAGGCCAGTTAAACTGTTTAATGACTGTATTCCCAGTATTGATAACAAATTCAACATTTATATTATGTGTAGTCTAAAAATCTCCTACTGTACCTTAGCTGCTTTACCCATGTGTGTGAAAATACATGATTGTATTGGCATTTGCCCTTGACATTACGAGCAACCTTGTTAGGCACCACAGGAATGGTCCCACAATGCCCCCTAACTGTAAGTGCAAGCACTCATTAACCACTAATTAAGTATTGAATGTCTAACATGATTGTGTTTGACATAGGCAGTTACTAGCTTTCAATTGTAATGCCACCGGGTAAGGTGGGCTCAGAATTGTTATAATATCTTTATAAGTATAGTATTATTAATAAATTCAATGGGGTTTTATAGTATGCTAAGGCTTATAATGCTATTACAAGGCATCAAGAATTGATGTTGCCCAAATCATGCAAAAAAAAGTGAAAGTAACTGAAAAAGGGTTACTTAGGTGTGGCACATCTGAATATACACTACTACTGGAAGGCCGCTAAGCACATCAGCACTGACAGCTGTGAGAGGAAAGCATTGCCAGATTGTCCAATAGCACTGCCTCTCCTCTCCCAGAGGCAAGGCTCAGCTCTGATATGTTAGAAATCCTTTGAAGAAGCACTTGTGATGAGGTGTCCATAACAAGTATGGATTTTCCACAGCCCTTTTAATTGCATTACATAAATATGTACAGTATTTGCCTTAGTGAAATTGAAAGAGGGAGGTGTAAGTTCAGGTTTAGGTCAAGAATCAAATCTAAGGGGTGGTGGCAGTGCAACCTAATATTTAGTTAGGCAATTTATAAAAATTCTCTTGACAGCACAGCGGTACCAATACCGGATAACTTTACTCCTGGGATTACATTTTAGTACATCTGGCCCAGGAGATCATATATATTATATATAGGCTGAGGGGCAAAATAATTGTTAAAAGCAAATTCATATAATGGTGTAGCCACAGTCCTCATTGAGAATTAGGGGAACTGTAGTGCTTTGCAAAACATTGCTAACTAGCCATGCCAATAAATTGTTGCCTTAATCATGTAGAAACAGACTCATTGCAACTTGTACTTTTAATGCCTATTATGTCTGACTCTCAACCAAATGATGAGGGCTCCTGCAAATGATATCTCCAAGTGACTGTCAGACAAACCTACAGGGAAACTGTCAACAAAACAATTTGTGCGCAATATATTATTTCTAATGTATTTGAACTTTGCAATATATTTCTTGGAAAAAAAGGCATATACTAGTAATGTGGAAAACATATAATAAAAATACCTAAAAACATTTTATTGAGGCAAAACATATTTACTACACAAACAATGTATTCATATTAATTCAGAACACACCTTCTCATTCCGTTAAAAGAAAAAAACAGTCTCATTACTTTCCGGACAGACACTGAATATATACAGTCAGGTCCATAAATATTGGGACATCGACACAATTTTCATATTTTGGGCTCTATAACCCACCACAATGGATTTAAAAGGAACCAAACAAGATGTGCTTTAACTGTAGCAATTACAACGGTTTCTATATGTGCCTCCCATTTTTTCAGGGACCAAAAGTAATGGAACAATCGACTCAAAAGCTATTTTATGGACAGATGTGGGCTATTCCCTCATTATTTTATCATTAATTAAGCAGGAAAAAGAATAAAATGTATAAATGTAGGTTTAATGGATAAAATTCATATAAACCTACATTTATATACAAAAGTTTACATGGTCATTTGTACTACCCATGGTGCAGGGTTGCGCAGGAGTGTTTTTCCCTTTTATTGTTATTGTACCCTAAGGTAATTTATGTAGTCTTACCCCAGACACCCAGCAGCACCCTACTTGACCACCACTCAAGCGCAGTCAGTCACTCTCCACTTTTCTAAGCAGGAAAAAGGTCTGGCGTTGATTCCAGGTGTGATATTTGCATTTGGAATCTGCTGCTATGGACTCTCAATATGAGATCCATAGAGCTGTCACTATGGCCCTTATTCTGATGGAGTCGGACGGTTGCGTATTTCGGACCGGCACCAAGTGTTCTTATCCCTGCCTATCGTACGGATCGCTCACTCCGCCAGAATGCAGTAGGACGCTAAGCGAATGGACCGCGAGTGGATGTTTCATGTGAACACCCACTCGCTGGCCTGTGGGAACCTCCCCCATCCTCAGATGGCCACGGAACATAGAAATGATGGACCGAGCGGTCAGGCAGCCACGAGTGCTCCAGACCACTCGAACACTTATCCATGTAAAAGCAGGGATATGGGCAGGCAGCTGACATCTGGCTATGTCAGCTGTCTGCCCCCCACACGTGCGTCACGGCCGGATTTCCATATGCACTCCCAGCATTTTCATGGGAACGCCCAAACAGCCCTTCACGCCCTTCTCCACTCCCTGCTCGGATGGTTTCATATGATCGTTTTCCGCACGGAATTCACGCCATGTTTAGACGTGCGAGGTGATCGCATAGGCACAGAAGCGCCTCTGCACATGCGCACAAACAAAACATCGGCCATCCGCACACGCAGCCGTCCGACTCAATCAGAATCAGTGAAGCAAGCCATTAAAAAAAACTACTTTCCAGACAGACACTGTATATATACAGTCAGGTCCATAAATATTGGGACATCCACACAAAACCAAAAGTAATGGGACAAACTAAACAATCCTAAATCAAACTTTCACATTTAATACTTTGTTGCGGGATGCGGTCATTTGGTCGAATGCATTATGGTCGAATGTCATTACATCGAATCCATTAGGTCGACATGGGAAAAGGTCGAAATGATTCTAGGTCGAAAGGTCATTAGTTCGACAGGTCATTAGGTCGACAAGGTCATTAGTTCGACATTGTCTAGGTCGACATTCACAAAGTCGACATGGGGTTTTTCACTGTTTTTTGAGCCGACATGTGCTGACAGGCGGTATTTCATGCCCTACCATCCACTAGGGCGTGGTGGGAGAATAAAATAGTGTGCCGAGCGTAGCGAGGCACCGTGCCCGACGCATAGCGAGCGCAGCGAGCGATGCGAGGGGATGCAGTGCACTTTAAACTGTGTCCATGTCGACTGTGTTGACATTCAGGTAAAAAAACAGTAAAAAACCACATGTCGACTTTGTGAATGTCGACCTAGACAATGTCGAACTAATGACCTTGTCGACCTAATGACCTGTCGAACTAATGACCTTTCGACCTAGAATCATTTCGACCTTTTCCCATGTCGACCTAGAATCATGTCGACCTTTTAGCAATTCGACCTAATGGATTCGATGTAATGACATTCGACCATAATGCATTCGACCAAACGATCCCAACCCTTTGTTGCACATCCTTTGCAGTCAATTACAGTCTGTAATGCATAGACATCCTCAGATGCTGGGTTTCATCCCTGGTGATGCTCTGCCAGGCCTCTACTGCAAATGTCTTCAGTTTCTGCTTGTTCTTGAGGCATTTTCCCTTCAGTTTTGTCTTCATCAAGTGAAATGCATGCTCAATCGGTTTCAGGTCAGGTGATTGACTTGGCCATTGCATAAAATTCCAATTATGTGCCTTAAAAAACTATTTGGTTGCTTTGCAGTATGCTTCGAGTCATTGTCAATCTGCACTGTGGAGCACTGTCCAATGAGTTCAGAAGCATTTGACTAAATATGAGCAGATAATATTGCCCAAAACACTTCAGAATTCATCCTGCTGCTTTTGTCAGCAGTCACATTATCAATAAATAGAAGGGAACCAGTTTTATTGGCAGCCATACATGTGTACGCCATGACATTACCACCACCATGCTTCACTGATGGGGTGGTAGGTGGTATGTTTTGGATCATGAGCAGTTCCTTTCCTTCTCCATACTCTTCTTTTCCCAACAATCTGGTACAAGTTGATCTTTGTCTCATCTGTCCATAGGATGTTGTTCCAGAACTGTAAAGGATTTTTTTAGACGTTGTTTGGCAAACTCTAAACTGTTCTTCCTGTTTTTGGTGCTCACCAATGGTTTACATCTTGTGATGAACCCACTATATTCACTTATGTGAAGTCTTCTCTTGATTGTTGACTTTGACACATACACCTACCTCTTGGAAAGTGTTCTTGATCTGGCCAACTGTTGTGAAGGAGTTTTTTTTCACCCGGAAAATAATTGTTCAGTTGTTTTCCGTGGTCTTCTGGGTCTTTTTGTCTTGCTGAGCTCTCTGTTGCATTCTTTTTTTTTTTTAAATGTTCCAAACAGTTGATTTGACCAAACCTAATGTTTTTGCTATCTTTCTGATGGGTTTGTTTTGATAGTGACAGCTCTTTGGATCTCATATTGAGAGTCGACAGCAGCAGATTCCAAATGCAAATGTCACACCTGGAATCAACGCCAGACCTTTTTCCTGCTTAATTGATGATAAAATAATGAGGGAACAGCCCACATCTGTACATGAAATAGCTTTTGAGTCAATTGTTCCAATACTTTTGGTCCCTGAAAAAATGGGAGGCACATATAGAAACCATTGTAATTCCTACAGTTAAAGCACATTTTGTTTGGTTTATTTTAATTCCATAGTGGTCGTGTACAGAGTCCAAAATATGAGAATTGTGTCGATGTCCCAATATTTATGGACCTGACTGTATATCATGTATGTATATTTTTTTATTAAAGAATGGGTCAAGATTAAAGGGGAAAAGGTTCTAATCATCTCTTCAGGGTTGTGGTCGATAGGTCGACAGTAATTAGGTCGACAAACAATAGATCGACCACAATTGGTCGACAACCAACAGCGGTGAGTAAATGTATACAGAAAGGCGATACCCTCAACCCGCACTTCACCAATAATTAGTACCATACGTCCATGTTAAGGAATAAAGCATCTCCACTACTCAGCCTCAATGCTAGAATTCCAAGGTGCCACGTAAGGGATAGTCACTGGATGAATTTTTTATGAATGGTTGAGATGGAGACCCAATGAAAGGGGTTCTCAAGCAAGCATATCAGTAAGTCCCGGAAAGAACTGCAACTGCTCGGTCCGGCAACAGGGGTCCTTTCACTTCTGCTGCGATTACCACGCTCCTCCATAGGCAGCACATATGCTGCGCATTATATCCTGTAGTAGTCTCATTCACATTGTGTTTTTTTGTTTGTTTGTTTGTTTTTTTGGACTATTGGTCAACAGTCAAAATATCCGCATTGTCAAAAGGTCGACAGGCAATAGGCTGACATGGAAAAGGTCAACATGATTTTCAAAGTTGGTGTTTTTTGAAAATTGATACTTACCTATCCAAGTGGACCTGACTTGTTGAATTATGTCAACATAGACACCAAAAACATATGAAAAACTCATGTCGACCTTTTCCACGTTGAATTATTCCTTATGTTGACCTAATGCATGTCAACCTTTTATATGTGTTGACCTTTTGACTGTTGACCGATAATGGTTGACCTATTGACTGTCGACCAAATTATTGTTGCCCCTTTGACCAGAATTGCCTGAAAGGCAAGATGCGAACAACTCTATGTAAGAGGTTTCGGTACTTGTGTATTTTGGCGGCGCCCATCGCATCGCATACCATAACGCATACGATGGTATGCGATGCGACGCGATATCGTTCGATAGTGCACGATGGCATACAATTTTGAAATTGTATGCCATTGTACATGGCATACAATGCCATACGATGCGATGCGATTAAACATTGTATAAGCACCCTAATGGGTGCTTATACAATGTTAAGCACCCAAATGGGTGCTTACAATGTTAAATGCACCCCCACGCCACCCCCCCACTATAAACGTGAACCCGAAGCGTGGCGAGCGCAGCGAGCCCGCGAGGGGCGGCGGTACGCGTCCTACGACCTTTTCATACCCCCACTATCCACGTCGGCGTGGAGTTGAGAATAGAATAGTGTGGCGAGCGCAGCGAGCCACCGAGCCCGAAGCGTGGCGAGCGCAGCGAGCCCCGCGAGGGGACGCGGATACCTGTCAAGCCCGCGAAGGGACGCGTTTACCTGTGAAGGTATCCGCTGCGCTCGCCACGCTTCGGGCTCGGTGGCTCGCTGCGCTCGCCACACTATTCTATTCTCAACTCCACGCCGACGTGGATAGTGGGGGTATGAAAAGGTCGTAGGACGCGTACCGCCGCCGCTCGCCACGCTTCGGGTTCACGTTTATAGTGGGGGGGTGGCGTGGGGGTGCATTTAACATTGTAAGCACCCATTTCAGTGCTCAAAAGCACCCTTTAGGGTGCTTATACGATTTTTGGTCGTATAGGGGGTCAAAATCGCGTCGCATCGCATCGTATGCCATCGGGTGCATGGCATGCGATGCGATGCGATCTGTTCGTCGTACGACGGACATCGGGGGCGCCGCCAAAATACACAAGTACCGAGGTTTCTCCTTACCAAGGCAACAGACAGGAGCAGATGCTCCAGAATATGTCAGTAACTATGGCATCATGGTGAAAGTAATAATGCTTAAACATCAGTATGAAATGCATAACAGTATATGGCTGGATATAGCTAATAAAGCTATAGAGTGCTTATTTCACAATAATCCTGGGAATCTTTCTCATGTATTAACATAATTGCCATAATAAGCAAAACTGGTAGGTACTTACTTACATTCAGCCAATCAGTTGTGACCACTGGTTGTGAACATTATCAGTTCACAGTGTCAAGCACCTGTGAACTGATATTGGGGCAGATGTATTAAGCCTTAACAAGAGATAAATTCAAGTGTGATAAGGAGAGATAAACGTCCAACCAATCAGCTCCTTACTGACTTTTTTCAAACACTGCCTGTAACATGGCAGTTGGCAGGTGATTGGCTGGACATTTATCTATCCTTATCACCCTTGCATGTATCTCTTGTTAAGGCTTAAAACATCTTCCCCAATGCTTTTTACACAGTGTGGGACACCTTTTGCATGAACATGCCCCTACTGTATTATAGCTGTATGTACATTACATGCCCTATCAAATCTGTATCTCAGTCTGCCTCATGCAAACAATTCTAATGGCTGAAGGAGACTTGGCCAGAATGTGTACAGTTATTGTAGAGCAAGAATTGTGCAAAAACATGCAATGTCTGTGGAAAAAGTTGAATGTTTAATCATCACAACCAACTCAGCAACCAACCCAAATTAGCAATGGGCAAAGGCAATGTGTACTGCTTGTACAGTAAATGTAAAATATCCATAGTCACACCATCAGCCAGTATAGATGCCTCTTTGCATCAACAAAGCATCAAACAGCAGATTCACAAAACACAATTAAAGTTACTGAATGTCTGTTATTACCAAGTTTTTTCGGAGTCCTAGTAAAAGTCCCCTTCACAGTTCGGCAGTGCGAGTTATCCCCACCACACACTCCACACTTATCTTCCAGTTTATTGGAACCAATCTCCTTATCACAGCCGACTTTCTGCAACATGGAAAGCAGGGAAATACATTAGTGTGCATAGTGACTATAGGTAAACAATGCTGATCATTACATCACTAGAAATCCAAACTAAATTCCTCTCATATGTGAAAATAAGGCATTATTTAGTGTTTGCATTGGGAGCCAAACGGTCCAGAAACGCCCTGAACAGATGCTACTGGGACCCCTAACTTATGTGTGAGGAGCGACCACCTTCCCCCCATACTCTTATTTTTAAATTAGCTCAATGTCAATTTTGTATGCAGTAGAGTGAGTGTTTTGAAACTGCAAATACATATAAGTTGCACTGTGCATGTGCCACGAGGGTGCTGCAATGGTGGCCACAGTGAGGTTGTATTTGTTAAGTTATTGACAGTCGGGAAGTGTTAGTGGGTGGTAACTGGGGTTTGTCACTTAAATGCAGGTGTGTAAGACCATTTCTGAGTCATGTCACAGCTTGTGACCGCACTCCTGTACCAAGTTTATACATGCTGCATGACCATATGGTTACTCAGAAGGTCAGTTATTGACCAGTGGGTGCCCATTAGCTGCATCGTCGTGCACAAGCGGCAGGTCTCAGACGTCTCCAGTAGGTGTCTCTATACAAATCCCGGCCATTGCGACACTGGCATATTTCTACACAGCTGCTGTGTTCTGAAGCACAGCTAGGAAGGCATTTGCCTACATCCCTGAATCAGGCCCTTAGTACACTGACCATTCTTACTTACACCGTCAACACATTTATGCTTCTGTCAATCATGTAGGAAACCGGAAATGTTGCTGGGGGGAAGATTACATCTGACATTATTTAACTTTAATTAAGGGATGTCACGGACCATGGCAACTCTGAAGGCTTTGCTACCATTATGAGGCTCTATGTAAGTTACACATGGACACTGCTTATGGAAGCGCTGTTAGAATAAATATGCTGGGATCATAAGCTGTGTATGTAGAGCATGTAATGACGTGTAATCATCATAGTGCATTGCCCGACCCCACAGCAATGACATCTAAATGTATTGTATATATGGCAGTTAGCCCCTTTTACTGATTGGTGGGCTGCCTTGTCTCCCCTGCCCACATCCTGCCACCCCTGTACCCTGGCCTTATTAGACGGAAAGGCTGATGTTACATACAGTTATACTGGTGCTGACAACAGTTATTAGTAGTATAGTTAGTGAAATTCACATTTTAAATACACAGTGAATCTGTAACTTACAACACACTCTCCTCTGACACAAATGCTATACGGATCCTTGTACGAGCAGCGTGTCCCATCGTGTGCCAGCTGCTTCATTGATGCAATATCTCCAGTTTGTTTGGACTGACAATAGAGCTGGCATCTTTTATTGGCTGCAACATACAAACATGGAAATCAGTGTTGTCAGTTCCTTTAACTGCTGTTTAAAAGCTATACAACCATTAGTCTGTATAACTGAAGTGATTTGTTGGTTGTTAGTAGAAAGGTTCAATTGAAAAGGAGGAATGAGATACAGGCAGAAATGGTGAAACCGCTGGCGATTTCTTATCCGAGCATAGGCGGGCAGCATTCTGCCGAGTGCAGGCAGCTGACATCACAGGACGTCAGCCACCTGCTTCATTCACAGACCAGACACCGCAAATATAGGTCAGTCAAGACTGACTTATTTTTGCAAGCCCTGCGAAATCACATTAAAGAACATTTTGAACTGATTTGCCATCTAATTAATCTAACATTTTACCTACACACTTCTCTCTGCTGTTTTTTTTTTACGAAGATGGATTGTTGCCCATAGCAACCAATCAGAATCTACTTATTTATTTAACACCTTGTAGAAGAAAATAGATCTGATTGGTTGCCCATAGCAATTCCCATCTTAGTAAATAAACCCCTAAGGGTCTAATTCTGAGTTACACAATGCAAGAATGCATGGATTAATATGCACAACAATGATACTACAATCATGACAAATGGTATGGAAAAATGATAGGGGTCCCTAGGTGGTCACTGGGAGGTGCCTAGGAGTGAGCACAATGGTAAGGAGTGCTGCAGTTGTGTCAGTGACAGTGGCTGTCTTCCCAGTTACACAGCCACAGCCATCGGAGGCCACGGTCAGGCATAGATACTGCACCTGCCATATGGCTAATGCAAAAGCCAATGGTGCAAGCTATACTGCTAAGAGGAAATGCTAGCGGCATTTCAGCATGCAGTGGGTGTCCCAGGTCTTGCACATTCACACACAGGGGAGAGGCTGATATTAGCATGTGCACATGATCAGGATACAGACCCAGCAGCATCCATCACCGCATCGGAGGATACGTTTGGGTTGTTAATTAAATGTAAACAAATCAGCAGCATGGCAGGTATTTAAAACAAAATGTCATACAATTAATTACAAAGAACAATGTAAGCAGTCTCCTAAAAGTTAAATGTTCATTTCATGGGAAACTTGGAATAACTGGAGACTTTCCAAGGTCCACAAATCATTCATTTACGAAACAGTTTGCATTGTAAGTACAGATATACTTTGTAGTTAATAAGTTAAATCCATATTATATTTCCCAAAATGAATAATCTACTCAACTCAACTACGCCAAAGGTTACCCTCCTCCGGTTCTGTCTTATTCTAGTTATCATATCCCTGCAGACATGTTATTCTTCCTAATCTACACCCTGATTAAAGTAAACAATACACTTAAACAAATATTATTCATAAACAATAATGTATGCAGTATGGAACATGGTGAATTTATCAGCCTTACTTAAAACCACACTGAGCCACTCCACAACATTCCCAAAGCACGGCAGAGAGGTTAGGGGTTAATAATGAGCTGCGTGACAGGGGCTCAATTGTACCATTTACTGAAAATAATTTTGTTCCACTCTATACCACATTATTGTATTTTCCAGTTACATTTTTGTGCGTACATTAAATGCATACAAACATGTAAGACATAATAGGACAGTTACTGAAAATTGTGTATGTCCATATCCATAACCAGATATCAATATAGGTTGTATGTTGAGTTGAGTAAGCAAATGTATTGTTCTAAATTAAAAAGATGTATTTTATTTAACAATAAAATGTAGGATAAAAATAATAGCAAATGAGCAGACACTTGCAATTTGGAACACTTCACACCCGAACAGGGCCGCCACTAGTAATGTTCGGACCCGGGACTGACCTTCAGCCCAGGCCCCCAGCCGGCACCTACCCCCCCCCCCCCCCTCCCGCACACCACGGCACCCCCCCATCTCCCGTCGGCACTCCACCTCCCCCTCCCCCTACGCCCCCCAATTATTATTACTTACCAACATCTCCCTCCAGCAGCGCAGCATGTTCTCCCTCCTCCAACAGTCGGGACTCGGAGCACTCATTGCACAGTGCAGCCTGCAGAGCGCCGAGCCCCTCTGTATCCTAGGCTCAGCGCTCTGCAGGCTGCACTGTGTATTGTGCGCACCTGGTCGGGGGGCGCCGGGGGGAGGAGATGCATTATGCGGGTGTGGGAGGGGGAGTGGCCACTGTGGGCAGCTGCCGACGGCGCTTCCAGCTGCTCCCCCGGGTCCCCTCCGGCGGTAACCCGGGGTCCCCGCCGCCTGCCCGCACCCCCCCCCCCCTAACACTGTCCGTCTCCCTGAGGCAGAGACGGACAGGGTTCCCGTCGCCCCACCGACAGAGATTGAGACGCGCGTGCGCGTGAGACACACGTGCGTCTCAGTCTGATGGCTAGCGAGGCTGCTGGCGGATCACCAGCGGGGACGTTCTGGCAATTCACCAGCCAGGAAGAGGCCTGCCCCATCTGTATTAATAATGGTAGAGTGATAAAGTGGTGATCTCCCACCCACAATAAGACTCCTCCAGTCTCCACACACACTAGCGTTCCCTGAAAACTCACGTCTTCATCAAATTCCATAATCAGCAACATAACCTTCATATACCTTTCCTATCCAATCACATCCCCACTGTAGAGGCCACACATATCCTCTCTCTTTCTTTTTCACATTTTCCATCCTCCTGACCCCTGGCCAAACTGCTGGGTCCCCGTATCATACAGCACACCAGGAACCTTTGCATTCTGGTTGACTTTATTCAATAATATCTATCCTTGTGTATCAATGCCTAATTCCCTATAGATTGTAAGTTTGTGAGCAGGGCCCTCCTACCTATGACTGTAAATACCCAGTTAGTTGTATCACTGTCTCCTATTGTAAAGCGTAATGTAATATGCTGCGCTATATAAGAACCTGTTAATAAATAAATATATGCTTATGCTCTATATTATGGTAAGCAAAAGCCTAGGTTGGTTATAGCTGGGGTAGGATACCAATTTCTTTAAACAGATTTGACTCTTTTTTTTTTTGTTTTTTACTTATGAGGCCAGAAAGAATAATATTCTCTTTAATGTTCAACCATCCAACTTTTCTGTACATCAAGACTGTGTAAGATTACAGGTTACAACACATTACACTATTGTTAACGAACCATGATTTTAAAAAAATGAAATGATATTATTAATGCATAATTGTTCTATCGTTATTATAGTGCTTTGATTGTAAATAAATATATAAAACGTTCTCACCATCGGGATGCTCATATGGTAGCCAATGATGTTTTGAATTCTGGAACTCAAAGTGGGAGTTTTTCTGCTGACACTGTTGTGCTCGGAAGTCTTCAAAGTGCTTAGGGCATTCTTCTGTACTGCATAGCTGATATTCGTAGTTTAGTCCAGCGCAGTCTTGGCCACCATTTACTGGCCTAAAAAAAAAAAATGTTGGTAAAAATACTGTATTAACAAAACAAACAAACTGAATATGAAATAAAGAACAGATGAATAATTGGGTTCACATATTATATTCATAACCTGGCCATATATTTCTTAGTAATAACAAGAAAATGAATTTTAAATGAATTTACATTTTAGTATAATTTAATTGAAAAAATAAATAAATATATATATATATATATATATATATATATATATATGTTATTGATACATGAAATCATTGCAGTACTTTATAACACACATACAGATATACTTACATTGGATTATTACATTGGCGTGTTCTAAAACGCACACCAATTCCGCAAGTTCTTGAACAGGATCCAAACTTTGTCCATGCTCCCCAGTTACCATCTTGTTTAACTTGGTTAGTAGTCCTCCACATACAGTGACCTTTGTAGCACCACTGGGGAGGAAAATGGCAATTAATTACACAACTGCCGCTAGCAGTGTATAAAGCATACAAATATTATGAATCTATGAAGGGATTTACCAATAGGGGTATATTTTCTAAACCCTTACTATGGGGAAAAAAAAGAGTTAGCACGGTTTAAAGCAATTTACTAAATGAGCTACAACTAAGAAATCATAGATTTCTCAAGTGGTCAGCCCACATAAGCCCAAAATAGAGATGGTTGGAAATAGTTACTGCTCATGCGCATTCTCACAGTCCTGCATGCACACTATGGGGCTGATTAAGACTTATTCAGCCAGGTCCGAATTTGGACGCTGGCCGATAGTCTGGACAGTGCGCATGCACATTGTCTGTAATGGCCGTATGCAGGGCCCGGCTGCGAGCGTCTTTGGACAATTTCGTCATTGGCAAGGCTCTCGCAGCCTGATTGACAGGCGGTGGGGCATGCTGGGGCGGACAATTTCAATTTTGAAATCTAAATAATTGAAAGAAGCTAGTGGACATCTGGTAAACAGGTAGACCATGTGTTAAAAGAACAAAAGAGGCTATACATTAATTCAATTATCCTCTAGCAGCTTATGAGATGTTTCTGAAAGAGTAGTACTGTGCTGAGTGGTGCACCAATCTGTGATCTCTTCCACAGTGGAAAATAGGCCTTGTTAGTAAGTAACCTTGTTCTGATATCCAATATAATCTATACAGTATGTCTGTTTGTAATATCTTGTAACCAAACATTGGAAATTTTATTAGGATTCAATAAATTCAATCTTGCATATTCTCCATGTTTCTTGTTACACTTGCAGGACTGCGAGGGCAATTCTACACACCTTTGTGTGTGAAATAATAATTTGTGAGTGCAAGTAAAAAAGGGGAATCTAGAGATAAAAAGTTAAAAATAGAATAGAAGCTACTTGGTACTGGATGGAAGTTTCTCAAATCTCTAAAAGGTGCAAATATGCAAATGTAATGGTATATTACTACTAGCGCTGAAAACAGTAAAAAGAAAGTGGAATTAGAGCAGGTAAGAACTTATTTGCAACAATAAAACTGCTATTATTTAAAAAAAATATAAAGTTATTTTAGATTTGAATAAAACAGTCCAGATACAGATTGGTGAGTTTTTTTTTTTTTTTTAAGTCAGGTTTAAAATTTTAAATTATATTTCATTTTTGATTATTATTATTATTATTAAAATATGGTCTACATTGACTGTTGAATGATGCTAATGTTCTTATTTTAAAATGTCTCACCACTGGATCTGCTACTAGCGCTAGGGCTGTTGAGCCTGACTAAACATTGGACCTGAAAGGGTTAAATGTGACTAATATGGGGTCGCAGTAAATGTGACTCATTTGCTGTGAATACTGTAGTGTGCCCATGAATGTCTGTGGGCATGTACACATCTGCATGGTGTGTAGGTATACGGCAAGCAATTTCACTTTAGATGAACATGGACACAGTGAAATATATATATTTTTTGTATAAAGATATCAACAATTTTGGGGCCATTAAAAAAAATGTTAGCCATTTGAGTGTTTAAATAAAGCCTCAAAACATAACCTGTTGGTTGCACTTGATGACTTAGAGTTGAAAACCTTGCTTCAGTGATAATACTTTGCAGACTATAGAGATTTCTGAAATAGCTTGTAAACTAGGGGTTATTCCTCAATTCTGAACTGTCTCACATTTAAAGCTATTAACCAGCATATACTGTATCTCTTAACTTTTCTCAAAATATCTCCCAACTTGATCACTCTACTCTGCACAAGATCTGTGTCTTTCTTCTGCATAGATCACTAGTTCCCATTCATTATTACAGGATTTTAATTGGGCTGCTCCCACCCTATGGAATGAACTTCCACGCACAATAAGACTCTCCACCATCTTCCAAACTTTCAAGTATTCCCTGAAAACTCACCTCTTCAGGCAAGCCTATCATATTTAAGTTCTACACGCATAACCCTCTGAGGCACTTATGTATTATACAGCTTCCCTTCTGGACTTGTAACTTGGTGGGACTGCTATGCTATTACTGGTGCCTGTTCTTGTGTTTCCCTTGTATATCCCTATAGATTGTAAGCTTGCAGCAGGGCCCTCTTACTGTACCTCCAATTCTGTCTGTTTTTACTCAGTTTGTTCTATCACTGTCTACAATTGTAAAGCGGAACGGAATTTGCTGTAGTTTATAAGAAACTGTAAATAAATAAATAAATATTGCTGCATTATGACTCATGAATGTCTGGGAATCACCTGAAATAGTGGGCGAAATTCAGGACTCTCAAGACAGCCTGACAGGTTTCATGAAACCAAACTGGGCAAGCAGTAAATGGAGCCATCATGGCTCATGGAACACACTCAATTATACAATAAACCAGGCCTGTACAAACTGCAGCCCTCCAGCTGTTGGGAAATTATACATTCCCAGCATGCCCTGCCACAGTTTTAGCATTGTCTAACAGCAATTTATATATAACCATATTTTCAGACATCTTATTAATCACTGCACAACAACTACAATATGTTGTTTGCTGTGTTCAGTTTACCAATCATCCATTTCTGCAAGTCAGCTGAGAAAGCAATTGTTATTGATACTGGAGCATTTATAGTTATGGTGGATTATTTAGAACAGTAGCAATAAGGAATCCAATCATGCACCATTTTTTAATCTCAGGATTCGGTATTGAAAAAAATCTTTGGCTCCATGTTCACCAGGCAGTAGTGGTAATCTGTGATGTTGCTGCTCCAGTCACTGATTGGCTGGATTCACAACACACAGTAAGATGTCACCATACAATGAACTCCCAACCTACCAATGATTGAAAGCAACTGCAGCATGAAACTCCATCTATTCTACAGGCAGCCAGGAGATCATGAGAGCTCCATAAATAGTCTAGTCAAATTATGCATTCCAAATATTGGCGGAAATGTGGAAGTGTTTTTAATTGCAATTTTAGCATTTTTTTTTAAAACAAAGCATTTTTGGCCAGAATTTTTTTTTAACTGTTAATTATATAGCACACATATATTCCGCAGCATTTTACAGAGAATATTTGAACATTCACATCAGTCCCTTCTCCCCAGTGTAGCTTACAATCTACATTCCCTACCACATGTACACCCAAACACAGTCATTCTAGGGTTAATGTCGGGAGCCAATTAATTTACCAGTATATTTTTGGCTTATGGGAGGAAACCAGATTAAACCCATACAAACATGGGGAGAATATACAAACTCTGCACAGTTAGAGCCATGATGAGGATTGAACCCATGACCTCAGCACTGTGAGGCAGTAACGCTAACCATTACACCATCCGTGCTGCCGCTATATTCAAAGTTGTAGAGCATTAAACTCTGCATCGAATACTTCCAGCTTTCCATCAATATTTGGAAACTGAAATCCTAATTTCACTGGGCTAAAATGAGAAAGAACATACTATTCCACTGCTCCAGCCCAGTGTGTTTTGAATTCTGTAATATCTGGAACTTACTGATTATAATCACAGGTAGTTTTTGGCACTCAAAAAATGTTGGCTTCCCAAGTAAACTCGTATTTATACAGTATGTACTGTACACGACATATTGCACAAAATTAACATACCTGAGGGCATTACAGTATCGTGTAACATACTGTATGTATACAAGTAAATTATGCTATACCTTTAGTGATTTAAAAGTAAATGTAATTTAAAAAAAATTATATTAGATTATAAAATACAAGATAATGTAAATTAAGATTGACCAGGGAAATATGCATTGCTTTCTGTGCTTTTACAAACGTGTGGTCATCTGGTCAGACTCATTCTCTGCTTAGTAGGTGGTAGTTATGCCACTGAGATTGTTTTATAGAGCCAGAAATCTCAATGTCTTCTGTTTATACCACCAGGTGTGCAGTACTATTATAAGGCACAGATGGATTGTGCTATGTAAGTGTGAGTTGCAGAAACAAAGGCCTGCAAATATAATAACGCAAACATTTCCCAGCTTCCATTAAGCCAATACGGGAATCCATGTAAAACTCGTAATAAAAATGTAAGATGTCATATAATTAATCCTTGTAAAAATATGAATATCCATATAGTTAATACCAATAAAAAACGGCATCCTATATTGGCAAGCAAACCCCCCAATAAAGCAGTAGGAGTCTGCATTTGGCAGGTAAGATGTGCTCCCAATGCCACCAGCATTATGTCAGCTCAGTTAAAGGTTTGTTATTTTAGGATGGTGTCTGCAAAGTGATTGCTTATGTGGAATGACACCGCCAGTAGCTGAGCCAGATGCATCGAGAGATTCTCCCTGGAATGCAAACGCACCGTGGTAAATGTGATCTGCTATAATAAAAGCATGCTTATTTTTGGTCCGATGGGAGTGCTTGTGATCACATTTTAGTGGCTTGGCCACATAAGTGAAAATTCTATATTAAATATTCATAAAAATATCTACATATTTCTGTTACCCATTATTAAAATGTATATAGACAGAAACATAGACTTTTGCTAGGAAAATTACACAATTGTATTAAAACAGATTTATATAAGGTAGGCCTGTCTATCGCATACACAGTAACCCCATTGTACATGTCATTTCAAAATAATAAATAGGAATTTATGCATATGACTCTCAGAATATAATGCTATACATCTAGCATTAATGTCTTTATAGAACTGTGGGAAGAGATGTATACTTGCAACTCTCCCATATTATCCAAGAGAGTCCAGAAAATGGTGGCCAGGTGGTTGTAATACAAGATTTGCATTATCCTACACCTGATCCTACTGTAAAATGCAGCAATGTCACAAAGAAGGGTATTTGCCTCATGTTCAGTGATGCTCACTTATTGTGATCCTGAATCCCCTAGCAGTGTCCAGCATGCCTTACCACTGCATTATGTAAACAAACAGTCTTGCTGCATATGTGTGGCCATATCATACGCTGTCATGTGATCTCTTAGTCCTACCACTTCTCAGTAGCCATGTCCATATGACCAGTTTAGCCTATTCTCTCTGAGAGTACTCAGTATTTAAACCTGCCGCTGTCACTTCCTCATTACCAAAACAATTCACTAGTAGAGTTTCACCCTGGCTCTAGGCCCTGCTGCATATGCAAGTGTCAGTTCTCCTGTAAAACCCACAACTGCCAGCACTCCTGTGATTCTCTTTAGGTGCTGGATGTGGGTTCTTGTTACATCAGACTACTGCATACATAGCTCAATTGCTGTATATTAGTGCTCATTTTCCTGTGCAGGGAATCCCAGCTATGTACTTCAGTCTAGTCCCTGACCTAGGTATTAGCCAATCTCCCAGTTTTGATCCTGGCTAGGATCAAATTTAAAAACCTGAAGTATGACATGTAAATTGCAGATTTGAACAGAGGGAACTGGGTCACAAAGATGTGAGGGAAGAAACTAGTATGTCTGTCAAACTCCACCCCCTCTGCCGTAACTATGATCTCTGCCCTTTTGGAAATCTTTTAACCAATCTCATATGCCACACAATAGTACCCAATTCAAATTACGCCACACAGTATCACAATCTTATTCACATTACACCACATGTAGCAGCCCATGATTCACATTACACCACATACTGTTGTACTGTCCAAATACATTTTAAAAGAAAAGGTTTTATGTGTTGGACTCTAGCCCACATGATGTGCAGCAGACTGTCCCTGCCTTACCCTACTGTAGTCATCTCTGGACCTGGAAAGATAGATTAGTGTTGAGTTATTGTGTGCTTTCCATGTGCCTGACAACCTCACTCCCAAAGCTCCCTCCAGTAACTGTATACAAAGTAACAGTTACCGCACTGTAAAAGGGTCCACTGCATCGAGGTACTGGTACATGGCAATTGTCAATATCAAAATGGCAACAGTGACCTACAGTACCTTGCTTCAGCTTGAGCCCAGTAAAACACAGTTGCCATGCCGTGCAGGGGTTCCCTGCATCAGGATCCTAGTGTATGTAAGTGTTACCACGGCAGAGGCTCCCTCTGGCACCTAGCTTCAGTGGTTCCCTCCAATAGCTGCACTAGTTGGAAAACACAATTGTTATGCCGTGTGGGGGTTAACTTTGCTAAGGTGCTGGTGCAAGGCAGATGTAGGTGTAAGTGCAGCAGCAGCAGCATCTATTTCCAGGAGCAGTGTTGAACGCTGTGCGGAGATCCAGTGTGCTGGATATCTGACTGTAGGCCAAAGCACTAAACGCATACTGTACACAGCGACAGCTCCCTGATTCTTGCAACAGCACTAATGGGCCAGTCGCCCACTCAAGTCTAGCACCCAAGGCAAGTGCAGTCGCTTAGGGTGCAGATTCCTGAGGTAGCACTGGTGTTGCCCCACACCTGCATGTGGCTTATATAGTGCCTGAAACTACACTGTGTATTGCTGCTACAGCCCAGTGCATCTAAGGGAAGCTCTAGGCAGACAACAGGCAGCTTTTGGTGCTGCCAGGAGTGTTCTTAGGATGCTCCAGGCAGAGCTCTACTTCCCAGAACCGGTGGCCCATAGGTGTAACATCATGGTATCACTAGTCCTGGGGGTAGGGCCAGCACAGGTCATGCTGCGGCCCTGTTACAGTTCTATGGTTTAATACAGTTTACTGTATGTCTCCCGGAATGCAATGTACTGGTCTGCTGGAAACTAGTATGCCACTGTGGTTGTTCAGGGGAATCCATGAGGCTTAATTTCCATATAAAAAGAACATACTAAATGCATTTATTAATACAAATATGTTTAGTCAGCTGTGGTTGTTCTACCTCAATGCAAACTCCTGCTCTCAACATACTTCTGTGCCAGGAGATGGGATGTTTTTAGTGTAAGGACTATGACGTGGTGATTCAAACTGGTGAGAAAACGCTCAGTGGTCATTGTCACAAGATGCAATTGTGTGAGAGTGGTTGTGTAAAAGTGAAGGTGTCCTATAACTCACTTTTCCTGGAGCACATTCTGTCCCATCAAGAGGAGGACCCTTCTTGGTCTTACAGAAGTATGGGTTATCAGGGTGGCTGCACCACAATTGTTTGCAAGGGTCAAATGTCCGGAACTGAAATAAAGTAATACAAATATATTAGGTATAAATAGCTAGGCTGCAGCGCACACAGATAAAGCATGGAGGAGATATACTGTACATATAGAAAACAGCTACCATAGGTACAACTATCAAATATAAGAAGTGAAATGCTCATACAGCTGTGCACATTTTGTAGCCGACACCAAAATCGAATCGACACTGTTCATCCATCGAATAGTTAATTCCTGGGAGGTCTGGAAGTTTAGGCCAGTTATGTTCAAATGGATCATCCAGTAGGCAATCATAAAGACTGAACACAATGAAATAGAAAAAAAATATTTTACAGGTTAGATGTCAACGTGGTATACAGTATTTCTCTGCCTATAATATATTCAGAAAAGCAATACAGTACTATAAAAATTCTAAGACAAAGGGCGAGATGTAATAGAGTGCCAATTTTAGACTTTTGCGATTTTTTTTTCACAAAAGACTGCCCAAATCGCATGTTTTCTGCAAATCGTACATTTAGTAGGAGCTGAGTAAAAATCACACTTTTTGCAGTGAAAATAGCACATTTTCACCTGTCGATTTATTCTCACACTTCAATTCGCATCCAGATGTTTTCCCATTATAAAGTATACAACTCAAAAATGTAATAGGGTGCGATTTTTGGTAAACATCAAGAAATAGACCAGGTTCTAACTGGCGAATTTGACAGAACCATGCACAAATTATTGAGATGGTTCTGTCTTAAAAAATGTGTATAAGTTGCAATTTTAAAAAATGGCGTAGAGACCCCCCTCCTGACCATAACCATCCCGGGCTCACTGAGCTGGACCGGACTCTTGGACCGGTCCTGGTTCCAAAATACGTATTTTGGAAACAGCACCGGGCTCCAACAGCCCAGTGCTGGTTCCAAAATGTGTGATTTTTTCACATACGATTTAGTGCAATTTTAAAACATGTCAAAAATTTGCACCCTACATAAAACTGGATACTAAATGGCATTGCTGTGACAGTGACTGTTAAACGCCACAGAGACAGACATGCTATTTTAGTAAGAGCCTGCACGTGTTGTGGGTGGGGACAAGGGTGGGTCAGTAAAGGACAGCTTCTGGACCATGCAGTATACCAGATATGGACTCCTTTTACAAAGCTGTTGACATGTAATTGCTAGTATTAAAACTGGTCACCAAACAGGATCACATCATCTTTTATTTAAGATAGTACAGAATAACTGCTATCATTTCTGCCTAAAACACATTGGCTGTGGGCACTCTTGGGAAAACACCAGGCATAAAAATAATGAATGTATTAATGAGTAAGTCCCACAGAGGAAAGCAGCTTCTTACTGTATGTGCCTCTTTAGCTCCTGACCACTGCACCGAGACCAGTGGTAACGATGGAATGCTGCTTGTACCAACGGAGCCATGACACTGCCCATACTTGTTTCATCTCCACACCTGTTCCCTTGCCCATCATGCTCCATTCCTAACCTGAATAAAGAAATGCACATGGTGATATCATGAACACAATCATGCATAGATGTCACTGATATTTTCTATACTGCCCCCAATACAAGTGGCAGACAGTGAGGCAATGACACACCACATTTTAGAGACCTAATTGAAAAAATGAATCTGCTCTGCAAATACTTACATATACAGAAAAATGTGTGATTATAGTACATGTGTGTATATTACTATAGAGCATGCTAGTCAGATCGCTTAGAAAATGGCTAAAAATCGCTATGAGCGTAGGCTCCATTAGACATTCTCTAAGCCACTGAGGGGCAGATTTATTAAGCTCAGTGAAGTGATAAAGTGTCTGTTTTTTTATCACCGGCCAATCAGCTCCTAACTGTGAAGTTACAGGCTTGGTTTGAAAAATGACAGGTAGAAGCTGATTGGCCGGTGATAAAAACCAGACATTCTATTACTTCACCGAGCTTAATAAATCTACCCCTAAGTTCATTAGCTTCCATGGTTTGTATTTACAGTATATGACCTAATGAACCACACAGCACTTCAAAGCCAGACCATCTTGTTTATGTACATTATCAGCCTGCACACACTTGTACTCAGCAAAACAATTGCACAGGGATGCAGGGATAGAGAGAGGACTAACTGCTGCTGCAGCTGCCTCTCTGCCAGCACAGCACAAAGCAACATGTATGCTGGGCTGGGGAGAGAGGCTGCTGCAGCAGCCGTAGTCACTACTCTCTCTCTCTCTCTCTCTCTCTCTCTCTCTCTCTCAAGCCCTAAGTGCTACTGTCTCGCCTAGGTAAAGAGTACCCCCCCTCCCTTCTTTCTCAGCACCATTGATTACTGTAATACAGATGTGTGGGCAAAAGTTAGAACTAGAAATTACTGAGAGTCATGTTACTTCTGATTTTAGATACAGTATGTATATTTTCTGGTGAAAATTCTATCTTTTGTTACACATTAAATCTACGATGTAACTTACACATGGCCAGTTTCATGAGCAACCACAAATGCCGATGAAAAGCCATCTTCATGGTTTAGTGTACAGCTTCTTACAGGATGACACATTCCAGTCACCGGTGCATATCCTGTAGTAACACATAAGTGACAGTACAAATTTGGAATTACAATGTACTCATAGCTCCTCCACTTATATTTTAGAACATACAGTAATTAATACTGAAGAAATCTGACATCGCTAGACAGATACCTTTACTAGAAAATATATTTAGCCCAATAAAGTTGCACACACTGTATATATACTGTATATGGGGGCAGCAAATGATCTTCCCTTTCCTAATTATCACAGCAGTGCCCTATAGGATTCATCCAGGCTGGTGAAGGGTGCGAGATTGAGTGCCGTTGCCAGTGTTTTAACACCGTGGCAACTGCAATTTGTGCACTTCCACTTTAACTAAATTATCCCAATAATCTCCAAAAACACTTTTTCCATTCTTTCTTTCGAAGGAATACAAATCCTGTCTAGAATGTTATTTTATGTCTTTGTTATTGCTATGTACATTGTATGTAGATAAAAATGAAAGTGGTTTGTGTCTAGTATTATTAGCATATCATTGCTTTACCTTGCATTCCAGCAGGACCAAAATCTTGTCTTGTCAAAAAAATTGCATGATCATGATGCTCAGAGTGGTTGGGATCAGCTTTTTGCTGCTGGTATGCCCAGCGACACACATTGTCAAGGCTTCTAGATGGGTTACCCCTTTCAATTAAACTGATAGACTGTGAAAAAAATGAGAAAAATATTACTGTTTAAGCACAATGTGAGATGATAATTCAGAGCACTTGGAGGAACGCCATGCAAACAACAAAATGCACACAGATAGTTTACCTGGTCAGGATCAAAGCTCTGTAAGGCAGCAATACCAACCACTGTACCTTTGTGCTGGCACAGTGGCTAGTGCTGGTTATACATGATCAATATGTTAACCATACTGTCTTGCTTTTTTCAAAAAAACTAAAACTTGAATCAGCACCTACATAAAGACCATGTAGTGTCTTACAGGGATTAAACAGTCTTATACTGTATAATTTTCACAACCAAATGTAACCATCTAAAACAAAAACAGCAACTTAATGTGTATACATTACACTCCTGATTTTTCAGTAGCCATATTCTGTGCGTACAAGACTGTAAATCCAAATTGAATGTAATAATTAATTTTGATATTACCTACTTTAAACAAAAAATCATTGTCAGCGAATCACATCTGGTGCCAAATGCAATAGGGTGCGAGAATCAGAAAGTGAGAGATTCTGGGAGATTTTGCCCAATTTTTTTAAAGCGGCAATCAACCTGGGTTTTTTTCAGTGTAAATGATTGCCGCTTTAAAAAAATAGGAAAACTCTCCCACTTTCTGATTCTTGCACCGTATTACATTTGAAGTAGAGTGCATTATAACTATTTCTTTCCCAAGTATTGTATACATACTGTAAATACAACTGTACATGACATAACTGACATGTGTCATTAGTGTTTGTGGACTATATCTTTATTAGCCAGTCTTACCTTTGCATAGCCCAACATTATCATGCGAACTAGAACTACATTGATGTGGGCACCAATCGAGTCATCATGGTAAATTTCATTCACCTGTGGAAGAGATAGAAATATTATATTGCAGTGTTTGTTATTATTTATTTCACATTCGCACATGATGAAACAAGGTGTTATATCATTATACAGCAGAACTGGCAAAGTAAATAAAATTGGCATTTTAAAATCCCATTGAGGTAAAAATGGCGAGTGCGGCCGTCAAAATGGCAAGGGTCACCACTATATGCAGCAGGCTCGCTGCATTAGTGCCGAACCTCGCCGGCAAGAATTCCCCCTGAACATAGAATTGGGTGAGCGGCCGGCAAGGGGGTTAGATGGCAAGGATGACTTGTTATCGGCGATCCTCACCGGATGACAGCCGCACTGATAATGCTGCAGCAGAGTGCCGGTGCCCGGGGTTGTGGGGCGGAAGTGGCACTTCCGCCAGACGGCACCAGGTTCTTCCGCCCGAATGGGTGACGTCAGTTCTGCCCCTCGGCATAACCCTGCAGCCGCCTGGCGGTTGCTAAAGGTACAGGGGACGCCGGGCGGCACGTGCGCTCGGCCACCTGAATTAATCAAGTTACAGGGGCAGGTTCTAGTGTTGGTGGCTGATTGGCTGGAGGATTCCTTTTAAGGGATATGGCCTAGCTCAGCCCCACCGATGATCCTGCCTAGTTTAGGTATTCACTTGCCCCACTGGAGGTCCTTGGTCAGTTTCTCTCTGTTCCTGTGCCCTGTCAGCCAGTTCCTGTCATTCCCAGCCTGCCTCTTCCACCTGCAGCTGCTGGACGTTTGTTGGACCTTTTTGCCAGTGTCCAGCATCTTTATTCTCTTTGTCTTGCTATTTGCATGCGATCTTTGTTATTTTCAATAATTTGAGATGATATCTTTCTGATCCTCCCGACATGGCGAGGCACTCAGAACTCCATTGCTTTTGTCATTTTGGGGTTTCATTTGTTTGTACCCCAGTTTACTTTATTACTGTTTTCTATCCCCAGCATAGGTATTGTTGGAGGTACCCTGGTTCAGTTGTTATTTGTGTCCGTGACTAGGTCGCCTTCCCCGTTTTTGGCCTGGTGCCGTTAGGTAGGTTGTTTCTCCCAGGCAGGCCCAGTAGTTGGATCACCTTTTGGTCCCTGTCCTCTGACGATTGCTGATTCCTTGTCACCTGCTAAGACCTGGATGCACCAGAGTTGGGGCGGACCTAATTTACTCCTCTAAACATGGCGATTATAGGTGAAGCCTTAGTTTCCGCAGGTATCAGCCATCAGCCAGAGGGGGTCAAAAGAGGTAGTGCAGGGTGCCATTCTAAACAGCGGTCCCAGCTGTGGGTTCATGCCCAAATCCAAACACATTACCCGTCTTCAGCAGCATTGAATACCGACCATAGTGTTACTACCACAGAATAAACTATGGAAGTACTCTCTGGAACAGAAGAAATACTTTTAGATATGATGGGTGAGGAAGGATGGATTACATAGGGATGCCCACAGGTCAGGATACCAGTGGTCAGAAGGCCGACAGCCCTTTAACCCTATACCTCCCTACCAGATGCCTGCAGTCAGCCTTTGCAGTGATGTCGGAATGGAATTCTGGTGCAGGTGTTGTGGCTGCCAGCATTTCAACTGCTGTAATCCTGACAGTAGCCATGCTGAACACATCCCGTGAGGCTATTCCTCTGTGATTTCAGAACAGTGAAAGAATAAGGTTTAATTTCTTTACACATTTTTTAGAGATGGAATATAGAACACATATGATAACTATATACAGGTTGAGTATCCCCTATCCGAAATGCTCGGGACCACGAGCATTCCGGATAGGGGAATTTTCCGGTTTTTGGAATAAATTGTTTTAGCCATACTTACCTGTCCCCTGATGGTATCCGGTGGTCCCTCGGCATCCACGCAGTCCCCGGGCGTCCACAGCAGGCCTCCGGCATCTTCTCCGGGTCTCCAGTGGTCCCAGGAATGCATTGCGCGAGTGTGCGCGCGCACCGGTGACGTCACCGGCGCGCGCGCACACTCGCGCAATGCATTCCTGGGACCGCTGGAGACCCTGGAGAAGATGCCGGAGGCCTGCTGTGGACGCCCTGGGACTTGGTAAGTATGAAAAGAGGGTTAGGGGGGTTAAAAAAAAAAAAATTTGAATGATTCCAAAAACCACGAATTCACTGTTTTGCTACCACCTTGACAAAGGGGCGTTCGTGCCCCGAAACGTTGGTGTCTTGTTACCACAATATATTTTCTAAAAGATATCCTTGGAGTGCTGCCTGTTTATTTCCATCATTACCCTTATCCCACGGAAGGCACCGAGGTAATTATATGGAGGGGAGAGTGCCGGACCGCACACCAGACTGTATATATATATATATATAAGGGAGATGACCCGGCACTCAGTACAGACAGATGACAATTGCTCCAGGTGACCCTGCCTTGGGTAATACAAGCATGGATGCTCACAATGGAGCAGTGGCCAGCACTCACGGAGTCTCTTCAATGAAAATATATCAGCAACACTGGCAGTGTTGCTGATTTATTTTCATTGAAGAGACTTCGTGAGTGCCGGCCACTGCTCCATTGTGAGCATCCATGCTTTTTTATATATATATATATATATATATATATATATATATATATATAACGAGCGGGTGATGGCGGCACTCAGAGTCGGTCACACAATGTTTAAGTGCTGAAAACTTTAATCTACGTTTCGGGGTACTAGACCCCTTCGTCAGGATAAAAAATAGTGGTCACACAACTTGTATAAATACATTTACTTACCCAGGAAGTCTTCCGTCGGTCTCCATGCCCGGCCCGTCCTCCGGAGTACGCACTCCCCCACTTCCGGTTTCTGCTGACGCGTCCAGCGGATGTGACGGAGCCGGCCTCCGGCCGGTGCCATAGCAACGGGACTGACTTCAGACGCACCCGGAAACAACTGTAGGCATACGTGCAAAAACAAACATTAGTGAAATATATAAAAACATTGTTACATGTTGTCATGTTAAAAAAACGATAATGGCTAAAATACAATTTCTAATAGGGTGCTGTGCTGAAACAGTGAATCGGATGACTGCGTTATACAAACGCAGAACTGTGCGTGATTTGTACCTTCATGTGTATTTAAATGGTGAAAAAATATGATGTTAAACACCAAATTGGGAACACATATAACTGTGGGAAAAATATCCAACAGCGCATGTATCAGAATGGATCCCCAAGGCCTCTGGACCAACCAGGGCCCGGTATATTATTGGTGTTGGCATAAGTGGAAAGAGGATTTTTGTGAAAAAATGAATGAAAAGATAAAAAGCCTTTTGACTGGCATCGCATCCCAGTGTTGGACAGGGGTGGAATTCCACTCCCAGTGCCCTCGCTGGGTGCCCATATCTGACAGCGTGGTCTCCTATAAATGCTAAGAAAAAATATCTATTTTAAGTTTGATGGAACCACTGAGACTCGGCTTCTCAATGTTGTGGGCGGGACATCATATTTAAATAAAAGTATGCTAATTATAGCTGTATACTATCCATTTTCTAATGTCCCTAATGTGGCCTGTTTAAGCGATTAAAAAGGACCAGAGAATATTTATAAGAAATGTACCAAGCCCAGTGAGTCATTTAGGCCCCTGGGGATAATCGTGTCCAGGCGGTGAATCCACCTGGACTCTAATTGCAGTAATTTTTTACCTCTGTTGCCTCCTCTTATTTTTTCTGGCACATGGTCTATTATTTTATACTGCAGGGTGGCCATGCCATGTTTCAAATTCATGAAATGGCGTGCCACCAGTTGTTCGCTGTTTCCTGTGGCTAATGCAGCTCTAATGGCCGTTCTGTGTTGCGCCATGCGGACTTTAAACTGGCATTCAGTTTTGCCTACGTAATAAAGTCCGCATGGGCATATGATGACATATACCACGAATTTTGTGGAACAAGTGAGGGGCCAATTTATTTTATGCCGTTTGCCTGTGTGCGGGTGTAGAATCGTATCGCCTGTTTTCATGTAATTACAGGTGACACAGCCCAGACACCTGAAGCATCCGTTCTTGCGGCTGAGAAAATGAGATGGTTTGGGATCTTTGAACAAGGATATGGGCACCCAGCGAGGGCGCTGGGAGTGGAATTCCACCCCTGTCCAACACTGGGATGCGATGCCAGTCAAAAGGCTTTTTATCTTTTCATTCATTTTTTCACAAAAATCCTCTTTCCACTTATGCCAACACCAATAATATACCGGGCCCTGGTTGGTCCAGAGGCCTTGGGGATCCATTCTGATACATGCGCTGTTGGATATTTTTCCCACAGTTATATGTGTTCCCAATTTGGTGTTTAACATCATATTTTTTCACCATTTAAATACACATGAAGGTACAAATCACGCACAGTTCTGCGTTTGTATAACGCAGTCATCCGATTCACTGTTTCAGCACAGCACCCTATTAGAAATTGTATTTTAGCCATTATCGTTTTTTTAACATGACAACATGTAACAATGTTTTTATATATTTCACTAATGTTTGTTTTTGCACGTATGCCTACAGTTGTTTCCGGGTGCGTCTGAAGTCAGTCCCGTTGCTATGGCACCGGCCGGAGGCCGGCTCCGTCACATCCGCTGGACGCGTCAGCAGAAACCGGAAGTGGGGGAGTGCGTACTCCGGAGGACGGGCCGGGCATGGAGACCGACGGAAGACTTCCTGGGTAAGTAAATGTATTTATACAAGTTGTGTGACCACTATTTTTTATCCTGACGAAGGGGTCTAGTACCCCGAAACGTAGATTAAAGTTTTCAGCACTTAAACATTGTGTGACCGACTCTGAGTGCCGCCATCACCCGCTCGTTATCTTTGGTGGCTGGGCCACACACGGAAGGCACCAGGGCACAGACACCCCGGGACTCGGGGCAACGGAGTGCCGGAGATACTGTTGGACTATATATATATATATATATATATTTATATATATATAGTGTCTAGTGTCCATGAGTGACACTGTCATCTGTTGGCAGCGAGTGAAACTACATCTCTTTCTCTCTCATACATGCACAAACACAGTGGCAATCACAAGGTAGCAGACTCTATTCAAAACATTTTCTTCAAGCGGGCTTACTAGTATACTGTATACTTTTATGTACTAGAAGTACAGATGTGTCCTCATATATCCTTAATACACCATGATGTGCAAAATGCCTGGCATAAATGAGCCCCACTTGTCCATGTCGTCACAGTAGACATGGACAGGGCTGGACTGGCCATCTGGCACTTCTGGCAAATGCCAGAAGGGCCGATGGCCTTGTGGGCCAATTTTGTGCGTGGGTGAGGAGGATGTCCGCCGGTCTCTCCAGCGTCATCAGCAGCAGCCCGTAGCCCCTAGCGAGCCGTCTCCCACGTGCAGCATGTAAGGACTCGAGGAGTCCTGCTCGCCGGAAAATTAGCTGTGCCCGGCATTGCTAGAGGCGGCTCCCTGGTCTGCACACTCTGCATCCCGCGGACAGAGAACCGCATTATTTGGGGCCCAGTGACAGCCCCCTCAATAGTCAGATACAAGACTCCATTTGAGGAAAGTAAGGTTGGACACTTGAAATAAATATGCCCTATGCTTCCCTGACCTACTGGACCAGAACTCTCTGGTAAATCCATGCCCACACTGTGTAATGGGCATTACAGTGTAATGGGCATAACGGTGTGTTCCATAATGTGTAATGGACATAATGGTGTGTTCCATAATGAATAATGGGCATTACGGTGTGTTCCATAATGTGTAATGTCTCCTTTTTGTGATGCCATGCCTCCTTTCCATGTGGCCACGCCCTTTTTTGCCGTGCAAGGGTCCCGCCTACTTCAAGTGGGCCTGTGTGCTCAAAATGCCAGGGCCGATTTCGGGTCCCATTCCGGCCCTGGATATGGACAACATATATTTCGGAGAAGAGATCCTTATAATAAATATATATGATTTAGGGGGAATTCAATTAACAGTGGTATTATTATTATTATTACTACTGCGGTAATATTATTATTCCACTTGCTAACTGATCTCCATAACATTTACAGGGCTAACTGAATTCCCCCCTTAGTGTATAAATAATTTATTCTGAAATAAGATCTGCTTGTGGATTAGTTTGGAAAATATTCTCAGGAATTGCAGACACCAAATACTTTATATTTAGTATCACAAATGTAAGCATTGCTTTTGTGTATGTGCCCTAGAGCCAATGTTTATAACTGTTATCAATGTCCTCTTCAGTATGTTTATTTTGACCATAAATAGGGGCACTTCATGTTGACCCAGAATTGTTGCACACTGCTTTAAACAGACATCCCTTGCATTATTTGACTTCAATTATTTAATACTTGGATAAATATTTGTATAAAACGAATTTTGAGTTTTAGTGATAGCAACCCATTTTTGGAACTGTGTACAAAAATGTTAAGATAAAGCCTGGGTATTTTTACAATGTAAAACCATCTTTATTATGCTCATCTAAAAACGCCAAAGAGTATCTCTGACCATAAATAGAACTTAATAACATAGAACAGTATATTCCTTGTGAGAGATTGTATACACAGTGCGCTACCTACTGGTGGGAGTCAATAATTACATCCCCTTCTGATGGCAGATCTTTTTTGGCTTTGCAAGGTTTACTAATTAGCTGAATGTGTAGCATTTACAGTATTCTCTTTTTAATGCTGTGGCTTTCTTCATTTTATTTTGAAACAACATTCATTAAAGGATTTTAAATATTACGGATCAATGGCAGATGGAAACAAAAGGGAAACAAGCAGACTCAGATCAAAGTATGGAAGGGTAGTTACAAATACATGTGATGTCACTTAAAAAAATGCAACTGATTAACTATTAATTTAAACTACAGTACATCTCTATTAACAGCAGTAATTGATAGAATGTATTCACTAAAAGTACTATAATCTCATAGGCAATGCAGACGCTAGCTACAATTGCAAAGTAAAATGCTGGGCACACGCTAGGCCGAATGAGCCTGATATGTAAGTGCATACATGCTTAATGATCATGGGTCCGTTGTGTTGTGCCTGACGTTACAGCTGTGCAGGCATTTACTGTACATGTTGTGATGTCAGTCACTGGCGCTCTCTGCAGCACGTCAACCGCCCGCACATACAGCACTGTCCTCTAACACTCTTTACCCTCTAGTAGCAGCTAAACATAGCTGCTAGAGGGCGAGTTGTCTATTCTACAGTGTTTGTATAGTGCGTACATGCACACTATATCCGCCCATGGCACCGGCATCGCCGAGCGGCAGCTATGCGCTGACAGGGCTGTTCTGGATTCTGGCACTGTTAACCTCCGCAACCGCCCGGGGTTGCGGAATCTAAGGCACCCTGCATATAAACAATGATTATGAAGATATTTAGTGGATTTTCTTTAACGGAAATGCATAGGAAATGATTTAAAACATTAACTTATCATGACTTCCTCCATTACCCAAACCCATCCCATTTCAGGAGATTCATCAAACTTGTTTTCTTGGTATATTAAGGGGTAAATTTACTAATATGGGCATTCTATTGAAGATGGGATGGGACCAATCAGATTCTATTTCATATTTATTTAACACCGTCTAGAACATAATAGATAGAATCTCATTATGTTTCAAGTCTCGACTCAGATGCTTTGTACACTTTTTACATCACTGAGGAAAGATCAGGGCATTTCTGGTGATAATAATGCAATACTCACTATGTTCATGAGAGTAAGGAGGTAGTTCTGAACATGTTCTTTACCATGGAACCTGACAACAGAGTCGTCCACTCCAAGCAATACTTCTATGTTGTAATCATTGTCCGTTGTGTGTCTGCGTTGTCTCAGAGTGTCATTGACTTGTCGCTCAACACTGCTGTAAACACTGTCCAAATCACCAAGGCCAGAAAAGTCTGCAACACACATAAGAAACATTTTTCTTTCAAGAGACAATCAATAATATTAGTGTAAGAAGGTAACAGGATTATTCTAGCATTTCATAAGAGCTTCTAAAACATACAAATGCAGGCACATACATTACGTTTGAGCATATGGGGGACTGCTAGATCACGAGAGTAGTTATACATACATAGCACTTAATAGTAGTGTAGTCCACATCCCTGGGGCAGATGTATTAAACCTGGAGAAGAGATAAAACTTGAGATAAAGTCGAGATACAGGGTCAGATGCACTAAGCTTCAAAAGTGATAAAATGGAGAGTGATAAACAACCCAAACACAAAGCCTGTGACATTGCAGGTAGGAGCTGATTGGCTGGCTCTTTATCCCTCTCCATTTTATCACTTTTGAAGCTTAGTGCATATGGCCCAAAGGGAAAGAAGATAAAACACCAGCCAATAAACTGTGTTTGTGTCATGAACCGGCATACAGCACTGTTACCTCTCTCACGCTGGAGCACTCCAGTTCACCTGCTTCCTAGTGTCCCTGTTGCTTAGGTGCTGAGCATGGCCACGCCCCCCTTGATACGCTCCACCAATGACTGCAAACCCTCTGGTACAAAGATCAGCTATTCCCAGCTAGCCTTGCCTTGGACTACAAGTCGCTACCAGCAACAAGTATCCTGGCTCTGTCTCAGTTCAGTTCCCTTGTTCTGACACAGTTACCTGTTCCTGTTCGTCTCCCTGTGTGATTCCGCCAGTCAATAATCTCCTGCTGGTTTTTCCAAGTTCCTGATTCTCTGCTCCAGTTACCCTCCGTGGAACTACTGCTCCCAGCAACCAGACTCCAGGTTCCAAGCTGCAGTACAAGCTGCCATTTCCAAGTGCAGCAGAGACTTCCAGCAGGTGTAATCACCAGCAAGCACCTGAGCAACAACCTGAGCTATCCAGTCTGTTAACCCATCTGGTGCTGAAGATTATCAGTGTAAGTCTCCTGCCAAGCAAACCTGGTTTATACTGCTGCAGCATTACTGGCATTTCCTGTGTTGTTTACTGGACTTATACTGCTTGCCTTACTGTTTGGACTCTCAGCTTCCACGCTGATTATTTCCATTGCTCCTACCATTTGTTTCAATTGCCATATTGCCTGTCTGCATCTTCAATAATAAATACCAGCGCACATGCGCAGAAACTTCATCTCGCCTCCACGACTAATCCTTCCTTCCACCACTGACCCACAAGCACCAACACCGGGAACATCACTAACCCCAGATCTGACAGTTAGTCCAAGGCCCATGGACCCGGACGGAGGTCAGAATGTGGGTACAGGGGCCTTCCAGAGCTTGTCTTCTCGGTTAGACAGTCAGGAGGCCGCCCAACGACAAGTTATCGAGTTTCTGCAAGGAATGTCGTCGCGTCTGGATCGTCTGCAACAATCATTTCCTACTGCTTCTGTGCCTCCAGTGTCTACTCCAGTGCCAGCTTTCAGTTCTTCCGAGTCCGTTCCTCCAGTAGTTCTGACTCCAGTCTCTCACCTGCATCTTCCTGCACCCGCCAAGTATGATGGCAATCCCAAGCTGTGTCGAGGGTTTATTAACCAGTGTGAAATACAATTTGAACTGCTACCCCACAACTTCCCAACACAACGGACTAAGATCGCCTATATAATATCCCTGCTGACTGGTCCTGCCCTGGCTTGGGTTTCTCCTTTGTGGGAGCGTGCAGACACTTTGCTTAGTAATTACCCAGAGTTCCTCTCAACTTTCAAACGCATCTTTGATGAACCTGGGCGCTCAACTTCGGCCTCTTCAGATTTGATTCAACTCAGACAAGGCAACCGGAGTATGTGTCAATACATTATCCAATTCCAGACGTTGGCATCAGAGGTTGAGTGGAATAACGAGGCATTGGTGACTGTCTTCCGGCATGGTCTTTCAGATCGCATTAAGGATGCACTTGCCACTCGAGATATTCCTCCGCAGCTGAACGATTTGATTTCCTTGTGTACAAAAATTGATTCCCGTATACGTGAACGGAACAGTGAGAAGAATCGCAGTGATCTCCGCACACCGTTGCGGCCTATGCCTCCGGCACAGTCCCAGTCTTTAACTTCGGATGAGCCTATGCAGATAAATAGGTCTCGACTCACTCCTGAGGAGCGGTCAAGAAGACTACAGGGAAGACTGTGTCTATATTGTGCGGCTGCTGGTCATCAGTTGAATTCCTGCCCTGTACGTTCGGGAAACGACCGGGCCTAACTTGTAATGGGGGAGTCAAGTTAGGTTCACTCCACCAATCTCCTCCTTCTTCAGATCTTGTTCTACCAGCTATTATTGAGACCAATTCTGGACTTTACTCTGTGTCGGCCTTAGTCGACTGTGGTGCTGCCGGCAACTTCATCACGCAGTCTACAGTAGACCGTCTCCGTCTTCCAGTTTCAAAACTGTCCCAACCAATTTACATAACTGCGGTAGATGGAAGTCGCATCCAAGAGGGCCCAATTACTCAGCAAACACAATCTGTCGTACTGGGTATAGGAATCCTTCACTCTGAGCTCATTGAGTTCCTCATCATCTCTAAAGCTTCACATGAGGTCATTCTGGGGATGCCGTGGCTCCAGCGACATAATCCACGATTTGATTGGTCAACTCTTCAGCTGGTATCCTGGTCTCCATCCTGTTACCATACCTGTCTAGCTCAAGTTATTCCAGTGAGATCTTCCGGTACGTCCTTGTCATCAGGTCTCCCAGAAGCCTACCAAGACTTCGCTGACGTCTTCAGTGAAAAGGCAGCTGATAACCTGCCTCCTCACCGGGAGTGGGATTGCCCTATAGATCTCATCCCTGGTAAAAATCCTCCTCGTGGACGAACTTATCCTTTGTCAGTACCAGAGACTGAGGCTATGAGTACCTATATTAAAGAGAATCTCCAGAAAGGGTTTATCCGTCCGTCTTCTTCTCCTGCCGGAGCGGGATTCTTCTTCGTTAAAAAGAAGGATGGAGGATTACGCCCTTGCATTGACTATCGGGGTCTAAATGATGTGACTATTAAGAACAGCTATCCACTGCCGCTCATTACCGAACTCTTTGACAGGGTAAAAGGGGCTCGTATATTCACCAAGTTAGATCTTCGGGGAGCCTATAATTTGATCCGTATCCGTAGTGGTGATGAATGGAAGACCGCGTTCAACACCCGTGACGGTCACTACGAGTACCTGGTCATGCCCTTCGGGTTGAGTAATGCACCCGCAGTGTTTCAACACTTCGTAAATGAAATATTTCGAGATGTGCTGTATAAGTATGTAGTCGTTTACCTTGATGACATCCTCATCTTCTCTCAAGATCTCCAGTCCCACCGACAGCATGTCCGAGAAGTTCTGCGACGTCTTCGCCAGAACCAATTGTATGGAAAACTTTCGAAATGTGTCTTTGAAGTTCCATCCATACCCTTCCTAGGGTACATAATTTCCGGTACAAATCTTCGTATGGATCCTGAGAAACTCAAAGCCATTGAGTCCTGGTCAGTTCCAAATACCCTGAAAGCCATCCAGCGATTCCTTGGATTCGCCAATTATTACCGAAAATTCATTAAAGGTTTTTCCACCTTGATCGCTCCCATCTCCAATCTCACTCGCAAGGGGGCAGACCCTACCAACTGGTCGGAGGAGGCCCTGACTGCTTTCCAAAAGATCAAATACGCCTTCATTACGGCTCCGGTCCTTGCTCAGCCTAACGTCAACCAGCCTTTCGAGCTAGAGGTGGATGCTTCCACAGTTGGAGTTGGTGCCGTTTTGTCACAAGTGGGTACCGATGGCAAGATACATCCATGTGGGTTCTATTCACGCAAGTTCCTTCCTGCAGAAAAGAACTACGCCATAGGAGACCAAGAACTCCTGGCTATCAAACTAGCTCTAGAGGAATGGAGGTATCTCTTGGAAGGAGCTAAATTCCCCGTGACCATTTACACCGATCACAAGAACCTACTTTATTTGAAAACCGCACAGTGTCTCAACCCTCGTCAGTCTCGTTGGTCATTATTCTTCTCTCGTTTCAATTTCAAGCTTCAGTTCCGACCAGGCTCACAAAACGTTAAAGCAGATGCTCTATCTCGTTCAATGGCTCCAGATGAAGAATCTTCCGATTCAGTCCTACACCCCATCCTGAATCCAATTGTCTTCGCCTCTACTCACGTATCTCCAGTTCCACCTCCGGGGAAAACGTTTGTCTCTCCTGATCTCCGTTCCAGTCTCCTCTCTTGGGCGCATACATCCAAGTTCAATGGGCATCCCGGGGTCCAGAACACCTATAAGTTCCTGTCTCAAAACTACTGGTGGCCGAAAATGAAGGCAGATGTACAAGACTTTATTGCTGCCTGTCCTAAGTGTGCTCAGCATAAAACTTCACGTCAGGCTCCTGCTGGGCAATTAAGACCTTTGTCCATTCCAACTCGCCCGTGGTCTCATTTATCTATGGACTTTATCTCTGAGCTTCCATCATCCGATGGCTACAACACCATTTGGGTAGTCGTAGATAGATTCACGAAAATGGCCCACTTCGTCCCTCTCCGAGGTCTACCTTCAGCTCCCCAGTTGGCTCAAGTCTTCCTTAAAGAGATCTTCCGTCTCCACGGTCTACCCAGAGAAATCATATCTGACCGCGGAGTCCAATTTGTGGCAAGATTCTGGAGAGCTCTCTGTTCTGCGCTGCAAGTTAAGTTGAAATTCTCGTCTGCGTATCACCCTCAGACGAATGGGCAGACAGAGAGAGTGAATCAAGATCTTGAGACTTTTCTAAGACTCTATATCTCCTCTTCACAGGATGACTGGGTGAGCCTCCTTCCATGGGCTGAGTTCGCACATAATTTCCGCTATCATTCTGCTACTGAGACCACTCCCTTTTTTGCTGTTTATGGTCAACATCCCCGAGTTCCTGATTTTCAAGACCTTCCAGCCATCGATGTTCCAGCTGCTTCTTCCGCTCTCCAGCACTTCTCTCAGATTTGGAAGAAGATTCATACTTCCCTCAAAAAGGCTTCCCAGCGTTACAAGTTATTCGCTGATCGCAAGAGACGTGCAGTCCCCAGTCTAAAAGTCGGTGATAGAGTCTGGTTGTCTACCCGTAACCTTCGTCTCCGAGTACCTTCAATGAAGTACGCTCCTAGATACATTGGGCCTTTTTCAGTGGTTAGAGTAATCAGCCCGGTGGCATACAAGCTTCAGTAACCACAATACTTAAAGATACCCAATGCCTTCCACATTTCTCTCCTCAGACCCCTGTACTAGTGTTACCGCTAGGCTGTTTTAGCGGGGCGCTGCGCCGCACCCTGCCCGATTTTTAAAGGGCAAAATGCACCCTGCCCCACTCGCAGCGCCTGCTAAAACAGCCTCACGGGGAAGCCCAGCGTCACCGTAGACGGCGATGCCTGGCGCTTCCCCGGCAGCACAGAGGGGCCGGGCCCGCCCCCTTTGATGACGGTGGCGGCCGGGCCCGCCCCTTTGATGACAATAGCGGCCCAAGCATGCCTCTTTCATGACGGCGGCGGCCTGGGCACGCCCCCTTCATGACGTTGGTGGCCCGGGCACGCCCCTTTCATGACGTCATCAGCCCCCAGCGCCCTGCCCGCTGTCACTCCTAGAGTGAACACTACTGTACCACACCCCCTATATCCAGAACTCGCTATAACTATAATTAATATATGATGCAAAAGCATTAATGACAATGCAATGGGCAAACTGTCGTACACCTAATAGCTATCAATAATAACTATAAATATGTAACGGATGATGTGTAAAAGGATATACTTCATCTTCAGTATATTGATTGAACTACTACTGTAAGCCATTTCATTTGTGTAGTAAAGACAAAATTAAGAAGACAGTGGGGGAAATTTACTAACATTGGAGTTCTATTTCACATGTGCTATTGCTATGGGCAACCAATCAGATAATATCTACTGTATTATCTTCTAGAATGTGATACATAAATAAGTAGTGTCTGATTGGTTGCCCATAGCAATATCCCATGTGAAATAGAACTCCCATCTTAGTAAATTTCCCCCAGTGTGTCATTTTATATAGAGATACTGTACATTGCAAATATGTACCTGTCCTAACTAGCTGTTGTAATTTGCTTATAGACGCTTACATCCATTGTAATTTGCTTTGCAGCAATATACCATAACATAATTCATCATGTAATATATTTTTCACATATACTTAGAAGTAGGAGACAGTGACAATGGTTTAAAATAAACTAAATTACAGAACACAACATATAGGGGGAATTTACTAAGATGTGAAATACACTTCACAGGTCATGTTGCTATGGACAACCAATCAGATCCTACTATCTCCTAGGGTGAAAAAGAAATAAGATGTAGCTTCTGATTGGTTGCCCATAGCAACATGACCTGTGAAGTGTATTTCACATCTTAGTAAATTTCCCCCATATTCTCAGGATTCACATTCAGTCTCCTTTATCAAGGAGCGTTTTCAGGTGAGATATATGGTACAGCAAAGCCATAAAGGAGCTGCATGCAAACCAGCATGGAGCAGCTGGTTTGCATGCAGCTCCTTTATGGCTTTGCTGTACCATATATCTCACCTGAAAACGCTCCTTGATAAAGGTCCATTTTGACGGACCGAAACGTCGGAGTTTGGTGATGTGTATAACCTCTTTGAACTGCTGGCTCATTTGAGAAATAAACTTTATTTATTTTTACCAAAAATCTGAGTTATTTTTGGATAAAGTGGCGAGTGCCTGTGTCTCTGCCTTAGAGAAACCACTTTCTGTAAATTGGAGTTCGGAGTACACTCTGCACCCCTTCACAGGACACCCCACCGCTGACGTATTTCTTCCACAGTGAGAGTGCGGTCTACAACCTAACATTATATATATATATATATATATATATATATATATATATATATATGCAGGGGCAAACGCAGGATTTTCAGAAGGGGGTTTCCAGACAGGCTGAGCAAAGAACGGAGATGGACACTTATGCTGGGTACACACCAGGACGACGACTAGGGCCCGATCCCCTCAATCTAGATCCAATTCCGACCAATTGGATGTAGATTGTGTGGTGATTGGGCCCTTTTCTGTCCTGGTGTGGACCGATACCGATCCGATGCGCGGTCCCGTGGGTCGGTCGGTCGTTATTCAGATCCTACCTGCTGCAGGTAGGATCTGAATAGCGGCCATACTGTCGGGTGCGGGTCGCCATTGGATCGGACCCACTCACAGTGCACATCGTGAGCGGGTCGTGCCCCCCCGCGTCACCGTGAGCGGGTCGGACGAGACACTGACGACCCGCTCACGATGTGGTGTGTACCCTACATTAGGTGACCCAGTATATGCCGGGTCAGTTAAAGTATTATAGATAAAACAAATGTATATTAATAATAATAATAATAATAACATTAAAAAAAAGTGTAGACCCCTGGGCAAAGCAATATATTGTGGCCCCTATCAATCCTCCTGCGGTAGGGGTGGGGGGTGCTATGAGCGGAGGCTTCGATGTCCCGCGGGTGGTAGGGGGTATTATATCAACCGCACAGGTGGTGGGAGAAGGCGGCATTGGGTTGAATGAAGGGGTCCTGATACATAACTTCCAGGGTGGTAGAGGATGTTTAATATGCAGAGATGGGGTACATAGTGGACTGGGCTTATTATTCATAATTTTCTGGTGGGAGGCAGCTTACTTGACTGCAGATATCTCCAGTTATCGGTAGCTAGTGTCCATCAAAGGGGGAGAGTCCCAGCTTTTGGAATATATCCTCAGAAAACTCTAAGTCAGACAGAACCTGAAATATCTGACTGGGAAGAGCAATTAACAGGCTTGGATGGGGACCACTGCTTTGAAGTCAGATATCTCCGGTTCCCAAGGGCCGATTTTTTAAATTCTTGTACCCATAGACTCCTGGGGGGGTTTCTGTGTACTCAGAAACCCCCCTGCGTGCGCTACTGATATATAGATGTATAGGAGGAGACTATGCAACTGTAGCCAGAAGTGCACAGATGACAAGATTAGCAAATCATTTCATCTAAATATTACACATTACAATTAATTTCATAACAAGAATGCCTTTAATCAGAAGAGAGATAAAGGCTTAAAGTAATGTACTTTAAATGTGTTATTTATATTATATGCAGGCTAACTTAGAAATGTAGTGTTTTGAACTACCGTGAACATAACCATAATGAATCAACCTGATTCTAAAAGTATTTAAAAATAAAAAAACAGTAACATATTTATTATTGTTGGAAAAAGTAGCATGGTATTAGTAAAGCATGTGATAAAATAGTTTGAATGGAAAAACAGGGTAATACAGGTCCAAAAAGAAACAAAGAGATATAAGCTATCACTTACACAAAAAATGCATTACCGTTTACTATTCACGACAATAGCAACTGTTACTATAATGTTGTGTTTGCAAAATCGTCAAATCTTATTGCTTGATTATTTCAACTGTAGCTAGATTTCAAATAGGTCCCATTCCTTCCCACAAGGGGGCAGTATTATGTATATTATACTTTAATAAGTCAACCACTGTCATTTTATATACACCATGGGGGTTATTCTGGTTTATTTTCAAGGCTGCGAATTCACAGCCTTGCAAATCTACCAAACCCTGCCCTGCGAATGGTGGCCTGGCCGCCAACCATTCGCAGCATGTGTTTGCACACACTGGCTGCGAATGGATGGCTAACATAGACATCCATTCGCCGAATGATGTGGTGCGTGCACGCATATATAAAGTGACTCTCAGGTCACTTACATATGCCTGCACTTTCAGACTGAAATGGGCGGCCAGCTGCCTTTCCCAGCGCCCACATCACCCGCTGATTACCATTGGAACTCCCATGAAACACTGGGCATTGCCATGGGCAAGTACCCTGGACCGCCGCCCCATGCCCCTGCCCACCGTCCGCAATGTTGGCTGGCTTATGCACATGCGCAGAAATGCGGCAAAACATCAAGCTCGGGTGCGAGCGTACGGACCTGAATAAAGTCCTACAATCATTCACAGTACAATACTTCCCCATACTGGAAAATGGAACCTATAAAAAAAGAATAGACTTAAGGGTTAATGGTTAATGCACACATTGATGCGCTATATATATATATATATATATATATATAGAGAGAGAGAGAGAGAGAGAGAGAGAGAGAGAGAGCGAGAGAGAGAGAGAGAGAGAGAGAGAGAGTAGTTTTAAATTAGACCCCTAACAGGCATTTCTGTGCTAGCATTTTTTTGTACCAGCGTGCTCGGTCTCATTGTGAGTGTGACTATAAGACTTGTAGCATGCTCGCTGCAGTCATTTGGACTCTTGAAAAAATCTTTTACGTCAAAATATTACCAAACCAACATAGAGGTAGGAGGGTCCTGCTCACAAGCTTACAATCTATAGGATTCAATGTCTTGACATGTGACATTGAGCAGCTGGAGGTTGATCTCTGTGTAAGCTCCAGAGATTACCTCTTACAAGCATCCAAACTGTTCCACCTTCAGGGACTGACTTGGTGACCACAGTGTCTTGTGTAGGTGGAGGAGGGATAGAGATAAGGGTATCACTCTCACTGGGTAGAACAACTGGTGAATAGATGCTGTGTATATGCATCTGTTCACAGTGTGGGGACAAATTGGGGGCAAACATGCCCCTTTTGGCAAGAATACGCCCCCTTTCAGGGTCCTGATTGTCCTATCCAAAATCGTTGGCAGGTAGAGTTGGTATGCAAGATTACCAGCTGCAGTTAATGCAGCAGGTAAACATATATATGTACCAGATCTTGACAGGAACTTACTGCATAGGGGGAAGGGGGGGAGGGGGGGGGGGCACAGGACCTCTGCAGACAAATGGGAACATACACCTGTGAGTGTTCATACAGTATTGGCAGCTAAGTATGCCCACATTGGCTCATATACAGTGGTATAGCGGTGGTGGTACAGATCTAGCAAAGTCACTGACTTCTGTGATGCTATCTCCCCCTCTCTACTAAGGAGAACACAGAGTTGGAGGTCGCAACTTTGACAGTACGGGGTCCAAGTGCCACTAGACAGAGACAGAACAGAGTACTCTCACCAGACAAGGCTAGACCTGGGAATCTGGGGAATGAACAGAGCACTTTCTCCAGACTAAGGCCCTTATTCTGCTTCGTGCGGTACGGCCCGCGTGCGGCCGTACCGCCGATGTTTTTACTCTGCACATGCGCAGAGGTCAATCTGCGCATGTGCAGCCCCCTTCGCCGCAGACGTATTTCGTCCGCCGCAAAGGGGGCGTATAGGGGCGTGAGAGGCTTCATGCCCTCATTTCCCTATGTGTACGCCCCGCGTTTCATGGGCGTTCCCATGCAAACGCGGGGCGTATGCATGGTAATGAGGGCATGACGCAACTCATGGGGGCGGAAAGCTGACGTCGCCGGATGTCAGCTTTCAGCCCCCATACAAGCTACCACACGGACGATTGTCCGTGTGGTCTCAGCTTGCGGGAGCTGCCGGGGCGTGCGGACCTGCCTTCGATGGTCGACGACCATCGAATGCAGGGGGCAGCTCCCACCATGGTGGAGGCGTACGCCTCCACCATTTTTATGCGGATCGCCAGCCGTCCGTGTACGGACGGCCGTGGCGATCCGTAGGGTGGGCGGGGATTGGTTTGTGCGGCCGGAGCCCCGTGTGCGGCTCTGGCCGCACCAACCAGAATAAGGGCCAAGGTTAGTTCTGGGAGTCTGGTGGAGAGAGTGTCGGATGACCTCCCGAAAGTCGGAATTTCAGACAGTCAGTATACTAACATCGGAATCCTGACTGTTAAATGTCCGGCAGTAGGGATCCCGACTTACAGGAGCTATTCTCCTTCCTGGGAGTCCACAACCCCCATAGAGGTAGATAAGAACCTGTGGTGAGTGCAACAAGCCACCAAGTCCACAGTGTGGCAAGCTCGCAAGGGGCTTCGATGCACTTGACCCCCTGTCAGAGTACCAGCAGTCGGGATTCTGATGGTGGTTTTCCCGACCGTCAGAATCTCGACTGTTGGGCTGCTATACCACACCCGGGAGAGCGCCCCAATATTGAGGAGCACCCTGGATATACTCAGGAAAGTACAGTATCTTACACCAAATCAGTAGGCTCTGCACATTTGTTAATGAGTATGTTTTAGTAATAACTAATTTTTTTATGGAGGTGGATACTTCCAGAACAAACTGTAAAATTACCTTGCAATAAAAAGTTGCAATAAATTATAAACACTTCAAGATAGAAAAGTCAAAACAGATATTTGCAGAGCCCTAGCAAATGATGTTTATATTTATAGCCCTACACATTGATTGACCTTATTTTATCCAGTTAAAAGCTTCTAGCTGAAATAAGCACAGGCAGCACAGCAATCCTGGAAGGACAGTACATGAAACATCCACCATAATCCTAGAAAGCTTAGAGATAAATTGAATGCTACTATATTATGACAATGTCAGATAGAGGTTGTTTCTAGACATGATTTCAGGGACTAATACATGTGCCTAGCTTACTGAAAAGAATACATGAGGTCATTGCTCAAAATACCCCCCAAACTGTGAGAAGCCTTTGGGCATGACATAACTACTTTTATTTGCAATGCATTAAACAATCCAGACAAAGTATTACTGTATACAGCACAATGTTCAATACAAGTATAGTAAAAGTTGGGGCATCTATAAAGGGAACAATAACAGGAAGAAATAAAAAATACAAAACTATAAAATCTATAGTACAATAATGCTGCTTTCCCACTGCAGACCAGTTTAAAGTACTGGTAATCTTAAATGGTATTTAAAACGGTATTAGCATTCCCACTGCAGCAGATTACCGTTTTAAATACCATTTAAGTACCATTCCCATTGCAGTGAACCGTGTAAAATGTGGAGTGCCTAACCCCCCCCTCCAGTGTAAAGAGTGCCTAATCCCCCCCCCCCACCCCAAATGTAAAGAGTGTCTAACCCCCCGAACCTGCCCTGTGCCCCCACCTCCCCTCCCCTTGTACTTACCTGCACGGGGATGCAGGGCAGTGGGGAGGCAGCGGGGGTCCATGCAGGCTACTGGCAGTCCCTGTGCCTGATGAGAACTAATAGTTCTCACTTTGCGCATATGTAATGAATGCACGTGCATACTAATAAGCCGCTTATTACATATGCGCATATGTAATGAGCGGCTCTTTATTATGCACGTGCACTCATTACACATGCACAAAGTGAGAACTACTAGGTCTAATCAGGCACTGGGACTGCCTGGAGGCTAAATAACGTTTAAGAGGCATTCCCACTGCCTCTTAAACGTTATTTAGCCGTGTAGGACTCTGCTTTAAAAACGGGTTGAAATACCAATTAGCTTTAAACGGTATTTCAACTCTGGCACTTTCCCACTGCAGCCTTAAACGGTAAATTGCGCTGAAAATCGGCAATTTACCGTTTTTTAGCTGCAGTGGGAAAGGAGCACAAAAGGATTTTTCCCAGGATATAGCCAGAGTCAATTAAATACATATTTTGAATGTATGCTTTTCATTAGAAATCACAATAGTCATTCGTTGTCACTCATCGTCATACAGGCCTACATTAATTCATTAACGTGGATTCTACAGGTTTAAGTTATTACTATTTGGAATCACATGTCAAAATATATTTTAAGCATAGTTTGGTTAACATTCAATTTTTTCTCTGCGGTAATCATAAGTTTAGGGTCTTATAAGTGAAGTATAATAATCATGTAAGATGTAAAAATAATAAAGATAGCAGGTTTAACCCCTTCCCGACATTTGACGTATATATACGTCATGGCCGGGAAGTACTTCCCGACACATGACGTATATATACGTCATGACTTCTAACTGTCACTGCGTCTAGAGACGCAGTGACAGAGGGACGATGTCTGCTGTCCCTGACAGCAGACATGTCCCTGCATGCCCAGGGGGGGCTGCGATGCTGCCCCCCCGTCGGCGATCGCTGTGATTGGCTGTTCAGTGTGAACAGCCAATTACAGCGTTTTCTGTGTCACCGGCGAATAACGTTCGCCGGTGACACGGGATCGGAGGTGATTGGTGCTGTAAAGTACAGCACCAATCACCGCGGGGTGTAAGGGTGACACTGGTGTCACCCCACCTCACCCCGCCCGCCCCCAAAGGCCGTGATTGGTCCGTCGGACCGACGGACCAATCACAGCCATGGAGGGGGGTTTAAACTAACGGTGACTGCACTGCAGACGCCATTCCGGTCTGGAATAGCGTGCAGTGCGGTCACCGTGCCCAGCTGTCGCCATTTACTGACCAGAACTTGCTAAATACTTACCTGATCACTGCCTGAAACTTGCTTCTTCTTGTGACATCCTGTGCTGTGTTGTGCTGTGTTGTGATAGAGAGAGAGAGATAGAGAGAGATAGAGAGGCCTAGTGACAGAGAGTGCTATATTTTGTGCTGCTGCAGTGTAATAGAGTTATAGATAGAGAGATAGAGAGAGATAGAGAGAGATAGAGAGAGAGAGATAGAGAGAGATAGAAAGATAGTGACAGATTGTGCTATATATTTTTTATATAACTGACTGCTGCCCCCCCTTTTGTGCTGATCAGTATAAATTAACTGATCAGCAACTTTTTGGGGGCGCAGGGTATTTTTTATATATATATATATATACCTGTCAGTGCTGCTGCTGCAGTGTCATAGAGTGATAGATAGTGAGAGATAGAGAGATAGAGAGATAGAGAGAGAGAGTGACAGAGAGTGATAGAGACTGCTATATTTTGTGTCTGCTGCCCCCCTTTTGTGCACCCCCAGCAACTTTTTGGGGGTGCAGGGGTTATTTTTCATATATATAACTGTCAGTGCTGCTGCTGCAGTGTCATAGAGTGATAGATAGTGAGAGATAGAGAGATAGAGAGAGATAGTGATAGAGAGTGCTAAATTTTGTGTCTGCTGCCCCCGCCTTTTGTGCTGATCACTATATCTGAGGTGATCAGCAACTTTTTGGGGGTGCAGAGGTTTTTTTTTTTTTTATATATACCTGCCAGTTGCACTGTCAGTTGCACCAAAGGTTGTGCACCTGCTGCCCCTCACTGGTAATCAGTGTCGCATCACTGATCACCTTTTTTTTTTTGTGTGTGCTGTGGGGTCTTTTATTAATTTTTTTTTTACACACACTGTGATTTTGTGGGTGTCCTGTGGCCACTGTGCGCTGATCAGTGACGTACATCACTGATCATCTTTTTCGGCACAGGGTTGATCTATTTTTTTTTTTTTTTGATCAAATTCCTGTTGCCTTTGAGCGCTGTTCAGTGACGGACGTTACTGACCAACATCTGTGCTCAATTTTTGGCGCAGGACATTTTTTTTTTTAACCCCTGCAATTTTTTTTTTTTAACCCCTTCAATTTTTTTTTTTTTTTTAACCCCTTCAATTTTTTTTTTTTGTATAAAGTATTTTTTTTTTCTGCACTACATACACACTACACACTACATACCCCCCGGGTTGAAATAAAGTTTGTACCCCCCCCCCTACACTATACACGTGTTGAAACATTTCACTACCAGTAACACAAAAATAAAAATGGCATCCCAAATGTCATCCCAAATGTCATCCCAGTCATCCAGAAGAATGTATTCAGCGGAGGAGGCATATGCCATGCTTGCCTCTGACTCTGACACAGCCAGTGATGCAAGCGGGGAATTTGAAGGATTCGTCTTAAGCTCCTCTTCCTCCTCTGGTGATGAGGGACCCCCTCAAAGACGCCCCCGTAGAGCAGCTGAGACCCACCCCCCAATAATTGATCTCGTATGGACCCCACCACCAGACAATTTTGAGCCCCAGGTTCCTGAGTTTTTGGCCATGCCAGGAATCCAATTTGATTCCACAGGTCTCAGAGAAATTGACTTTTTCAAATTATTTTTCTCTGATGATTTTATAAATTTAATGGTGGACCAAACTAATTTATATGCCCAGCAGTTTATTGCTCAAAACCCCACGTCATCATTTGCTAGGTGGACCCCTGTAGATGCAGTAGAGATGATGACGTTTTGGGGTCTGGTGTTTCATATGGGCATAGTAAAAAAGCCAGAAATTAGGCAATATTGGAGTACAGATGTTCTGTACAGCACCCCATTTTACCGTATGGCCATGCCCCGGGCTCGATTTGAGACGATCCTTAAATTTTTGCATTACAACGATAATGCACAGTGCCCACCCAGAGATGATCCCACCTTTGACCGGCTATTCAAAGTCAGGCCGGTCATTGATCATTTCAGTGCCAAATTTGAAGAGATGTACATCCCAGATAAATTCATTTGCATAGACGAGTCCCTTATACATTTTAAAGGAAGGGTTAAATTCCGCCAGTACCTTCCCAGTAAGAGGGCAAGGTATGGCATAAAAATGTATAAGCTGTGTGAAAGCACCTCAGGGTACACTCACAGGTTTAGGGTATATGAAGGGAAGGATTCAAGAATTGAACCGCCAGAATGCCCCCCCTCCCTCGTAGGTGTTAGTGGAAAAATTGTCTGGGATTTAGTGCACCCCTTCCTGGATAAAGGTTATCACCTCTATGTGGATAACTTTTACACTAGCATCCCCCTGTTTAAGGCCCTTGGTTCAAGAGGTACAGCAGCTTGCGGTACTGTGCGCAAGAACCAAAGAGGCCTCCCAAAAACGCACATTGCCCAAGTAATGAGAAGGGGTGAAAGCAGGGGAATATGCACCGAAAATATGTTGTTGGTCAAATATAAGGACAAGAGGGATGTCCTTATACTGACAACAATTCACGGAGACAGTACCACCTCCGTCCCTGTACGAGGTACCAGTACCCACACCTCAAAACCTAATTGTATCCTGGATTACAATAGGTACATGGGCGGAGTGGATCTTTCAGATCAGGTACTGAAGCCGTACAGTGCCCTGCGGAAAACAAAAATCTGGTACAAGAAGCTGGCCGTGTATATCATCCAGATGGCACTGTATAACGCTTACGTGCTATTCCGTTCTACCGGCCAGAGGGGGACATTTATGCACTTTCAAGAGGAAGTCATAAAGGGCCTAGTATTTGGGAACCAGCAGGCAGAGGGCCCCAGTACTTCTAGTACTGGCCCCCGTATTGTACCAGGGCAGCATTTTCCGAACGAAATCCCCTCCACTGCAAGAAAGGGCAGGACACAAAAAAGGTGCAAAGTTTGCTATAAAAAGGGAATAAGAAAGGAAACTATTTTCCACTGTGAAACTTGCCCCGACAAACCCGGCCTATGTATAAAGGAGTGTTTTAAAATATACCACACATCTATGGATTATTAGGTTCATCATTTCACCGTGCTTCGGGGGTCTTGCTAATGCCACATAGCACCCACCAACATTCCACCAGAATCTGAGCTGCAAAATCCAAAAATCACTCCTTCCCTTCTGAGTCCTGCCATGCACCCAACTGGTATTTTTTGGTCACATATGAGGCATTGCCATACTCGGGAGAAATTGGGGCACAGATTTTGGGGTGCTTTTTCTCCTTCATACCTTATGAAAATGAAAAATTTTGAGCCAGAACTGCATTTTTGTGTAAAAAAATGTAATTTTTCATTTTCACTGCCCAGTTGTATCAAAATTGGTGAAACCCCTGGGGGTTTGAAATGTACACTATACCCCTAGATGAATTCCCTGAGGGGTGTAGTTTGCAAAATGGGGTCACTTGTGGGGGGGGGGTTCCACTGTATTGGTGCTTTGGGGGTCTTGCTAATGCGACATAGCACCCACCAACATTCCACCACCAAAAATCACTCCTTCCCTTCTGAGTCCTGCCATGCACCCAACTGGTATTTTTTGGTCACATATGAGGCATTGCCATACTCGGGAGAAATTGTGGCACAGATTTTGGGGTGCTTTTTCTCCTTCATACCTAATGAAAATGAAAAATTTTGAGCCAGAACTGCATTTTTGTGTAAAAAAATGTAATTTTTCATTTTCACTGCCCAGTTGTATCAAAATTGGTGAAACCCCTGGGGGTTTGAAATGTACACTATACCCCTAGATGAATTCCCTGAGGGGTGTAGTTTGTAAAATGGGGTCACTTGTGGGGGGGTTCCACTGTATTGGTGCTTGGGGGGTCTTGCTAATGCAACATAGCACCCACCAACATTCCACCAGAATCTGAGCTGCAAAATCCAAAAATCACTCCTTCCTTTCTGAGTCCTGCCATGCACCCAAATGGTATTTTATGGTCACATGTGAGGCATTGCCGTACTCGGGAGAAATTGGGGCACAGATTTTGGGGTGCTTTGTCTCCTTCATTCCTTGTGAAAATGAAAAATTTTGAGCCAGAACTGCATTTTTGTGTAAAAAATGTAATTTTGCATTTGCACAGCCCAGTTGTATCAAAATTGGTGAAACCCCTGGGGGTTTGAAATGTACACTATACCCCTAGATGAATTCCCTGAGGGGTGTAGTTTGCAAAATGGGGTCACTTGTGGGGGGGTTCCACTGTATTGGTGCTTGGGGGGTCTTGCTAATGCGACATAGCACCCACCAAAATTCCACCAGAATCTGAGCTGCAAAATCCAAAAATCACTCCTTCCCTTCTGAGTCCTGCCATGCACCCAAATGGTATTTTTTGGTCACATGTGAGGCATTGCCGTACTCGGGAGAAATTGGGGCACAGATTTTGGGGTGCTTTTTCTCCTTCATACCTTCTGAAAATGAAAAATTTTGAGCCAGAACTGCATTTTTGTGTAAAAAAATGTAATTTTTCATTTTCACTGCCCAGTTGTATCAAAATTGGTGAAACCCCTGGGGGTTTGAAATGTACACTATACCCCTAGATGAATTCCCTGAGGGGTGTAGTTTGCAAAATGGGGTCACTTGTGGGGGGGTTCCACTGTATTGGTGCTTTGGGGGTCTTGCTAATGCGACATAGCACCCACCAACATTCCACCACCAAAAATCACTCCTTCCCTTCTGAGTCCTGCCATGCACCCAACTGGTATTTTTTGGTCACATATGAGGCATTGCCATACTCGGGAGAAATTGGGGCACAGATTTTGGGGTGCTTTTTCTCCTTCATACCTTATGAAAATGAAAAATTTTGAGCCAGAACTGCATTTTTGTGTAAAAAAATGTAATTTTTCATTTTCACTGCCCAGTTGTATCAAAATTGGTGAAACCCCTGGGGGTTTGAAATGTACACTATACCCCTAGATGAATTCCCTGAGGGGTGTAGTTTGCAAAATGGGGTCACTTGTGGGGGGGTTCCACTGTATTGGTGCTTGGGGGGTCTTGCTAATGCAACATAGCACCCACCAACATTCCACCAGAATCTGAGCAGCAAAATCCCAAAATCACTCCTTCCTTTCTGAGTCCTGCCATGCACCCAAATGGTATTTTTTGGTCACATGTGAGGCATTGCCGTACTCGGGAGAAATTGGGGCACAGATTTTGGGGTGCTTTTTCTCCTTCATACCTTCTGAAAATGAAAAATTTTGAGCCAGAACTGCATTTTTGTGTAAAAAATTTAATTTTTCATTTTCACTGCCCAGTTGTACCACAATTGGTGAAACCCCTGGGGGTTTGAAATGTACACTATACCCCTAGATGAATTCCCTGAGGGGTGTAGTTTGCAAAATGGGGTCACTTGTGGGGGGGTTCCTAAATTTTAGCATCTTATGGTGCCTAGAAACCTACATGGTGCCTAAAAAATAATCTCATAAAAAGGAGGCTCCAAAATCAAGTAGGTGCTCCTTCTATTATGAAGCCTGTGGTTTGGTCAACGTGCACACTAGGGCCACATATAGGATATTTATGAAAACAAAAGAATTGGGGGAATCAATTTTTAGTCACATTTCTCTAGTAAAATCTACTGTGTTCCTTAGAAAAATGTATTAAAATTGCAAATCTGCAAAAAAAATGAAATTTTGAAATTTCACCTACACTTTGTTTTAATTCCTGTGAAACACCTAAAGGGTTAACAAACTTCCAAAATGCTGTTTTGAATACTGTGAGGGGTGCAGTTTTTGAAATGGTATCATTTATGGGGGTGTCTCACATACAAGTCCCTCAAAGTCACATCAGAACTGAACTGGTCCCTAAAAAAATCAGTGTTTGAAATTTTCTTGAAAATTTGAGAATTTGCTATTCATATTGTAAGCCTCCTAGTGTCCAAAAAAATTAAAAGGAAGTTGAAATAATGATGGAAACATAAAGTAGACATATGGTCTATGTTAGTTATTAACTATTTTGAGTGGTATGATTATTTGTCTCAAAAGCAGAAAATTTAACATTTTGCAAATTGCAAAATTTTCCATTTTTTCACGACATTTTGGTATTTTTCACAAAAAAACACAGACTGTATCGACCCAAATTTACCACTAATTTGAAGTACAATGTGTCACGAAAAAACAATCTCAAAATCACTGGGATAAGTAAAAGCAAAAAAAAGTTATCCCCACTTAAGTGATACATGTCAGATTTGAAAAAAAGGGCTCTGTCAGGAACGCAAAAACTGGCTCTGTCAGGAAGGGGTTAAAGGAGTAAATCCCCTCACATCACATTCCACATTGCTATGGGTTGGGTAATAAAATCCTGGCTGCTACAATCCTGATGGTCAGGATGTCAACAGCAGCATCCTTCAAAATCCCAAAGGATCCCGATATGTATTTTAACTCTTCCACTATCGTTATCCCTAACACACCCCTGCTGCCGCTAAACCGTAACCACCCCCTCCTGCAGCCTTACCCTAAAAGCTACCTCTGTAGTCTAATCTTACTGTCCCCAACCCTGCAGCATCCCAGAAGTCTAACCCTAACCCTCCCTCGAGTGCCTAACACTAAACCCAGTACTTACATTGGGAATATGACTGTCAGAATCCAAACCTTAAGGATACTAAACGCGCACTATTGCTTTATTGTGTAGTATGTAAGAACGTTTCAAGCTACTTATTAATCCAGACTCCTCTCAGTTCCCCATTGTTGATTGCAAAAGAAGCCACTATATGTTTCTAGTGGAGTTACTAAATTGTAATATTTACCAAACACCTGAATTCAAAGCTTGGCCCTGGTAGCTAACACCATCTTAAAATAGCATGAGCACATAGTAGCCAACGGGCTACTTTTTTGCAGGGAACCTCTAGTTTCATCCCCATCTGCCCTACTTGATGCGTGAGCAGACCATTGGCTGCACATGTGCACTAAATCCACACCTGGAAGCAGACCGGCACGTGTAGCCCTTCACTGGTACAGGGCTTAATAGAAGAGCGGAGAAGTTGCCCAAAGCAACCAATCAGCTTGCACATATTTTAATTAACTTCATAAAAGCTCGGTAGAAGCAGTTTTACTGCTATAGGCAACTTTCCACTTCTCCCCCTTTTTGTCGCAGCTGAAAATTTTATGACCCTTGTTGAGCTCTGCCCTCACAATTTACTGATCCTGCCCTCCAGAAAGATCAGCACACTTGTCCCGTGAAGTACTCTGCTCTGCTGAGATCATTCTGATCTGATCAACAACAGAATGGAGTGAAGATAGATTATAACAAGCTGCTCTAATGGCCCATGCACACTAGACATTGACTTCAGTAAAAGATATTGTTGAACAATTTCCCTTGAGCTTTCCTGTGTCCCGGACAAACGATATTGCGAATATACACTGAACAATATGAACCTATTTGTGAATGACATAGCCAAAAATGCATACAGAGACAACAAAAACCTTTGTTAATGACCTTGTGGTAGCATGCTTCTGCTTGCATGTGCAACACATGTAAAAACACAACAATTCCTGGAGGATGCCCCATCTATGTTTAAATTCAGCCGAGCTAGGTCATTACCAATGTATCCTAAACATTGAAATTCAGTCATTGAAGACCAGTTACAGAAGTGGAAGATATGTAAACTGGTGCAGATGTATTAAGCCTTAACAAGAGATAAATGCCAGGGTGATAAAGAGAGATAAACATCCAGCCAATCACCTGCTAACTGCCATGGTACAGGCTGTGTTTGAAAAAAGTCAGTAAGGAGCTGATTGGCTGGACATTTATCTTTCTTTATCACCCCTGCATGTTTCTCTTGTTATGGCTTAATACATCTGCCCCATGTCAGTTGTGTAATTTTGTTTTCGTGGCAAAAGAAAAAATAGCAACAAAAAGATTGGAATCTTGACAAATGTCCAAGCAATATATATACATCATTGGATGTGTGAACATACAGAGGTGCCCTTGACATTACAAACTTTCTGAATTGTTTAGACAGCACTCAGAGTACTAGTATGTACTACAGAAGACACTACTCCGTGCACTATCTGAGTGGTTCTCAAACTCGGTCCCCACACAGTTCACGTTTTCCAGGTCACCCAACAGGTGCACTCATTACTGACTGACACATTTTACAAGATCTTACAGTATTTTTATTCCTGAAATTGGGACATTTGGAACTTAAGAGAATCACACTAACAGAAATGGATGACTAAAGGAAGCAGACTTATTATTTTTTGTACCAATACTTGATAGTTACCTGAATATCTATATATATGGTACAATTTTGAGTTCCCCTTCAGGTGGAAGGGGAAGGTGGCGCTTATACTTGGGCAAGATCACTAGCAGCTGTTAAGGATGTCAGGTTAGTCAGGCCTGAACTGAATAGATACCAAAAAGAAGAAAGCAACGCTGACTTGTAATAGTTAAAACCCAAAAAAAACAAATGGAAATTGGACTGATTTTACATTAAAATAAATACATTTCATTTAATACAATGAGTAACCGTATGGGGGAATTTCTGGTATTTGATGCAAGTTAGCCTCACATAAGGAATGGGGGAGATAAGGGGGGGGGCTGTCCATTCCTATTATGCCTCGAATCGGGACCATATAAAGTGCAAGTGCAAGGAATAAATGTTACCATTCACCTGTTAGTTGAATACTGTGGTGTGTCTTGTTCCTCCCAGGGACTCAAGGCCTGAATTCGTGGGACCGAGTCACCATCCAGGAGTAGGGGAGTACACCCAATGGCTGCAGTCAAAAATGGTGGTACAGGGATCCTTGCAAGTGCAAATGGCAATGACCTTACATGAAAATACATGGACATGAGTATAAATTGAAATCGCCCAATTTGGGTAATTTCTTTTAGGGGTAATCTATTCCACCCTGGGTAATCCTATGCAGAGCGCCTAAAAGGGCTGCCACACCTGGTACCTTGTTAGGGTGGAGTACACAACCCATGGAAGTTATTATCCAAAATGCTGCACCACTCCTGCATTATGCTTACTGTGTGCTCAAGGGTTTCTTTTGTCTGTGACTTGTCTGTTACTGTACCACCAATATCCTTTGTATTATGTGTATTGTTTTTAATGTCTATAAAGCACCTTGAGTCCTGTTGGAGAAAGTGCGCTATATAAATTAAACTCACTTACTTACTATAGATAAATTGGCTCTCAATAAAATGAACCTTGCATCAATGTGTGTCCGTGTATGTGTGGTAGTGAATATAGGGTGAAATTGACTAATATATACTTCACAGGTCATGTTGCTATGGCCAACCAATCAGAATCTACTTCTTATTTATTTACCACCCTCTAGACGATAGTCGACAATATGTGATTGGTTGCCCATAGCAACATGACCTGTGAAGTGTATATCACATCTTAGTAAATTTCACCTAGAGTGTAAGCTCCACTGGGGCAGGGAATGATAAGAATGGGCAAATATTCTTTGTAAAATGCTGTGGAATATGTGTGCGCTACATAAATAAATAAATAAATAAACAAAAGACTGAATTGGGGATCAATAAAAAAGTGTAATCTCAGCCCCTGGCTTTAAGTAATAATCACTCCCTGACATGATCACTTCGGCTCACTAAAAAGACAACCACTCTTACTTCCCCCGGTCATTATTAATCCCCACTCTCCAGCTTCCAATAGATACTTATTGAAAGGTATCACTTTTTCTTATAGCCGCCACCATGATGGTTTAACCCCTTTCTTTTTGTTTTTTTACTTCTACCCAAATATACATATTGTTATTATTCTTACACTAAGCATTATAGTAAATTTTTGATAAAAAAGATTGACAGCTGAGACAGTATTCTGATGACACGTGACTTTATTGTGACTACTGTACTCATTATTTGCCACCATTTCAATTTGTTAGTGAATTTATGGTTCTTGCTATAGTTTCTTAGTATTTGGCTATTTTAATAAAATTATTGGAATACAAAAATTGTAATCTTAACCATTTATTACTATGGTTACAAATAAATAACACTGCTATTAGAATGGGCTGCTTCATAAACCAAAGCTAAAAGTTAGTTATACACCAAATGATACGCGCTATTGAATTTAAAATATCTTGCTAACCTTATTTCAATTATTGGAATTTCTAACTGATGTTGCCTTTTAGAAAAAATACAGACATTGCTCAACCATCAACATGTAAGAACTGCAATGTAACAAGACATGGCTCAACTGCAGATGTCTTGGCAGAGAGGCTATTCATCGAGAAACCACAAGTGACAAATTATAAGCAACTGCCAGTTACAGAGTAATCCTACATCAACCACTCATAAGAGAGTTCAACTTCCATGACAGATTCTCACAAATGAATTTATTGCAAATATTTATTTTCTTTTTTCACCTGGTATTTTCCAATGATTTTAAGACAATCAATAAATGTAATGAAAATCAGAGTTCTGCTATCCACATTAAACTCTGTGGATGCCAGCACTGATGGGACACGGATGTGATGCCACAAATAAGATGCATCTCTACTGAAACAAAAGAACAAAATCATTTCTAAATGTGCTAAGATACCTTATGCCGAACATATGCCATTTTGGGACCTAACTGACCTATTTTTGCAGCTGTATATGGGGACCGCACATACATGTGTCTTAAATGATTCAGTACCTACCTATGATTTATTTCTCTCCTACAAGAGATCCAAGAAAGGAGGTCAAAGCACGAGTTCAGGAGAAGAAGCAACTGGATTGGCACTATCACACACATCGCCGTTCCCAACTTAGAGGGGAAATGGAAGAATCCAAAATGCTGATTTACTGACACAGGTGTAGGCAAATATGCATTGTACTGTACCAATATCTGTGTTCTGATATGCTTAATATCCAAGGGCATTTTCTCATCAGGTGGCATTTTTACTTCACAAACTAACGGGTGAGATCTGAGTTTTGGTGGTTCACATTTATGCTATTCTTTCAGTAGAATATTGTATACCATCTAGGTACATCTGATGTGAATAATACTCACAAATACCCATGTAATGAAGTTATTCCAAGACACTATTGCTTAAAAGTTTTGTGACAAAACACACCTTCTGTAGACAATGCTGATCTGAACTGCATCCCAGGAGCAAGTAATGGGCCATCTGAGACACCATTAGCCAGCTGTATAACCTGAGCTTGTCTATCCATTGTTATGGCAGTGACACACCCCTGTATTGAGAAATGGAGGCCGTCGCTACCTACTCATTGGCATGGCATTTTATGTCAATTACCAACAGTAATGTAAACTCATTTTGACCTATGAAGGCATACTACCGCTTCCTAGCAGGTCAGTGGTGCATGCAGGGGGGTTTTTCTGAGTACCCAGAACCCCCCCCCAGGAGTCTAAGGGTCCTAGGCTGAAATCTGAGGGTCCCCTCTTTCCATGGGTACAAGAATTTTAAAAATCGGCCCTTGGGAACCGGAGATATATGACTTCAAAGCAGTGGTCCCCATCCAAGCCTGTTAATTGCACTTCCCAGTCAGATATTTCAGGTTCTGTCTGACTTAGAGTTTTCTCCACCTTTGATTGACACTAGTAGCTTGTCTCTACTGTTCCCAGAACAAGAGATATCAGCCTTCCAGCAGCTGGTTACTGCTTCAGCTCCACACACCTGGTATGTAGTTTTATATGCTTGTTGGCAGATGCCCTAGTCACCAATACCATTTGGTAGGTGGGATTCTCTAGTTTTTAATTCCATTAAAATCTAAGAAATCTATTTCCGGGAACTGGAGATATCTGCAATCAAGCAAGCTGTCCTCCCAACAGAAAAGTATGAATAATAATAAGCCCACTTCATTATACACCCCCTTTTCTGCATATTAAATATCCTCTACCACCCTTGAAGTTATGTATCAGGGCCTCTTCATTCAGCCCAATGCCCCCTTCTCCCACCCCATCTCCCACCATCTGTGCAGTAAAGGGGTAATCAGTGGAAATACTGATCCAGGCCCTACATGCTGAGCGGTTGATATAATACCCCCTACCACCCGCGGGACATCAAAGCTTCCCCCACCCCTACCGCTGGAGGATTGGTAGGGGCCCCAATACATTGCTATGCCCAGGGGTCTACACTACTGTTGACGTCCCTGTATGTATATTATATGTATGTATGTATATATATATATATATATATGTGTGTGTGTGTGTGTATATATATATATATATGTGTGTGTGTATGTGTGTGTGTGCGTGTATATATATATATATATATATATATATATATATATATCTACAATATACAGAAAAGAGAGGTGCGCTTCATAGTGCAGGTAAAAGAGTTTTTTTAATAATACATATATATAATAAATCCAGGTATGTACAGACAATTGCTCGTACCATATATAAAATCTCTGTGGGCTGATTACCACATGATATAGACAATACCCAAGGCAAAGCAGCTCCTCTCACGCCAAAGACGTCTTCAGGACAGGGAGTAGGTGCAGACGCTGGATTGCGCCGCAGGAACCAACCGCACAAGCCGACGAGAAGGCAGGTAAGCTGGAGAGATGCCGGGGCATAGACAAGACGGGTGTCACAAGCCATGCCCTAACGCGTTTCGTCAGAGACTTCGTCAGAGGGCGTGGTCTTGTGAGTACCCGTGTTGAATATAAAGCAAGAATAACCAATAAGGGACCTCCATTGATTATGTGATATCACAGCAAGGTGTTACACATTATACAGGCAACGGCACAATAATGATCACTATGTGAGACAATCTACAATGTTCTTAAAGAACCAACTTCGTACATACAAAGACAAAAATATTTTTTTTTAAAACAAGCAATACATTTACAAGAAATATATATTGCTGATCATATAAAAACATAAACCATTATACATACATAAAATATCGTATCATTTAAATACATCATCCAAACGAATGCCTCTATACAAATATTTCTGCATAAAAAAGAGGAATTTTTATAAAACATTAATTAATGCTGCACTATAAAAATACAAATATAAATAAAAGAGATATAAAACAGAGAGAACACTATATCATATTGCACAGACATAAAGCAATATTTTACGATTAATACTCCATAAGAATATAACAAGTGGAAAAATAAAGAGAAGGAGAAGGGAAACATCATTAGTTGATAAATGGGGTTATTTCGTATCCTTCATTAAGACCCTGCGGTGTTAGGGTATTCAATTTTAGAATCCAATAGGTTTCCCTACGCAACAGACATTTCTCCCTATCTCCTCCTCTTTTAGGCTGGTGTACTTGTTCGATAGCTCTAATCTTCATAGAACTAGGGTCACTGTTATGAACAGACTTGAAGTGACGTGGAACACTATGATTAGTTAACCCATTCTTTATATTGCGCTGGTGTTCTAGCGCAATATAGCCATCGCTGTGCCCCAAGTCTGGAGGTACCAGGACCCCAAACTTGGTACCTCCAGACTTGGGGCACAGCGATGGGGACGATCTGTGCCCCAAGTCTGGCTAATCTATATATGGGTGACTGGGAGAAGAATACCCTTACCCCAGACCTGCTTAGGAGCGTGGTTCTTTTTAAAAGGTATATCAACGATATTATCGTCATATGGGTTGGTGATGAATTATCGTTTAATTCTTTTGTAGAAACGCTTAATAATAACACCTATAATCTAACATTTACCCATAAGTTTGATAAGAAAAATATTGAATTTCTTGACCTTTTTTTGAGTTCTGAGAAATATCCAGATGTCAAGGATATCGAAACATCCACGTTCTTTAAGCATGTAGACTGTAACAGTTACTTGCAATATCAGAGTTGTCACCTTAACTCTTGGAAACAAAATATACCTTTTTCACAATTTATCCGTTTAAGGAGAAATTGTTCTAATGTTTCCCTTTATGATTCTCAGGCAAATGTGTATACTTCACAATTTAATGAAAGAGGTTATCCCCTCGATACTGTTAATTGGGCACGTGAAAGAGCTAGAGCTCTAGATCGTGCAGATTTATTGGAATATAAGTCACAGCCTGAATCTCTTACTAAGAAAAATGACTGTCTTTTTGTGACACAGTATAATGACAAGGAAAAAGAAATTAAGAATATTTTGGAGAGAAATTGGCACATTTTGAAACTAGACCCTATTCTGGGGGATTCGTTATCAAATAGACCCAGCCTAGTTTTCAAAAAAGCCAAAACCCTCAAGAACATGATTGCAAAATGCCAGCTTGCACAAATTAATCCTGTCATTTCTGGTACCTTTTTAGAGATAAAAGAGTGCTTCCCTTGTAACAGTTGTAAGATTTGTAAACATATAACAAGAGGTTCTGAGTTATTGAATCCTAAATTGAGTAATATTAAAGTACAGCAATTTCTCAATTGTAATTCCATGCACGTGATTTATGTTATATCTTGCAGCTGTGACTTACACTACGTGGGAAAGACTAAGGGCAGTATTCAATGACAAAAATTCTCCGTGTTTTATGGAGAATTTGTGCTTTGTTCGCCTTGGACGGAGCATTTTGCTCTCCAAAAGCGAGCAACCCTATTCAATGTGAAATATTCTCCGTCTTTCTAAGTGATTTTCTCCGTCTCTCTACGTGTAGAAATTCTCCATCTTTTGATGGAGATCTGGAATGTGAACTTTTAAACTAAAAGGTTTTTTTTTTTAATTTTGGTGTCAAAAAATCAGGTTTTTTTTTCCTGTGAAGGGGCATGTTATTTTTATTCATGTGCTTATAGCACATGAATATATATTTAATAAAAAAAAAAAAAAAAATTTAAATTTTTTTTTTTTTTTTTTACACAGTGCAGCCAGCAGGGGGCCGGAGCGCTCGAGCCGCTCATTAGATATTCATATATTCACTGCACCCGATCGTTAATATGCACGATCGGGTGCAGTGAATACTGGGTCCCCCGCTGGCTATAGGGGGGGGCAGCCTGTGCTGCCTGGGTCCAGGGGAGCCCACCTCCCCTCCACATTCCTCTGGGGCAGCCAGGGAGACTTTAATCTCTCTGGCTGCTTCCGTCCCCCGGCTCCCTGAAAGCTCCCTGCCGCGGACGCTCGTCCGCTGCAGGGGTTAAGACTCGCCGCGAGTGGCGGCGAGTCTTAAATACATTGAATAGTGGGAGCAGGAGGCTCCGGAACAGGGAGAATCTCCGCTAAAACACGGAGAGTGCATGGAGAGCGAAATAAAACGCTCTCCATGCACGGAGAACTTTCTCATTGAATACTGCCCTAAGAGAGCACTAAAGATTAGAGCGCTAGAACACCAGCGCAATATAAAGAATGGGTTAACTAATCATAGTGTTCCACGTCACTTCAAGTCTGTTCATAACAGTGACCCTAGTTCTATGAAGATTAGAGCTATCGAACAAGTACACCAGCCTAAAAGAGGAGGAGATAGGGAGAAATGTCTGTTGCGTAGGGAAACCTATTGGATTCTAAAATTGAATACCCTAACACCGCAGGGTCTTAATGAAGGATACGAAATAACCCCATTTTTCAACTAATGATGTTTCCCTTCTCCTTCTCTTTATTTTTCCACTTGTTATATTCTTATGGAGTATTAATCGTAAAATATTGCTTTATGTCTGTGCAATATGATATAGTGTTCTCTCTGTTTTATATCTCTTTTATTTATATTTGTATTTTTATAGTGCAGCATTAATTAATGTTTTATAAAAATTCCTCTTTTTTATGCAGAAATATTTGTATAGAGGCATCCGTTTGGATGATGTATTTAAATGATATTTTATGTATGTATAATGGTTTATGTTTTTATATGATCAGCAATATATATTTCTTGTAAATGTATTGCTTGTTTTAAAAAAATATATTTTTGTCTTTGTATGTACGAAGTTGGTTCTATAAGAACATTGTAGATTGTCTCACATAGTGATCATTATTGTGCCGTTGCCTGTATAATGTGTAACACCTTGCTGTGATGTCACATAATCAATGGAGGTCCCTTATTGGTTATTCTTGCTTTATATTCAACACGGGTACTCACAAGACCACGCCCTCTGACGAAGTCTCTGACAAAACGCGTTAGGGCGTGGCTTGTGACACCCGTCTTGTCTATGTCCCGGCATCTCTCCAGCTTACCTGCCTTCTCGTCGGCTTGTGCGGTTGGTTCCTGCGGCGCAATCCAGCGTCTGCACCTACTCCCTGTCCTGAAGACGTCTTTGGCGTGAGAGGAGCTGCTTTGCCTTGGGTATTGTCTATATCATGTGGTAATCAGCCCACAGAGATTTTATATATGGTACGAGCAATTGTCTGTGCATACCTGGATTTATTATATATATATGTATTATTAAAAAAACTCTTTTACCTGCACTATGAAGCGCACCTCTCTTTTCTTCTGGCGTGAGAGGTTGCAGCAGTTCATCAAATTGGACTTAGGGCAGTATTCAATGAAAAAGTTCTCCGTGCATGGAGAGCGTTTTATTTCGCTCTCCATGCACTCTCCGTGTTCCGGAGGGCTCTCTGCCACTCCTGCTCCCTCTATTCAATGTGGCTGATGCTCTCCGCCACTCGCGGAGAGTCTTAACCCCTGCAGGGAGCAGGGAGCTTTCAGGGAGCCGGAAGCAGCCAGAGAGATTAAAGTCTCCCTGGCTGCTCCAGAGGACTGTGGAGGGGAGGGGGGCTCTCCAGGACCCAGGCTGCACCCCCCTATAGCCAGCGGGGGACCCAGTATTCACTGCACCCGTTTGTGCATAGTTACGTTCGGGTGCAGTGAATATATGAATATCTAATGAGCGGCTCGAGCGCTCCGGCCCCCTGCTGGCTGCACTGTGTAAAAAAAAAAAAAATTTAAAAAAATATTTTTTTTTAAAATTAAATATATATTCATGTGCTATAAGCACATGAATAAAAATAACATGCCCCTTCACAGAAAAAAAAAACTGATTTTTTTACACCAAAATTTCTTAAAAAAACCTTTTAGTTTAAAAGTTCACATTCCAGCTCTCCATCAAAAGATGGAGAATTGCTACACGGAGAGACACGGAGAAAGTCACTTAGAAAGACGGAGAACATTTCACATTGAATAGGGTTGCTCGCTTTTGGAGAGCAAAATGCTCCGTCCAAGGCGAACAAAGCACAAGTTCTCCACAAAACACGGAGAACTTTTCTCATTGAATACTGCCCTTAGTGCTCATTTTCACATATACCCTCCTTTGATAAAGTTGGGTTTTGACTAATATTGGACTTATCACCAGCGCTGCTCACAACAGTATCTTTTTTTCACATATATATATATATATATATATATATATATACACAATACAGTAAGTATCCTTAAATAAGAATTGCAGAGAATGTTTTTTTTTTTTTTTTTTTTTTTTTTTTTTAGGGAACATGAAAATAAAATAAATGATCTTTTTAAATGCATTTAGCTGTGTCCTGGCACATGATGATGTTTTTCGGCACTCACTGTAGGGTGGCACCTGTAGAACAGTAGTCACATTCCTGCCATATAGCACTGGGACTGACGTACAATTTGAATCAGTGCAGAGCATTTGTTGTATCTTCTTAAGTTTTGAATTCTGAATTTAGATGATGAAATTTGTATAGATTATTTTATAGCAATAAGAAAAAATTGGATACATTTAAAGTGCATATTTAGTTATTAAACCAAGAACCTTTACGTTTCTGTATTAGTATTCCATATTTGAATATTTAGGTTAAAAATTGTGTAATTTAAAAGTGAAGAAGGTAATGTCAAACCAGTGACCCATAGAGTTTTAACTATAAACTTTTAACAAGACAAAATAAACAAAATAAAAATATAGAAAACATGATATTTTATTCCTTAATAAACATTTTTGAATTTAGTGATAATAACTTTAACCACTATATGGAGGGAGACTGAATATAAAATTCCTCTCGCATAGTGATGTACTCTATGGTAGAGGATTTATAGAAGAGATAAAGAGGAGTATTTAGCAAAGCTTGGAGACTGATAAAATTGTGAGAGATAAAGTACCAACCAATCAGCTCCTAACTGTAATCAAACACAGCCTGGAAAATGTAAGACAGAAGCTGATTGGCTGACACACTGGGTGAGATTTAATAGGATGAGAGATTCAGAAAGTGAGAGATTTGTGAAGAAATCTCCAGTTTTTTTAAAGCGGCAATCATTTCCAGTGCAAAACTAGTTTGATTTTGCAGTGTAAATGATTGCCGCTTTAAAAAAACTAGAGATTTCTTCCCAAATCTCTCACTTTCTGAATCTCTCATCCTATTAAATCTCACCCTTTATCTCTCACAATTTTATGTCTCTTAGTTTTGAGAAATAACCCAGAAGATGACTTTTTCACTAAACGTTTTATTAATACTACATGCAGTTGGGCTGAAGTATTTGTTACTTGGTGCGTACGTCATAACAAAAAACCCAAGAAAAAAAGTTCGCCGGAAATAACTTTTTTGTCATGTTTAGAGAGAATAAACGAACAAGAAATCTCGGTTCTAGGATTCATTTCCATCTGAAGAAATGACGCATACAGAGAAAAGTTTAATGGGGATAAGAAATTTCAATTACAATTATGCCTCATTGCTTACTGCCTGAACTTCAATGTTATATACAGCAAGGACTAAAATGAGGCACCTTATTATAAATACTTCTCTATCAACCAATCCTCTATCAACCAATTGTTTAGCTCCTACCATTTGTCCAATGAGGTTCATACTGTATGCACTGAATTTAAATGTTACTTTCTTGCCTACTATGTACTGGCAAGGCCTAATGAGTGTAACACCTGCCAGTTCCTACACTTCTTATATGCATGACAAGGAGAAAAGCGTAAAAATCGAAAACATAAAGACTATTAGGCATGGGTCTTCAAACTGTGGCCCTCCAGATGTTGTGAAACTACATGTTCCAACATGCATTGCCACAACATCTGGAGGGCCACAGTTTGAAGACCCATGCTATAAGGAAATTGATATTTGAACTTTAAATCAACCAATGTACTAGTCATAAAAAAAAGAAACTGATTTGTTTATCTCAAGAGCACTGACATAGCTAAATGTTCACCATGACATTTAGAAATGTGATGCAATGTCTGTTATTATAACTAAAGTGGGCATTATTCTGTGTATGTGACTAATATGTTTCAGCTATGTGCATTATATCTAGCATGCCACTGTGATAGCTATAAGTTTTCTTTAATACCCCATGCACCTGTGAAACAGATGTAAGATATCCTGATAAGATGTTGTAAGAATCCTGTAAAGTCATCTGCTTCTTAACTCTTTGCCGGAATGTCAGGGAGACTCCAGAATTAAATCTACTTTGCAATGATGCTGATCACAGTCACACTTCCTGCCCCAAGATGAATCTCATGATGATTCCAAATGACATCATCAAGACACCTACACTAGCCATTTAGGACTCTTTTTTTAGAATCTCTGGTACTTGTTTCCTAGCACGGCCACAATCGCGGGCATCGGGTGTCATTTTGAGTGGTCTGCGACGCGACCGACGCGATGCCCCCGATTTTCCCATTGAAATGCATTGAAAAAAGTCAAAATCGCGCCGGTCGCGTCGTATGCGGCTAAAAATAGCTTAAATGGTCCAGACGCGATGCCCCCGATTTCCCCATAGGGAACAATGTTAAATGCCTCAATTTACCCGCGATGCCCCCGATTTCCCATAGGAATCAATGTTAAATGGCTCAATTTACCCAAATCATCATAGGGAACAATGGTAAATGGGCCAGAAAACCCAAAAAACACCCCTGAACAGTGAAATGTCCCCCCAAAAGTAGTTGACGCCACCCCATGATCAACGCGAACCCGAAGCGTGGCGAGCGCAGCGAGCCCGCGAGGGGCGGTGGTACGCGTCCTCCGACCTTTTCATACCCCTACTATCCACGTCGGCGTGGAGTTGAGAATAGAATAGTGTGGCGAGCGCAGCTAACCACCGTGCCCCAAGCGTGGCGAGCGCAGCGAGCCCCGCAAGGGGATGCGGATACCTGTGAAGCCCGCGAAGGGACACGTTTACCTGTGAAGGTATCCGCGTCCCCTCGCGGGGCTCGCTGCGCTCGCCACGCTTCAGGCTCGGTGGCTCGCTGCGCTCGCCACACTATTCTATTCTCAACTTCACGCCGACGTGGATAGTGGGGGTATGAAAAGGTCGGAGGACGCGTACCGCTGCGCTCGCCACGCTTCGGGTTCGCGTTGATCGTGGGGTGGCGTCAACTACTTTTGGGGGGACATTTCACTGTTCAGGGGTGTTTTTTGGGTTTTCTGGCCCATTTACCATTGTTCCCTATGATGATTTGGGTAAATTGAGCCATTTAACATTGATTCCTATGGGAAATCGGGGGCATCGCGGGTAAATTAAGGCATTTAACATTGTTCCCTATGGGGAAATCGCGGGCATCGCGTCAGTACCATCGCACTCGATTTTTTAGTGCATGCGATGGCCGCGATGCCCCCGATTTTTCCTCACGATGCCCACGATCATGATCGTTGTGGCCGTGCTAGGAAACAAGTACCGAATCTCTTATAAGAGGAGGTCCAAAAAGTGGTGGGATACTATTTTGTCTCAAATTTACAAAGTTCTGGAACACTTAGTATATTTAAGTGTCAAATAAGATGTCCATTAAATAGACCTACCTAGGGCCAGATGCACTAAGCATCAAAAAGTGATAAAGTGGAGAATCATAGACAACTAGCCAATCAACTTCTAATTGTCAGCTCTTAACCCAGCCTGTAGAATGGCAATTAGGAGCTGATTGGTTGGTTGTTTATGACTCTCTGCTTTATCACTTTTTGAAGCTTGGATCATCTGGCCCCTAGTGTCCCGCCATGTCCAACAAGACAAAGTTTGAGAACATGCAATAGATATAGAGGAGCAATAAATAATTGGTGTAGACAACCAACAAATAGGAATTATTTCTCAATCTATATTTCGATCAGTGAACAGCACTCGCTAGGATCCGAGTCTGAGAGGGGCCTAGGGAGGAGGCGTAAAGAGGTGAGTAAAGTGGTAGAAAAATTTAGTTGGGCAACTGAATGTGAATAATCGATCTAATGATATTTAAATAATGGGCTCTTACTTTTTTTAAGATGATAAAGTGTATATAATCATATATAATCAGTTATATTTATGTCTATTTTTCACTTTCATTTCTATATAAGTATCGTCTGGCACATCAGAATACCTAAAGTCAGCCACTATTTTTCTTTATTTGCTCTTTTAGTGCCAAAAAGGTTTTGGTTCTATGAAAAATAAACAAATCACGTGTAAAGTGTTATGGCACTTACTAACACACCAGTACTCGCTCCAGCAATGGCTTTGTAGCTGAATCATTGCTCACAAACACATGCCAAAGGCTGCCTTGTGCGCCAATAAAACCTTTGGCAGAATCTAGTCCCAACATGATTATTTTTACGAAAAACAGAATATTAATCATAATGGAAATCAAAGTAATTTACCCTTATATTTACAGAAAAGAAGACAGTTTAGGATGAGACTTTTCAAATAGAAGTGGAGGTGATACCCATAATAGACTACATGCGGGTAAGTGTTCCAAACACTGCCCACTCCTGGGGCAAATCTTGGTTGAAAATCTAATTAACATTTGAATTTCATGTAAGTTGGACTTTCACCCCCTACAGCTAGAAAGGCACATTAGGGATGTGTACTTGACAGTTATAATAATGGTGCTCATGCCCCTGAAGATGTGATCTGAGGAGGCCACATCTGCAGTGATGCCTGCTAAGCATTTATTGATGTCATTACAGTCAAATGTATTATTTTGACTTACACAATTCTGCACAGTATTTTTGTTCTGTAAGATCAATTTGAAAGGGAGACCTCTAAAAGGACAAGTGGAAAAGTGGCCTATAGAATCAATCAGCTTCTTTCTATCATTGTATAGCATGCATTAGATAAATAAGGGATTCGAATTTGATTGATTGATTTGGCCAACATTTACAATTGTCCTATTTAGAAGGTTAGATAACTCTCTACCTTAAAGAGAAAAATATATATTTTCAAAAACTTGTAAGTAACATAGTTGTAAAAAAATGGCACCCCATTGCTAATGTTCGGGAAATCCTTTATTGGGATAAATAACCGCACTGAGATTATCTCTGTAATGCTTGTCAACGTTGGAGAATACTTATTGAGTGTTTTTGAACCACTCTTCCATACATAATATATTCAGTTCCTTGATATTCTTGGTTCATCATTTGTGACCAGCCCTATTTATAATGCACCAAAGGTTTTCAATTTGGTTTAAACAAATCTGATTTGGTTTTCCCTCAACTATTTCAGTGTAGATATGTGTATTGGGTCATTATTTTGCTGAAAGGTCCAGCAATGGCAAAGCTTCAACCTTCTGGCAGAGGCAGACAGATGTTAGCCTAAAATCTCCGAGAACATAGTGTTATTTAATATGCCATTGATTTTCAGCCTCAGAGATCCCCTTTGGTACAGATGCCCTTCAGATCTTGCTAAAATATTCCAAACAATCCCTGCTTATTGCTGGAGATGTGCCACATTTAAATTGAGTAATTGATGTTTGTCTTTTTTCCTTGTCTATCACTATACTGCTCATGGTAAATTGCAATAATAGTTCTTTGCTTTTTATGTATATACTTTCAGTCTTTCCGATAATCACTTATTTAAAAAAAAACTAGGTAATGGTATGCATGGCCAAAAACTAATTTGGTCTTCTCTGACCACATCACAATTCCATTTGTAGCTACAATGACATTTTGCAAAGTTTAGGTGTTACATTTTGTTTCTTGCTGTTAGTAAAGATATATTTTGTTGAACAGTTGCAAAAAAGCCACTAGTCTTACAGGTAGCATTCGACAATGGATTAAAAGTTTAATAACAAGATTCAGCAGGTCCAGGTGTGCATCGGTTGTCTTTGGGTTCATTAATGGTGTTGTTACCATCCTCCACAATGAAGTGGTAGTCACTTTAATGTAAGTGAATAATATACTGTATAAGTAAGAGAGATAAATAAAGACAGCACATTTCTCCAGTCCACTTGCATTGCATGTTTCTAGCCTCTCTAAATAGCATATCGGATTCAGTCTACAGAACTATAGCCTACAGGAATATATATAATGATAGGCAGCTGAACTAACCAACAATATGAACTTACTGCATTTCCATCCTCATAACACTGCCAACTATAGCCATTAAGAAACTCTGGTCCAGCCAAAATCAACATTAAAAAACAGCACTCAAAACCAAGGGTATTGTGTACAGATGGAGCCATCCTCATCTAGCGCTATAGTAGGATTAAGTGAGTAATAGGATTACTCTGTTAATCCCCTACTGTATTGTTCTATGTATTGTATTGCAGCTGAGAACAATAGGCCATGGATAGCCATCTCTGTATATACAGGTTGAGTATCCCGTATCCGAATATCCCTTATCCGAATTATTCCGAAAACCATACATTCCAGAAAGTGAAAAAAAAAAAAAAAATTTGTTAAAAACTCACTGGGGACATCTGTAACAGCATTACTGAGGACATGATATGTAACTGGCACTATATATGTACAAGAACATGATTGCTTGGCATTCAAATTCAATATCTGAGATAGTACACAAACTTTTTTCATGTTCTTGAAACCTTGTTTTTTTAACAAATAAAATATATTTGTGTGCATTTCATGTGTTTGATGTGTTTATACAACATAAATGCAAGATACTTCAAAATACATCATTGAAATATTAAAATATTCTGAAATACGGAATAATCCGTTATCCAAAATTATCCTGGTCCCGAGCATTTTGGATACGGGATACTCAACCTGTAACAATATTATTTAAGCAAGAATCTATTTATTGAATTAAAATAACTTTTAATATATGAAAGATATAAGGAAATGCAGGAGATGTAAGTGATCAACACATGAAATATAGTAAAGTTGTGTCAAGCTTAGTTACAGCACAAAAACATATCTACACACTGGCTATATATAAGATACAATGGTTGATTTTACACTTGAGGCACATGCATAGGGGGGCACCTGCTGGAGGACGCCACAACATGAGGAGGGACAATAAGCTGCAAATTGTGCTGTGAGAGGAAGTGGTGAGGGTGGGGTTGTTTGGCTGTCTGAAGGCATCGGGACTGGCCTTGACATGAATGGGGCAGTGACATGATGTGTGTGTGTGTGTGTTTGTTTCTTGGCAAAACAGTGTGTCCCAGAGCAGTGACTTCAATTACCTGGCAGCAAATCTCTGGCAGCTGTAGTGGTGTCTTCTAGGTCCAGCGGTCAGGTGATGGTAGCTTATAGCAGTTCTGGCATTAAGTAATCCTAACTCAAACCTCCCCCTAGTGCCTAACCTTAACCGCCCCCTCCTGCAGCCTAGCCATGACCTTCCTGTCCTGCAGCCTTATTCTCCCACCCTGCAGCAGTTCCGAACTGTCTTCCATGTTTCGATCTGCCATTTGGTGTGGGTGACAGACGGCAGAGGAAGTACTATTCTGCACTTATCTTTATATTTTGGGAAAATTCATTGTAGGATTGACTAATGCACATGTTACCTTTCTTTAGAGATCTGTTTTTTTTACAGCTTCCATATTAAAACTAGTATAAAGTTCATAACACTGCATAACGCTTCTGAAACAAATTGGGTAACACATTGTAGATTATACTGTGGCATTTTTACAGGCTTAGCATTGCTAAGGGCATACATCAAATTATTAAATAAAAAAAGTATATTTTGTCTCCTCACATACAAAACTGAATTCACACAAACACACCCAGATCCAATCAACAGACTGGATCCACACTAAGGTCCTTATTCAGATCAGATCGCAGTACAAATTTGTTCTCAAAATAGGTAAAACCATGTGAACTGCAGAGAGCGTTAGATTTGTGTGAGTTATTTTGTTTCTGTGTGGGGTAAATACTGGCTGCAATTTAGATTTCAGTTTCAACACACCCTACCCAAATGTAACTCACTGCACATGTTACATCTGCCCCACCTGCAGTGCACATGGTTTTGCCCTTTTTGAGAACAAATTTGTTCTGCAATCAGATCTGAATAAGGGCCTAAAACCCCACAAAAAGCCTATTACACATACTGTAAGTGGGTATTTCAGTGATATGGTGAACCTGGAAAGAGACAGTGTTCATTTCTTGTGTATCGGCAATATCAGGGTCAGGTTGCATTTAAGTGAGTATAGTGCAGATAAGTGGCCTAATTCAGACCTGACTACCGATGTGCGAATTCGCTATAGACTGCGCTTGCATCTGGGCCGCGTGGGCTACGCCATCCACCAAATAAAAAGTTTTTATTGCCATCATGCAAGGTGATTAACAGAGATGGCGCTTGGGGGTGGTAACTGTCCTTTCATGGGCGTGTTGGAAAAAATGCAAGCGTGCCCAAGGGTGGGTGTGTGACGTCAACTCTGGCCTTGATCAGGCTGATTTCATCGCAGCCGCTGAGTAAGTCCAGCTTGGAACAGCGGTGACCAGTGGGGAAATCATTTGAGCGGCTTATGAATGTTTTGGGAAATATTCGCACGGCTGTGAAGTTTTCACACGCCAAACACATCTATTCCCACGGTGTGCACATTGATTCGCAAAGCGGGATTTCACGTTTACTTGATCGCTGGCCGCAGAAAATAAGCAGCCGTGTGTTGGTCTGAATAAGGCCCAAGGTACAGTAAAATCAGGGTGCGTTTGTGTTTATTTAGAATAGATCTAGAGTGAAATGTAATAGGATTAGAGATTCAGAAAGTGAGAGATTTGGTAAGAAATCTCCAGGTTATTTTTAAAGCGGCAATCATTTACCCTGCTAAATCTAACTGATTTTGCAGTGTAAATGATTGCTTCTTTAAAAAAAACTGAAGATTTCTTACCAAATCTCTCACTGTCGGAATCTGTCATCCTATTACATTTCACCCCTAATGTTTTGTGTATTTCTAGAATACATGTGGCGTTTATACTCTTCCAATTTTATGGATGAAGTCAGGGTAAAGCTTTGTTGAATATGCTGTAAAGTAATGAAAGACAATTTGTTTAAGCTACATTGGCTAAGTGGCTCCTTCTCTGCAAAGTAAAATTCTCACAGAAAAGAATAATGGATGAGTCTCTTCGTGTGAAAATTTTTTCAAACTGACCTCTACATGAATAACGCCTAAACAATTTTTGCTGCAAAAGGCTGTGAAAAAACAGAACCAGCCACCACACTGAGAACTATTTTGAAAGCTTTAAATGGCTAGCTCAACCTCTTACAAGGGGTTCAATAAAAGCCATTGTCTAATTAGGATCTCAGAGGAAAAAGAGTGATCACACGTCTTTCCATTTGTCCAAATTTGTAAAGAAAGGGGAAACGAGTTGCTTGTCTACACATTTAAATGTTTTGTTTTAGTACAGAAAAAGGACAAAGCCTACATTTTCCAATTGTTTCCAATTTGACCAAGGCTGTCTGTCTTATTTCTCTAAATTCTGACGTAAGATGGTCATCGCACAACAGAGACATAGCATGTGAAATCATACGTTAAGTTGTTAACCCTTTGTGAGAAATATGCAAAATATCTGCTAAAATGCCAGCGTTGCTCACAGTTTCTTATATAGCGCACGCATATTCCACAGTGCTTTACAGAGAATATTTGAACACTCACATCAGTACCTGCCCCAGTGGAGCTTACAATCTATATTCCCTACCACATCTACACGCACACACAGATATTCTAGGGATAATTTGTTAGGAGCCAATTAGCCTACCAGTATATTTTTGGATTGTGGGAGGAAGCCGGAGTACCCGGAGGAAACCCACGTAAGTACGGGGAGAATATACAAACTCTGCACAGCTAGAGCCATGGTGGGAATAGAACCCATGACCTCAGTGCTGTGAGGCAGTAATGCTAACCCTTACACCATCCGTACTGCCTTATTTCATATCATTTTGATGAATGAAATGTTTGTGTGGCAAATTTCACACCTATTTTGACGCATTCGCTTGGCACTCAAAGGGTTAATATTAGCAACAGCATTACACAAACAGTACTAAAAGAAACAGCAAGAGAGAAGAGATCATAAGACTATGGGCCAGGTGTACTAAGCCTTGGTGAGTGATAAAGAAAAGAATGATAAACAACCAGCTCCTAGCTTCCATTTTTCAAAAACAACCTGTATCAGGGCAGCTTGGATCAGATTGGCTAATACTTTATCACTCTCCACTATATAACTCAACAAGCCTTAGTACATCTGGCCCTATCTGAGTTCACCATTTAGTGCAGGGACATTTGCAGTTATAGCATGGACAGGAAATTTATAGCTAGTGGATAAGTAATTAATTAAGAAACTGTGCATTGTTGCCTAATTATTTAATTAAGAAACTGTGCATTGTTGCCTAATTATTTTTGCAGTGCTAAACCATTATATATATATTATATTTATTTGATTAATTGTATACTAAGGTGAGTTAGTTCATTATGGAGAGTGTTGAGTCCCTGTATTTGTATTTATTAGAGCATGTGGTCACAGGCCACTTCACCCAACCTGGGAATGGCGAGTGCTGCTTGCACCCCATTCGCAGGGATGGCGAGTTTGTGGTACTCTGTATGTGTGTATATATATATATATATATATATATATATATATATATACCGTATTTATCGGCGTATAACACGCACAGGCGTATAACACGCACCTTAATTTTAAAAGGGAAATCTCAGGAAAAAAAGTTAAATTTCTAAATAAAAACTTTGAAGCATATACCGGTAAATATGTATACAGATAAAGCAGAAGCCAGAGAAATTCACTCATCATTTCCCCCCCCCCCCCCCGCCCCCCCAGCCCCCAGGTTTATTACAGTGTTATTACAGTGTTTATTAGCATACAGCATTTATTAACATACCGTACTGGATTTTACTAGATACTAGCAGGGCAGCACAGTTATCCTTCTCCTCCTCCAGGCTACAGCCAGCGCCTGGGAAGGCTGATGACGCTGCTGTAGCCAGGGAGGAAGGAGTCACTGTGCAGGGAGGAGCTTTAACCCCTTGGGTGGTGGGTTGTGCTGGGGCAGGACAAACCTACCAGGGCAGGTTTATCCTGCCCCAGCAAAACCCACCACAGAAGGTTAGAAGCAGCCCGCCCCCCCCTCGCCTCCGCTCCGGCGTTAGTACGCCGGAGCTTCCCTGCTGCCTCTCTCCCCCTTCCTAGCCGCCTGTCACATTTAGCAGTGACGTCGGCGGCAGGCTGGGGGATGTTCGCGGCTCGGGAGGACTCGGGTGCCTGAGCGCTTCCGAGTCCCCCCGAGCCTGGCCGACATTACCCGAGCCTGCCGCCGACGTCACTGTAAAGTGACAGGCGGGCCGGGGGGATCGGGGAAGCTCCGATCGCCGGACGGAGCACAGGGACGGGGGGGGGGGGGGACTGGGGGGGGGGGGCTGGAGCTGGAGCTGATCGGAGGTGTGGGGTAGAGGTGCTGCGCCAGTGGTGCACACCTGGACACCACTGGCGCGCACCTATTATATGAAATTACCGCCGTATAGCACGCATATCGGCGTATAACACGCACCCATCTTTTCCCCCTGTTTTCAGGGGGAAAAAAGTGCGTGTTATACGCCGATAAATACAGTATATATAGTGTAACAGAATAAGGCACTCCAGGATTCATCAGACGAATTGACCGGGGGTGCTGCAAACAATAATGCAAACTGGGATCCACAGCAGCACTCACTCGGATTTCTTAACAAATAAGACGCCACACAGTGGCATCTTCGGATGTGACTCCTTTATGAAGACCAATAATTATGGATTATTATGGCTTATTGGTCTTGATAAAGGAGTCACATCCGAAACGTGGGCTATACTCTAAGTCCCACTGTGTGGCGTCTTATATGTTAAGAAATCTGAGTGAGTGCTGCTGTGGATCCCAGTTTATATATATATATAACAAAATATCTGATAGTAAAGATAAAATTTGTATAATTAGAATAAAAACACTCATCAAACTGTTCCATGTTTGGAAAACATATTAAGTCGACAAATTCCCTCAACAGCTAGCCGCCCCACTGGTTTAATTTTTGGTATGGGCCTACACAGAAGAAGCTCATTAGAAGTTCTATTATATAAGATCTGTCATTCCCAAGCAACCAGGAGCAACACTGAAATCATCCTTAACTTGTGCATGTTTCCCACCTGTGACAAAGGCACTGCCGCCTAGTGTCATGACAACCTCACCATATACACAAGCATTCTGGCTCGGAGGCAGCCTGCAGATAAAGACTCACTTACTAGCCTTTAGTTTGTCAAGAGGTAATAACTAAAAGCACGTTTGCACCCACAGTGTTTTTTAACAAGCACTTTTCTTGGATGGATCACAGAAATGTTCACACTGTTTAATGACATCTAGAAGGTTTTGAACAATTTACGGGTCATAATGGGGCATGTATGATTTGTGCTATATTAATTAAGGATAAGCAAAGCAAAGTAATACTCTGTCAACATGAAGCAGACCATTTCAGAAAAGGCCTTTATTTATGTTTTACTACTTCCATTACAGTGATGAACTAAGCAGTGGTAGCAGATCCTTCTGTTGCTAAGAAACTAAAGTCTTCCAAAAATACAATGAGCAATAAAAATAGTCTAGACACCAGAGGCGTATAAATTAATACAATATACAACATAACACACTTGAGATAAATTGTTTCACAGGAAACAGAATACCCCAGACCTGCTTGAGGTCGAAAAGAACCTACTGCTGATGTTCTCAATAAATTATAAATAACCACTGACAGCAATCGGTTTTAGCTAGATCAGGGGTGGGCAATTATTTCAGATGGGGGGCCACTTAAAATTTCCAGTAAATATTTGAAGGCCACATACAAAATAGCATTGCTAGGAAAAGGGGGGATGGGTGATTTTCATTTACATTCCTGGAATAGTTGGTGGAGTGCCTTATCTGTAAGATGGGAGAATGGGAGGGTGATGAATTAGAGAAGCAGGGGGTGACAGGTGAGATAGGCTGATGTGAGAGACTGATGTATGGTAGAGGCACGGGGTGATATATACATGCACTGACTCTTATTCATCCAGACATACCTGATGCTCTCATTCATACATACACTGACACACTCATTCATAAATACATACACTGATGCTCTCACGGAGTCCCCTGTGTGGGCTGCTGCCAGCATGTTGAGCCTCTGGCATTGGCTCCTGCTGCCGGCACATGGTCCCTGACATGAGCAGGCACAGCTAAGCTGCTGTCGGGGAATGCTTTCCCTTGGTGCTAGTGGCTCAGTGCTGCTGATGGGGAGCAGGATTGCAATGCAGGTGGTGGCTTGATGGAGCACATAGGTTCCACTACTTCCACCGGCTGGGGAGACTGGACTCTCTGCGTCTCTCTCCTTTAGACGCTGCTCCGCACTTCCAGGTTTGCCAGGTTTCCCACTATAATATTGCAAGCCCAGCGTCCACAATGACAAGCAGCTCAGCCAGTCGGGTTACATGTCATTTCGCAATGGTGGGGGGCAGCGGGCCAGGCAGGATCGGTTCACGGGCGCATCCGGCCCGCGGACCGTATGTTGCCCACCTCTGAGCTAGATCATCACATTTTCATTTTCATTCTAATTAGTTTATAGGATACCAATTTGAGGGTAGAGACACACAAACATCTTATAAAATGCTCTGTTCACACTACAGTAAAAGGGAGGGCTAACTGACCGGAGCATGGGAATCATTCATCTCTATGCTAAACTGACCTTCCCTATACAAAGGATTTTTTATGGGGATTTCTTTTGGATTTTATATGTGCTGAAGTACTAATGAAATTAAATGTATATAGGCTTTGCTTGTAAATGCTGTATAAAAATTGGTGCACATACGTTCCTAAACAAAGAACATGAACAGTGAAAAGAGCTGCATATTGCCTAATAACCCTGAATGGGTTTTGCCAACTGCAAGCAAACAAGGGGTGCAAGCCAACCAAATGTCTTTCCGCTTTGTATAAGATCAACTCAGATACCGCAGAAAAGTCTGTGTCTGTCCGTCTATCTCTGTTTTTCCCGGTTTTATTTAAATGTATGCAGTTTAATGTTTTAATGTGCTCTGAAAGCGAAGCATAGAACAACTATTATAGAAAAAAAAAAAAAGAATTTTGTCTAATACAAGTTTGAAGATAAAACAACCGAACATGCTTATGGCATGCTTTCTACAATGGAAATCAAATATTCTTCACAATGTTCTCCTTAATAAGTTTACTGAAGTTTCCACAAATGTGTTGCACTTGTAAAATACAGATGGAGTGCTTCTCGCTATTGCAGGGGATGGCAGAAGATTCGCCAGCCGCCATCCCCCGCCAGCCGCCGTAAGGGGACCCGCGCACACGAGATGCGCGAGCTTCGCCTTACAACGGGGCTGCCCCCGGGACCTCGCCGCCTCGACGAAGGTCGCCCCGGGTCCCCGCCGCCTTGCCCCCCCCCCTAACCCTGTCCGTCTCCCTGAAGCGGACACGGACAGGGTTCCCGTCCCCCCCGCCGACGGGAAACTGAGACGCGCGTGCATGTGAGACACGCGCGCTTCTCAATCAGATGGAGCACCTCTCCGCCGGCGATCGCCAGCGGACAGATACTGGCGATCCCGGAGCAATAGCGAGAGGCGCTCCATCTGTAGGTTCATTTGCTGTCATCCTTATGTCCAGTTAATTCCAAATCAGCCCATGAAGCTTACGCCCGGAGACTATACTGGCCATTCCATGATTTGAAACTCACATCATAGTTTTTTTTGAAGGTAGTGCTGACATATACTGGACGTATGTTTTGGATACTTAACTTGCTGTAGGATGCACCCATAGCACATTAGACATAGACCAGATGGTATTGCTGCAAGGCAAACAGGGGATTTTTGTAAGAACTTACCATTTAAATCCCTTTCTCTGAGTCCATCCTGGTGACACAGCTCAACCTTGGGATGTAGGAGGGTCTGCAGGAGCCAGGCACCTATGCATAACTGCTTCGCTGTACCCCCGTGACACACAACCCAAGAGGAAACAACTGACTTAGTGGTATGGATATTAATGCTGGAGGGAACTGGTCTGCCAACTTTAGTGTAGGCAAAGGCGATGACTGACCGTATCCACCTAGCAATGGTCTGCATAGAAGCAGGCCACCCTCTCTTATGTACATCATACAGTACCAGTAACAAATCCGTCTTACGAAAATCCTTCACTCTTTCCACATAAACACGCAACGTGCTTGCCACATCCAATTTTCTCAGCATGTCCCTATTTCTTGCCTCCTCCAGAGGACAAAACACCAAGAGCACAATCTCCTGGTTCAAATGAAAGTTTGACCCTACTTTTGGAAGAAATTTAGGCACTGTTCGCAGAACAGCCCTATCCTCATGAAACACCAGAAAAGGAGACTTGCAAGACAAGGCCCCTAATTCGGACACACGCCTCGCAGAAGCGATTGCCAAAAGAATAGCCAATACAAGAACTTAAGTTCAGCTGACCTTAACGGTTTCAAACGGTGGTTTCTGCAGAACCGACAGCACCAACAACAGATTCCAAGGCGCTACCGGATGTCTATATGGAGGTTTAAGACGGGTAAAACCTTGGAGGAAAGTCTGAACCTCCGGCAACAGAGCCACTCTCTTTTGAAAGAAGATGGACAAAGCAAACAGCTGCACTTTCAAAGACTGTAATCTTTAACCAGCCGAAAATCCATCCTGGAGAAACTCTTAAATTTACCTTAAATCTAAAAGTGTGAACTCTCTGTCTTTCACATCACCTGATATAAGTCTTCCAGACTCTATAAAAATTGGCCGCCGATACAGGCTTCCGCGCACTCATCCTAGTTCGGATTACTGCATTTGAGAACCTTTCTACTTTAACAAGGAGCTTTCAATAGCCCGGCCGTCAAATTTAGATGAGCTAGGTCTTGGTGAAGAACAGGTCCTTGTATTCCTCAGTATGTCGGAATACCAAGACCTCCTGGGCCAATCTGGAGCTATCAGGATGACCCTCGACCCCTGCGTCCTCACTCTGTTAATGACCCGAGCAATCATGGGAAACGGTGGGAAGACATATGCAAGGCTGACACACCACGGAACTGCCATGGCATCCACTGCCCATGCTGTCGGATCCCTGCTTCTCGAACAGAACTTGGGTACCTGACAATTGTGTCTGGACACCATCAAATCCACCTTTGGGAGCCCCCAAAAGGGATACAATGTTCTGGAACACTTCCGGATGTAACGCCCATTCCCCTTCCAGCAGTTCTGCTCTGCTGTGGAAGTCTGCATCCACATTCCGAATCCTCATAATGAATACAGCCGATAAAGCAGGAATATTTGATTCTGCTCACTGAAATATTCGAGAGACTTCTTGCATCACCATCCTGCTGCGAGTGCACCCCTAATCGTTGAGATATGCCACAGTCATGGCATTGTCTGACTGAATTTGAATGGGAGACCCCTTCAGAAACTCCTCCGCCTGCAGAAGTGTCTTCCAAACTGTACGAAGTTCCAGTATATTGATCAGCAAAGTTGACTCCGAGCTGGACCACAGACCCTGTAACCTTAGATTCATGGTCACTGCTCCCCAACCCCTGAGACTGGCATCGGATGTGACCACCAACTAACCCCACGACCGAAGGCAGCGGCCCAATTGAAGGGATTCCAGATCCGTCCACCACATCAATGAGTCCCTTGTCCCTTGAGACAGAAGAAGGGTTTCCTGTTTCCTTGATTTTGGATTCTCTGATCAACTGGAGAGGATGTTCCATTGGAAGGGCCTCGAATGAAACCTTGCACACTGTAGGGTCTCGAAGGTTGCCACCATCTTGTCCATCAGCTTCAAACACTGTCATATGGAAGGATTGGGAGACTGGAGAATGGCAAACACCAACAGACGAATGTCTCTGGCCTTTGCTTCTGGGATGAAAACACAATGTACGTGTGTGTCCAGAACCACTCCCAAAAACTGTAGTCTCTGTGTGGGAATCAGATGAGACTTAGGGGGAAATTTACTAAAGGAAATTTGTAAAAAAAATAGGTGTATTTGTATCCAGAAATACACTTATTTTTGACATTTACTATCCCGAAAATATGGCAATTCGTAGTCGTATTGATGTGCTTTCAATACCAATACGAATTGCCATATTTTCGGGATAGTAAATGTCAAAAATAAGTGTATTTCTGGATACAAATACACCTATTTTTTACAAATTTCCTTTAGTAAATTTCCACCATAATATCCACCCATGGTCTTGTAAGAACTGAGTTGCAACCGACAGATGTTCCTGCAACTTCTCCACTGATTCTCCCTTGAACAAGAGATCATCCAAGTATGGGATAATTACAATTCCCTTTAATCTGAGAGCTGCTGCCATGACAGTCATTACCTCCCAAAAGGGAGAGCCTGAAACTGTAGATGGATATCACCTATTGTGAAATGCAGCATGCAGATAAGCATCCTGAATGTCCACGGATGCTAGGAATTCTCCTGGTTCCATGCTTAAGAGAACTGACCTTTTAGAATCCATCCTGAAGTCATCCACCCACAAATGAAGGTTCAACGACTTCAGGTTTAGGATAGGTCTAAAAGATCCGTCTGGTTTGGGGACCAAGAAAATAATGAAGTAAAATCCCTTCTTCCTTTCCTCCCGAGGCACCGGGATCACAACACCTTTCTAGAGAATAGATGTCACCGCCCCAAAAGGGCTTTTCTCAAGCAACATTCCCGTGGTAAGGGTGTCGGTAGAAATCTCTTTGGAGGAACTCCCCTTAGATTGATCCTGTAACATTGTGAAACAACATTGTGAACCCAAGTATCCTGGGTGGAGAGAACCCAAGAGTACCGATACCACAGGAGCCGACCCCCCACTCTATTCCCAGAATGGGGAGCATCCACCCCGTCATGCGGAGGACTTATCCTCACCTTTGGCAGACTGCTTCTTTGCAAAGGTGCCAAAACGGGACCGGGGAGCCCTACCTTTGCCAGAGGGAAATCTTCCTTTACCGGGTTGTCCTCTATTGGATGCACCCCCCCAAAAGGAGGAACGAAAGGACTCCAATCCTAGGAGCTCCCTGCTTAGTAGCCATAGTGGTTGTTGTGGTATCCCTGTTGTGGTATCTTATCCCCATCAGTAAGATTTAATGTTTGCTTAACTGCCAGTATCAAATATTCAATACCAGGGACAGAGGACTCAAACTCCTCTCTCTGGTCCCAAAACATGTCTCAGTACACTCTACCTCTTCCTCTAAATCTACATTAAGGAGAGGAGGTGTGGATAAAGGGTGATTGGGAGTAACAACCTCAGGGGCCTTGGCAAACTGCTCCATAAAAGCATACATTTTGTGGACACTCTGTGCAGTGTCCTGCATAAGGCAGTGTCCCCCTGAGAGGGGGTAATGGAGCCCACAGAAGGTTGTGAGGGTGATAATGGTCTAGGGGACCTAACCATATCATCCCTTTGTCTATTCAAAGCCTGGACCAAGGCAGTCCTTGACCTCCCCAGGGCAGCCGCCCATGCAGTTTCAGGCTGCTCAGACTTCTGGGCTTGAGCCCCACTGGGCACAGATTCACATGCAGGGCACAAATCCCCATGGTCCATCTGTTCAGCAGTTAATTTTACTTTGCAAAACTTGCAGTCAATTAACATGGCAGACGCTCCCTCCCCAACAACAGCAGCACTACACCTTTCTGTCATGATAACACACAGAGTGCAAAATGTCAGGCGTTTGTACAGAATAATATATAGTGTACTTAACTGTCTGTGTTGCTGTAATGGACCCTCAGTGGCCACCGGGGAAAGCGCTGCTTCAGAAGAAACTGTCACTCCGGTCTGCAGATAGAAAACTCCCTTTCAGCTCTGCACAGTGTGGGCAAAAGGGTGCCAGATCAGAGTGAAGTAAGAGACTAAGGGGCAGATTTATTAAGCTCGGTGAAGTGATAAACTGGCTGGTTTTTATCACCGGCCAATCAGCTCCTACCTGTGAAGTTACAGGCTTGGTTTGAAAAATGACAGGTAGGAGCTGATTGGCCGGTGATAAAAACCAGCCAGTTTATCGCTTCACCGAGCTTAATAAATCTACCCTCAAGTCCCTGCTTCAGCAGGGAGGGAAGCTGTTTTGGTGCCCTCCCCCTGCAAGCCGCACCTTACCAAGTGTTTCTTCTGCCTTCCACTTCTCCCCTCAGATCAGGATCACTCGGAAGTGCCCAGTTGCGCTGGGCTCCTGTAACAGGCTTCATCACCATAATGGAGTTCAGCCTGTAAACACATGTATGTGCCCTACATGTAAATCCATTAAAATGGCGGCCGCCATCGCAGGGGGTCCATCACCCATGATCCCTCCCTAAGCAGGGAGCCAGCTCAGGACTATCCTCAGGGCTCAGGAGACGTCTCTATAAGGAGGTCAAATAGCTGTGCTGAGAGACCAGACAGCCTCTCTCAGCACACAGAAATCTGACAGGACATGTTTCTGTCAGCCTCTGCTGTGCTGTCAGTGTAAAGAAGCTTCCACTGGAACCTTCACACTGTAACCTGCACTAACTAGGTGAATATTAATAAAAAAACAAACCCCTAGCTACTCTAAAAAACGTCTGCTTTCAGCAGTCCCTCAGCCTAGCACACACTCCAGTGGGCACCTAAAACAAACTGGGGAATGCTGGGATGCAGAATGGAGGAGCCTGCCTCTCAAAGACTTAGCATAGGTGCCTGGCTCCTGTGGACCCCCTACATCCCAAAGTTGAACTGTGTCACAATGATGGACGAAAGAGAAATTATGTGGTAGCCCTTTAGGTTCAGGGTGCTAATCACTGTTGAAGTTGCCAGCTAGGGTTTTCAAATGATCCTCAGACCGTTATGCTAAACATGGCTTGTAAAGGCCACAGCTTCCTGGCATGTTTCTGGAAACCAGCGCATGTGTAGTAGAGGAGTCCGCACCAAGGCGGTATGTATGTGGGCCAACTCATCTCTTAATCTAGCCCAGTGGTCTCCAACCTTTTTTGGGGCGGGAGCTACTCGAGACAAAATAAACCACCTGAAGAGCTACTAAAAATTTTTAAAAACAAGAAATCTGCATAATAATCAAAAAATGCCCTTTACACATTATGTCACACACTGTAATGGCCCTGACACATTATGCCGCATACCACAATGCCCCAGACAAAATATGCCACACACTGCATTGTCCAATATGTCGCAAACATACCTCCCAACACTGGAGACAGAGGAAAAGGGACACCTGCGTGTGTCAATGGCACGCGCCCGAAATTAGGGGGTATGACCTACTATCATGGCACTCCTGCAAGGCCCCATCCCACATTTTATCTGCTATGGGGGCATGGCCAGTGCTCTGAGAGCTGCTGGCTCTGCCCCCGGCCTCTCTAAATAGATGCTGTGCCATATATACACATGCCATCAACCATGCCAGTTACACAATGCCCCCAATACCCACAGTAATGCCATAAACACAATGCCCCCCAGCACTGCCAGCTAAACAATGCCCACCCGATTGTGGTGCCATTCTACATAAATATTCTGGCGGTACTGTGAGCGGGTGTAGCCACATGCCACAGCCAATGAAAATGGGGATGTTATACACATATGCCCACAATAGTGCCAGATACACATATACCCCACAGTGCCAGGTATGCCCCCACAGTGCCAAAAACATGTATGCCCCCACAGTGCCAGGAACAAGTATGCCCCTACAGTGCCAGGAACAAGTAAAGTATGCCCCCACAGTGCCAGGAACAAGTATGCCCCCACTGTGCCAGGAACAAGTATGCCCCCACTGTGCCAGGAACAAGTATGCCCCCACTGTGCCAGGAACAAGTATGCCCCCACAGTGCCATGAACAAGTATGCCCCCACAGTGCCATGAACAAGTATGCCCCCACAGTGCCATGAACAAGTATGCCCCCACAGTGCCATGAACAAGTATGCCCCCACAGTGCCATGAACAAGTATGCCCTACAGTGCCATGAAAAAGTATGCCCCCACAGTACCAGGAACAAGTATGCCCCCACAGTGCCAGGAACAAGTATGCCCCCACAGTGCCATGAACAAGTATGCCCCCACAGTGCCATGAACAAGTATGCCCCCACTGTGCCATGAACAAGTATGCCCCCACTGTTCCATGAACAAGTATGCCCCATACAGTGCCATGAACAAGTATGCCCCCACAGTGCCATGAACAAGTATGCCCCCACAGTACCAGGAACAAGTATGCCCCCACAATGCCATGAACAAGTATGCCCCCACAGTGCCATGAACAAGTATGCCCCCACAGTGCCAGGAACAAGTATGCCCCCACAGTGCCATGAACAAGTATGCCCCCACAGTGCCATGAACAAGTATGCCCCCACAGTGCCATGAACAAGTATGCCCCCACAATGCCAGTTTCCCAGCACCAGCAGACTCACCATTGTTGCTGCTGCTGCCGGGGAGAGGACAGTCCGGTGTCCCCCTGCAGTGCTGCTGTCCCCCTGGAGTGCCGCTGCTGTCTGTGTCCGGTGTGTCCGGTGTGTCCGGTGTCGCCGCCGCTGCTGCTGCTGATTCCCTTCTGAGGAGAGGAGAGCACCAAGCGTCTCTCCTTCCCCTCACTTCCTTGTGACTGGGCCGTCCGTCAATCAAAACTCGCGGGCCGGCTCCTGATTGGCTGCTGGCCCGCGAGTTCTGATTCGTAGACGGCACAGTTAAAGGAATGCACAGTGAAGGGTAGGAGAGACGCGGGATGCGCTCTCCTCCCCTCAGAGCAGACAGGGAGAAGGGAGGCCGAGCTTCGGGTAATGGAGGGGCGGGAGGGAGGCTGGATAATGGAGTGGCGGGCGGCTGGCAGGGACAGAGTGGTCGAGCCACCCGGATCGCTGGTAGCTCGCGAGCGACGGGTTGGCGACCACTGATCTAGCCCTTCTGATTAGATGCTTATGGAGTGCATGAAGCTGGGACAACTGATATTGAGTTGGTATACACAGACAAAGCAGTAGTCACTGCACATATGGGGGTCAACCCTATTTAAATTAATAGCCAATTTAATCACTGGCAGTCAGAGACTAGTCATGGCTTCACATCTTAAAGACCAAAACATTAGGACTTTTTTATTCTGCTGACTTGGTCACTTGATAAGGAATAATTTTTTTTATTTGGGTAACACGGCATGGATTTTTTTGTTTCCTTTTTATAGGCATTAAATAGGGAGACTCCGTATACGGGCTTTATGTACGAAGCGGCGGCTTCCTCGCAGGTTGGAGGTTACATTTTTAAATGTTTCTTACAGCCGCCACTCTTACATAATGTCCAACACAGCATGTCATCAATAACTATCACTACTTCCTTCACATCATTTATCCTCTTAGTTAACTTATTTTATGCACTGATCTCTCTTGTGCAGATACAGTCTGATATTGTATACACTATATACTTTTCTTTCTTTATGTGCATAGATACATGGCTTTTACCAGCTTACGTTTCTTTCATTAATACAATTACTCAGTTACAGTATTCTAAAGTTGTTCCTGACCTGATCTATTGGGGACATCTTCAGGAACAGATGTCTTTGCAGTTGATCTTTTGTATATCACATGTATTCTTCCTTTTTCCTCCTCCTTTTGTTTGCCTTTCTCCAAAGGTTCAATGAAAAATTCATCTTCTTTTGTACGTATCATTCCAGCCTAAACATAGGAAAAATATATATTTTTAAAAGAGTGGTCTTGTTTGTTTGCCAATGGACGCTGCATTATTAATTCTTATTTCTATCACACAATCTTATCAGCTAAAGAGTCAAATAATCACATGTTGATGGGATAAATGCTAATACCCAGCTCTCGCCATTACTTTAAATATGCAACATAAATACTGCAAATTTTATGTCTTTTGTTCATATATATTTAAATATTGCATAAGCTACACTTGCAGAATATAGTCTGCAAAATTGTTCATGGTTCAGATATAGACATATAACCCCAGTCATGTGGTAATGCAAATGCTAGTTTTAGCCTTCCCCGTGTACAATAGGTTGTGCCTGGCTGTGCAGGAATTGAGACAACGATTGTCTGCACACATACAGTGACATTGTCAGAGGTTCTAGTGCACGATTGGCGTATCACCCCCAACACTTGCAAAGGTTGGGATGGTTTGGTCTACAGCAATTAGGTCGACAAGCATTGGGTCGACACGACTAGGTCGACAGGCAGCAATGTCGAAATGGGTCTAGGTCGACATGGGTCAAGGTCGACATGAGTCTAGGTTGACAGGACATTAGGTTAGGTCAACAGGACATTAGGTCGACACAAGCATTAGGTCGACCTGGGGGGTTTTACAGTTTTTTTTTTTTATTACCCGAATGTCAACACTGTCGACATGGACACTGTTTGAAGTGCACCGCATTCGCTCGCTATGCTTCGGGCACGATGCCTCGCTACGCTCGGCACACTATTTTATTCTCCCACCACGCTCTAGTGGATGGTAGGGCATGAAAAAAAAAATACCGCCTCCCCGCAAATGTTGGGTCAAAAAACAGTGAAAAAAACCCATGTCGACCTTTTGACTGTTGACCTTGCCCATGTCAACCTAATGCTTGTGTCGACCTAATGACCTGTTGACCTAAACCCATTTTGACCTAGACCCATGTTGACCTTGACCCATGTCGACCTTACTGCCTGTCGACCTAGTGGTGTTGACCCAATGACTACAACGACCTAGTAGCTGTAGACCTAATGACCGTATCCCCACTTGCATGGCATATCAAAACCAACACCTACACCAGCCTCCTGTAGGTGCAATGTCTTCATTTGATCATGGCCTCTGTGGCTACTATTGGAGTGCAGGACAGCTGAGTTAGCATTCACAGATAGTTAGCATTCACTGTTCATATGGGTGCCTTACATTTCCCATATTAACTGTAGATGGCAGCCACAAAGCCCCAATACTTTGACTTTCACCCCTTGCCCCACCTCCCCCCCCCCCCCCCTGTTGCAGCACTTATGCGCTAACCTATGCGCTCACCTTCACTTCAGATCACCTTCCACTCACCAATCAGGATACAAACTATACACAATTCATTGGGGACTTCTGTAATGAATGGAGAGACCAGAAGATGGCCATAGAAACATTGGCATGTGCTACTGTCTGATGCGGATCTGGCAGAACGAGTCGGGGAAAATCACAGAGGGGTCGATTCTCTAATACAGAAATGCAGTAAAAACCACCCCGTTATCGTGTTTTTACCGCATTTCTGTATGCTCTATTGCTCCTCCACAGTGGCAGCGCTGCGGGGGGAATCGCTTCTTATGGGCTTCTTATCGCAGTGCTGTGTGAGGGTCACGGATCCCTCCCAGCATGCCCTGCGGCCGGTACCGTGCTCTGTACATGCGCAGATGGACTCCCGGGTCACAGAGACGGAAGTCCAGCACCGGCGCCGCATCGCAAGGGACAGCTCTTATCGCAAGAGCTGTCCCTTGCGTTAATGACCGCATATGTTAGAGAATATGCGATCATTAAGAATGCGGTGGCCAGCTATACAGGGCTGCGGATGTTAGAACATCCAGCCCTAAATCTGAGAGACAGATTTGTCCTGAGCCACTATACAAACTTGATGACCACTTTAATTGTAAATCTGCCAATGTGGTCTACTGTATTTCCTGTACTTGTGGCAAATAAATATGTGGGCAACACTACCCACATGCTCAAAATCCGATTACGTGAGCATATGGGGACTTTTCGAAATGCCGATAAGGATCTAACCAATATGAAACAAATTACCACAGTCGTCCGACACTTCCATAGATACAAGGACCAAACAATGGAATGGAATATATACTGTAGGGTGAGGTGGAGGGTGTTGTGAATAGGTACTGCACTGTATTTGTTGTACTATAATTAATTACACCTATTAACAAATAAGTCTATAATGGTAACAGTACACATGCCACAATGTTCTGATTAGTAGCTATTGAGGTGTGTAAACCTGTTGCTACCGACCAGATAAGAGTGGTGCAGCGGACACTCGCCCTTAGCCCCCTGATATCTGATCATGATGATACTTAGGCTAGAACCTAGGGTACTTCTTTACTTTCACGGCGCCAGCATGGCGCCGCGCTACTTCCGGGTTACGCTCGCCACAAACTAAGTAAAATAAACGAAGTTAACGCCATGCCAACATGGATAGTTCATACCTCCACTATCCATGTTGGCATGGAGTTGATTTTAATTAGCGTGGCGAGCGTAGCGAGCCACCGAGCCCGCAGCGTGGCGAGCGAAGCGAGCCCCGCAAGGGGACTCTGACGCGCGCCGCCATGCTGGCGCCGTGAAAGTAAAGAAGTACCGAACCTAGATAACTTATCATGGGGCAGATGTATGAAGCAGTGATAAGGAAGGAGAAGTGAGCCAGAGAAGTGGCTCATGACAACCAACCAGCAATGAAGTAACATCTATAATTTGCATAATATAAAATAATACAGAGCAGCTGATTGGTTGCCACGGCACCTTCTCCTCTGACTCATTTCTCCTCCCATATCACTACTTCATAAATCTACCCCCATATATCAAGGACAAACTATAAAAAAGTTGAGTTCATCTGACCCTGTCTTTCTTCAACTTTTAAAGTTCTAAAGGGAATTCTGTGGTTGCAATTCATTTCTTAAGTGTTGACTTCTGCAAATTGATTCTTATTAGCACCACTGCACTTTCCTGTGCTACCTATATATAAGTTCTGGCTATAAAATGATATATTCCAGTTATATTCCAGTCAAGTGAGAATGGATCATCAGATGCATTTATGAAACACTATTTTGGTGTCAAGGTCTACGCTTGCTATAGGAATATTTACTTTCGTTTACAGGAGTGCCAGACCACATGTTTTGCCTAGTTCATTCTGAAAGTTTCTTTCAGGTAAAGTAGCCCAAGTGTATGACTAAGCCTTCACTGAAATAATAAAGTCATCTGTTTCCATCATTTATTCCATTTTATGGGTAGCACATTTCTCAAATGTTATGTAACTTGTCTAACTGTGGCTACTACTGTATTAACAGTTCCAAATAGTGCAATGATTGAACCGTACAGGATTAATCTGGAAGAAGTCACTGCATCATGGACGTCTTTCTGTAGCTGTGCAGCAATATTAGGCTGGCACAATGTCTGTGCGTGCCAATACGCTTTTTGTCATATGCAACCTTTCCTAAGAGTTGCTATGTTAACAAATGGATTTTTTTTACCACTTGGCTTACTCAGCCTATTGTCTGCAAAAGCCATTTTCATTTATTTTGACCTTTTTAGGAGAATATGTGAACAAAACAGTCCACCCCAAAGGAAAAAGTGATATGTTTTTTACACCTATAGGTCTTGCAACAGTCTATGCCAGAGGTGCGGGACTTCTGCTTCTCCAGGTGTAAAACTATAAAATTCCTGTATGCTCAGCCAGCTATAATGTAAACTGGGTTAAAGCATCTGTGCTAGATATACCTAGCCTAAATAATGTTTAATATTCAGTAAAGCAATAAGGAACATAGGGGCAGATTTATTAAGCTCGGTGAAGTGATAAATTGTCTGGTTTTTATCACTGGCCAATCAGCTTCAAGTATGAAGTTACATGGTTGGTTTGAAAAATGACACGTAGGAGCTGATTGGCCGGTGATAAAAAACAGACAATTTATCACTTCACCAAGCTTAATAAATCTACCACATAGCAACAAATCCATGTTTATGTTTGCACACCGAGATCTGGATGTAAGAAGTAATATCCTCATGCATAACAACAGTTAAACATGGTATTCTTATTTTGCTCTAATGTGTTCTATATGTATGGCGCTGCGTACCATTTGTGGCGCCTTATAAATAAAAATATAATAATAATACTAATCAGTCACTTTATGATAAATAAAAACTGTTGAGTGGGTACACTTAATTTGTACTTTGAAGTAACTTATGTAACTTTGAAAGTCTCAAATTATCCTTTCCCAATTTAGTAAGTGATAGAGAATTTTAATCTGCAGTTTAAGACCCACTCTATTAAAAGTATATTGAGCATTATATGAGTCATGTTCCTTTTTTGCAGAGCCTTATTTATCTATAGTCATGCCAAAATCAAACATCCCTTCACTCTACATAGAGAAGATATATTTTAATATGCAGTACTGTATTTCTTTATTAAAACAAATGCTTAATTGCAAAATACCCATAAGAAACTTTCTTATTTTCATCAATAGTTTCTACACTAAATGCATTTTTCTTACAGCATAAGCCCACATTCCCCATACTTGGCATACCTGTTTTATGTTACGTTATAAACTAAAAAGGGGCAAGCAAAAGTGAAATTCCATACGCAGGAACTGCCATTGTTTGATGTCGAGGTAAAACAGCACTGTGGTACCTAAACATTTTTGAATCACAGTGCCCTAGTTTATCAGAACTTTTTTCACGGCACCCTTAGGCTCAATGTTTCTTGAGAAATTGAAAAAAATATACATATATTAAATTAAGTACATCGGCCCTTATTCTAGTTGACTCGGACGGATGCGTATTTTCGGACGGCCACCGAAAGTTCTTAGCCCCGCCTACCATACGGATCGCTCACACCGTCCGAATGCGGTAAGACGCCGAGCGAACGGACCGCGAGTGGATGTTTCATGTGAACAACTCCCCCATCAGTGGGAACCTCCCCCATCCTCCGATGGTCGCCGACCATCGAATGATGGACCGAGTGGTCAGACAGCTCCGAGTGCTCCAGACCACTCAGACATTTCTCCGTGCGAAAGCAGGGATATCGGCGGGCAGCTGGCATCCGGCTATATCAGCTGTCCGCCCCCCACATGTGCATCACGGCTGGATTACCATACGTACGCCCAGCATTTTCATGGGAACGCCCATGAAACGCAGGGCGTACGAATATGGTAATGAGCCCAAACAGCGCTTCAGGCCCCTCTCCACTCCCTGCTCGGATTGTTCCGACCGATCATTTTCTGTACTCGGACGTGCGCAGCGTTCGCACATGTGCAGAAACACCTCTGCACATGTGTTTACAATACATCGGCCGTCCGACCAAACATGCAGCCATCATGAGCTGTTCTAAAGTGTGTCCCTAGATCTAGAGATGCACAAACCAGTTTACAACCACCACCAGTCCACCAGTGCCACAAGGTAAAAAGGTTGAAAAATCACTGGTCTACAGTCACTGTACCTGTCAGGGTTGGTGGAGCCCATCAAATCTCCACCATATATATAACATTATGGGCTCATATATTAGCTCTTATGCAGAGTTTTACTATAACAATACATGTGAATGCTCCATTACCAAACACTTATGCCTCTTTAGCAACAAATGGAGATGCAACTGATGTGTACCGCACTGTGCAATGCGATAACACACAAGGGGGTCGATTCTCTAACACAGAAATGCGGTAAAAACCCCGTTCTCTGGGTTTTTACCGCATTTCTGTATGCTCTAACCCCCTCCACAGTGGCAGTGGCAGCAAAAGCTGGCGATTCCCTGCAGAAGCTTATGGGCTTCTTACCGCAGCACTGTTTGAGGGATCCGTCACGCATCCCTCCCAGCATGCCCTGCGGCCGGCGTCACAGACCCGGAAGCCCAGTGCCGGCACCGCATCGCAGGGGACAGCTCTTTTCGCAAGAGCTGTCCCTTGCGTTAATAACCGCATATGTTACAGCATATGCTGTTATTAAAAATGCCGTGGCCCGCGAAGGGGCGTGATAATGGGCTGCGGATGTTACAACATCCCACCCAAGATTTGTCTCCATAGGCCAGCCTAATCTACTGTATCTACTGTAGGAGAAACGTACAAATCAATTGAGTCAGCAAAAAAGTGAAGTCTACCTGATGGCAGCACTCGCCCCACCCAGGAAGTGAGATTTTTGTTTCAAATTGTCTATCAAAATGCATCTTTAAACCTCTATTTTGCGTGTTCACTCAGAGCAATGGCGAGCGACTGCGCATACTCATAAACTGTTATGTGCAGCCGCTTGGTGCGAGCAGGCACGGCGAACTGCATGTTCGCCATCCCGTTCGCACCTACCGTAGCAGTGTGGCTGGGGGTGTGTAGTGGTGGTGATGGGCTGCGCCCATGGGAGCGCCCAGTGTTTCATTGGCATTCCCATGAAAATGCTGGGCGTTCCCATGTAAATGGTGACGCAGGTGCGGGGGGTGGGCAGCTGACTTCAGAGGATGTTAGCTGCCCACCCGCTTCCCGTACAGGGCGCTGTCAGATGTAAGACACCATTGAATGATTTTGTCTCCGGCGTGCGGGGGTGGCCGAATTTCACAGCTTTGTGTGTCAACCAGAATCAACCCCTTAATGTATATCACAAAAGAACATAGGCAGAGCAGCGGTAATAACCCTTCTGTTCACGTTTGGTCTGAAACTTTAAGTAAAGTGTTCAGCTGCCCTTTTCACACATTAATTAAAGCTCGGTATGTAATAATGTATAAATGATTTGGGGGACGGGGGAAGGGTGTTACAAAGCATGGAGAAATTCAGGTTCAACCTCTCTTGTCTAGAAAACATTAGAAATGTTTTCAGGAATTTTCCTCCCATCCACTTCCCTTACTTTTCATAACTCCCTCCTTTTTTTTGTTGACTTGGACAATTGCAGGTGGTTGACAGAGCCCTAGCTTGCCATTACCTAAATAGAAGCCCCACTGAAAAGGATCAAGAGCTCTGTGTTTCATCAATTTAATATCCCTGCATTAACGCCAGCCAAGCAGACACAGAGCTGATGCCAAGAGAAACATATGGGACTCAGCTGAAGGGGGGCCAGTTTTAAGAGACAGCTCTGTAGTCTAAACTTCTTAAGGAGTCGGTATAAGCGTGCTTTCATTCAAAAGGTGCTGCTTCGTCTAAAAACACAGATTCAGCTGAAACACTGCTACCTTTCACCCTCCCTGTTAGCTTAAGGTGTATTTAGTTCAATGGCTGTGTGATGCCTGCGTCACAGTTACCTGCCACTTGCTTTTTATTTTTCCCTTTTCTTAAGCAAAATTATATATATATATATATATATATATATATATATATATATACACACACAAACACATATATATATATATTTATATATAACTTAACTTTAAAAAAATAGATCCTCATACTCAGGGGCGTAACTAGATATTTGTAGGCCCCATAGCGAATGTTTGTAAGGGCCCCTATTTACCAACATGTAAATATAGCACATGTAACTTAAACAGGGAAGATGAGCCGCCTTGAGCTCTAGGCCCCATAGCAGTTGCACCCCTTGCACCGATGGTAGTTACGCCATTGCTAATACTGTATTTGGTTGATATTTCTTCTCTGTTAAAAACATTGCCCAGGCAATATTAGTCAATTCAGCCATGGTCCCTCAATTAAGGAAAAGTCACCATGCCTCAACACGTTTTGTTTTGGGGGAAAAAATGTGTGTGTTATTCATATCACAGACGCAGCAATACACCACACACACACAAAGTGTACTACAGATGCTGGGCTGTGACTTGGAATGGAATTAGTACAAATTAAATACATAAATAGTCACAGATGAAACACAATGGAACTTGGGGATATAGATTTTTGGGGTAGTCCTCTGCACCATGGGAAGATTGGGCACCCATCCCGCAAAATGGGGAAGCCAACCTGCAGCTCGTGGATGGGCCTAATGACGTGATTTTATGCAAATCATGTAATTTAGCCCCCCCCCCCAAGAAAATTTGGACTAACGTACGTTGGTAATTTCCCAGAGTAGGTAAGTATGACTTGGGGTGAGAGAAAAAAGTGTTGGACTCGGCATTGTAGCACTTTGCATACAAATTCAGATTCATTTGTACACATATGTACAAATGTGGCACATGCAATTGATCAGTACAGTCTAGCTAAGTAGCACTGTTGCTTTCAGATGTTGAATTTCAGCATATAAGATGAACGAGACAGTGGGCAACGTTGAATCACAAGGAACCTGGCATGCTAAGAGGGGCTGCTTGGAGTGACTGATATGAATACATATCTGATGTATTAACAATTTTGGTGTATTTTAGCGGCGCCCATCGCATCGCATACCAAAAGGCATGCGATGGTATGCGATGCAATACGATATATTGTACAATGTCATACAATTTTTAAATTGTATGACATTGTATATGGCATACAATGCCATACAATGCGATGCAATGCGATTAAACATTGTATAAGCACCCTAATGGGTGCTTACAATGTTAAATGCACCCCCACGCCACCCCCCCACTATAAACGTGAACCCGAAGCGTGGCGAGCGCAGCGAGCAAGCGACGGGCGGCGGTACGCGTCCTATGACCTTTTCATACCCCCACTATCCACGTCGGCGTGGAGTTGAGAATAGAAAGTGTGGCGAGCGCAGCGAGCCCAAAGCGTGGCGAGCGCAGCAAGCCCCGCGAGGGGACGCGGATACCTGTGAAGCCCGCGAGGGGACGCGGATACCACACTTCGGGCTCGGTGGCTATGCTATAAGGAAGCCAGCTATGGCTTGCCATCAATGTTCGTTCACAAGATGATTGACAGACAACAGCCGGTGGCCATTTGTGGGCAGCCTGCTAGTGTTTTATGGGAGTTTACAGGAAACCGCAGGAGGCGCCCGGCCCTTGGGAGGGAGGGCCACAGGCGTCAGCAGCGGCCTTCTTCTCCCCATGGCTATCCCAGCGCCAAGTAGGTCTAGACTTCGAACATGAGGAAATACATTCAATGGTTATTCCAAATTAATTTCCTCCAGCTGTGAATGTATTCAGAAGAATTGCAGCCCAATGATCAGGTCTGAATGACCCCCATAGAGAAATACCTCTATTCACTCCAATAAGTCTAACTATCTGAAGATGGCAATAGTTTGCTTTTTGGAGATAGATCATTCGCATAACTAGCAAGGGCCCAATGCATTGTATGAGGCCAGCTATGTGCCTCGTCGCTGCCATTAACACCAGAGATACAGTATGTGGGACATCTGCAGTGGTAGACACTTGATAAATAAGCAGTATACATAGTCAATCGCATATGACAGAGAATGTAATCTAGTACTTGTGCATTATGTCACTACTTTTTCTTATAACCACTGAAAAGCATCTGAAAAGCAGACTACAGTATGTAGACTATGCCTGCTGCTGTGAGGTGACATATTGTGGTGGTTAATATGATTCATAATGTTATTGCTCTCTAAGACTTTCAAGTAACCTTTTGCTCCCAATGACATACACAAGTCACTCTAAATTATAAGAATAACATAAATGAAATGGTAAACGCCATTACTGGGAAATGTAATAACCAAGTTTCTTTTCCTAAAATAATGCATTGTAAATATCCATACTTTGTGGCCTTTTACAGCCGTGGGTTATTCTCTTTCCAGGATGTTTGAGACTGTACATACTAGGGCAGTGATTTTCAACCTTTTTACCTTGCGGCACACTAAATATGATTTTAAAATTGCCAAGGCACACCATGAGATCCCCACAGGGCAAAACAAATTGCCCCCCCACAGGAAAAAAACAAAGCTATTGGCCCCCATATAAAAAAACAAACACACTGGTAACAAAATAAAATACATTGGCCCTTTACATGAAAAGAAGAGAACAGTAAATAACAGTTGAACTGGTGGTGGCTGTAAACTGGTTTGGGCATCTCTAGATCTGGGGGCACACTTGAGAACAACTGAAGGCACACTAGTGTAACACGGCACAGTGGTTGAAAAACACTGTACTAGGGAATATGGTCACTAGGTTGACAAGCATTAGACTGACCACTAAAGTTTGACATGCATGGAGGCCGACATGACGTAAGGTCGACATGCATGAAGGTCGGCATGACTGAAGGTCTACAGGCAAAAGGTTGACATGGGGTTTTTCACCTTTTTTTTGAGCCGACAAGTACCGACAGGTGGTGTTTCATGCCCTACCATCCACTAGGGCGTAGTGGGAGAATGAAATAGTGTGCCAAGCATAGCAAGGCACTGTGCCCGAAGCATGGCGACAAAAAAAGTGAAAAACCCCATGTCCAACGTTTGACTGTTGACCTTCCCAATGTCGACAATGATTGTGTCGACCTTATGACCCTGTCGACATAACCCATGTTGAGCTTCAATCATGTCGACATTCATTTATGTCGACATTCGTGCATATCGACCTTCAGTGGTTGACCTAATGCTTGTAGACCATATTTCTGTCTATCCAATGACCCCATACTAGAGCAGTCATGTCCAACATGCGGCTCTCCAGCTGTTGTAAAACTACAATTCCCAGCATGCCTTGCCACAGTTTTGCTATTAGGGAATGCTAAAACTATGGGATGTGTAGTTTCACAACAGCTGGAGATCCGCAGGTTGGACATACCTGTACTAGTGTGACCCATTGTAAGTAATTGTATATGTACAATTGACAGTCGGAATGAGAGCATGCGCATTTCTGCAAGGGGTGGGGGCGAGCACATGCTGCGAGAGGTGGCAGGTGGCCCGGCATTTAACGGGTGGGCTTTGGTGGACTCGCAAGGCTGCGAATTCGTGACCAATAGCATCGTATTCAGTGGCGCAGAAGACAAAAATGGGGACGTGGTCATCATTTGCATATGTCGAGACTTTGCATAGACCACACCCCCTTTTCGGGCGCTCACGCGGTTCCTCTTCTCATCTTGTTGCCGTTGGGATATTTGATCATGCGATTTAAACGTCTATCTATTGTGAGTTTTATGTACAAATTAAAACATTTCTCGGTACTTGTTTCCTAGCACGGCCACAACGATCATGATCGTGGGCATCGTGAGGAAAAATCGGGGGCATCGCGGCCATCGCATGCACTAAAAAATCGGGTGCGATGGTACCGACGCAATGCCCGAGATTTCCCCATAGGGAACAATGTTAAATGCCTCAATTTACCCGCGATGCCCCCGATTTCCCATAGGAATCAATGTAAAATGGCTCAATTTACCCAAATCATCATAGGGAACAATGGTAAATGGGCCAGAAAACCCAAAAAACACCCCTGAACAGTGAAATGTCCCCCCAAAAGTAGTTGACGCCACCCCACGATCAACGCGAACCCGAAGCGTGGCGAGCGCAGCGAGCCCGCGAGGGGCGGCGGTACGCGTCCTCCGACCTTTTCATACCCCCACTATCCACGTCGGCGTGGAGTTGAGAATAGAATAGTGTGGCGAGCGCAGCGAGCCACCGAGCCTGAAGCGTGGCGAGCGCAGCGAGCCCCGCGAGGGGACGCGGATACCTGTGAAGCCCGCGAAGGGACGCGTTTACCTGTGAAGGTATCAGCGGCCCCTCGCGGGGCTCGCTGCGCTCGCCACGCTTCGGGCGCGGTGGCTCGCTGCGCTCGCCACACTATTCTATTCTCAACTCCACGCCGACGTGGCTAGTGGGCGTATGAAAAGGTCGGAGGACGCGTACCGCCGCCCCTCGCGGGCTCGCTGCGCTCACCACGCTTCGGGTTGGCGTTGATCGTGGGGTGGCGTCAACTACTTTTGGGGGGACATTTCACGGTTCAGGGGTGTTTTTTGGGTTTTCTGGCCCATTTACCATTGTTCCCTATGATGATTTGGGTAAATTGAGCCATTTAACATTGATTTCTATGGGAAATCGGGGGCATCGCGGGTAAATTGAGGCATTTAACATTGTTCCCTATGGGGAAATCGGGGGCATCGCGTCTGGACCATTTAAGCCTTTTTTAGCCGCATACGACGCGACCGACGCGATATTGACTTTTTTCAATGCATTTCAATGGGAAAATCAGGGGCATCGCGTCAGTCGCGTCGCAGACCACTAAAAATGACACCCGATGCCCGCGATTGTGGCCGTGCTAGGAAACAAGTACCCATTTCTCTTGTATCATAATACTACACCATGATGTTTTTTTGCGCCTCACCCCCACTATAAATACCCATCATTGGGTAAGGGGTGCCTCACGTTTCTTATCATTTCAGATAATTGATATTACACCTGTACTGCTGGAGATATCCAAAAGTTATGTATTGTTCCATTATATTCACCTAAGGTGATTTGCTTTGCACTTTGTAAACAGCTAGATAGCGCTAAATCAGTCACCAACGGCTCTTTTGCTTTATATTTTGTTTTTAGTGGGTTGACAAACACTAAGTGTGTCTGATAAGCTGCATGCTCTAGCCACTTGCGCTCTTCCTTATTACACCCCTGTTTTTTTTGTATTCCCTCTTCTCATCTTGTAAAAGTTGGGAGGTATGCCCTTACAGAGATATCAATGGTGAAATGATATCATTATATTATGTTCAAATGTGTTGCATTAACCTGTTTTCAAACTTTATATTTGAGGTTCTTCTTATACTACACTGTTCCTTGTTTTCCCATATATTTTCTAGTATCACAAAATCCACTGTTTATTTACACAAATGGAATCGTTTCGGAACTATAAATTCCCATGCCATTCACACTTCAGGTCAGGAAATCAAATCTCCAAACTAATTTCTCACATCCCAGTCATGCCCCCGTGCTTTCAAGCAGCTAAGGTTTCACCTGAAAGAAAGCCGTACTCCTTTCCCCTTAGGATAAGGATAAGCTTTATTGCTGCTCCACCAATGCTCACTGCCCTTGACATTCTAAATGCAACACAAAATAAACCTTACACCATAGAGAAAAAGAGCGAAAGGAATTTGGGGTCATAGGTCATGCCTGTACCTTACACCATCATGTATGCATTACTATCACATAGATTGCTAGTAAACAGTTGGTTATTATGACACATTCTACCCTGCAATACAGGGATATCCCCCATTCTGATGAATGAAAGTCCATTACAGGAAGAAAAAAAAAAACATGACAGAAAATGTACCTCAGCTGCACAAATGCAATAACTGTACTTTATTTTCCCTCTAAAACCGCTACTTGTACTGAGCTGTGAGAAGCACACATTGACATTGAACAGTAAATTCCCTTCTTCCCTTATATGAGTGCACATGGAAATACTGTCCATTCTACAGAAGTAAACAGGTACTGAAATAGTCAATCTCTTCATAGGTTAATCCTTGTAACATGAATCAAAGTTCTTATTGATTGTGGGGCTTACTGTATGTTGAGTTTGAAAGTGCGTTGTGAAGGAGTTATGTACAGAGGACATATTCAGTAATGACTTTTTAATGTAGTGTGTTTATTCTGTGCAGTAGTCAACTGTATCTGAAATCGGAGGTCAGGAGGTACATGAGGGGTGCAAAGGGAAGAGGAGTGCAGTGATTCAAAAGTGCAAGTGACCTATTTATTTGCTAGAGAATGTATGGCCCTGCATATACAGTAGGCATTTGGAATTCGTTATACACTACAAAGCAAAGAATTCTGAATACCGTCAGGCAGATGCCAACAAATAGACTAGCTTACATGTTTAACTATTTCTCTCTCATTGGCTTATTTTCTTTATTACAAGTATGTCTTCTTGTCATCCCCCCCCCCCCCCAACCCCTTATTCCAAATAGATTGCTTTAGTCTATAATCGCCTTTACGATAGAGCCTTTAATCTAAATGTAATAAATGCAAACAATATCCACAATGCAGACTATTATTATGCTGGTAATTTATAGATATTTATCTCAACTCTGACAATCATTTCTACTACCGTAATTATGAGAAAAAAACGAAAGAAATAGGTTCAACACTGTTGTCACTGCTGACCGGTTGGGAGCAAAACATGGATATAATCAAAAGTGTGAGGAAACCATTATTCTCATAACTATTTCCATATTTCGGACTGGATACCATATCATATGACCAACAGATTGGGAATAGTTTTAAAAGTATTCTCTTAATCTGATATAATAAAACTGTTGCCAATCAATGATCAGACAAGAGTCTACACAAAGGGGGTTATTCTGTTTGATTCGTAAGGCTGCAAATTTGCAGCCTTGCAAGTCCACCAAACCCCGCCTTGCGAATGGTTGGCTTCCGCCACACATTCGCAAGCACGATTCATGCACAGGGCATGCGAATGGATGTTACACAGCGTGCACCAGACGAACAGTCTGTTCGCTGTGGGTGCACACACCCTGCATTTGCACAAGCGCAGTAAAACAACATCGGTCCCTGTGTGAACGCAGCCCTGCGGCAAACAGACCTAAATAAGGTCTAAAGAGTTCTAACTTTACATTGAAATGTGAAATACTTCTGCAAAATTGTTTAATCATCACTTTAATTTTAATGACGGGTTTATTTTTTTGACTGCCTCATCGGCCAGGGCAACATTTGGGCAGCAGAGTCTATCAAGGGGGACAGGCGCTCAGGCAAAGTGAATGACTTGATACCATTCAAAAGCTTGTTCTTTTATTCTTAAGATGTTTGCAGTATAGTGTAAGATACAAGTGGGACAGTAAATCATAGGCTCATTTACTGCATGCATCAGAGATCAGGCCCGGATTTCCCACTAGGCCCGTGAGGCACGGGCCTAGGGGCGGCACATTATTTTATCGGCGGCAGTGGCAGCAGCATAGCCAAGCGGAGCGGGCATCAGCGTGTGATGAGTGACATCATCATCAGCGGCGGCGCTTGTCACTCACCACTGCCCGCTCGGAGACGGCATGCTGCAGCTACACATTGGTGATTGCTGTGCTGTCCGGCCGCTGCGACTCCCCGTCTGGTCCGGTACATGAGGATCAGCTCAGTGTGCTGATGCTGAGCTGAGCCACTGCCCCCCTGCCGCTATTGGCTGCTATGTCAATGGGCGTGCAGGGAGGGCGTCATAGTGTGTGTTTCTCCCTCTCTCCCTCCCGAGTCCACTGCACTACAGAATAAAAAAAAAGGTGCGTACTGTTGTGGTTGAAGTTTGATATTATATATATAAAATCAAACTTCAGCCTGAGCAATGAATATGTTAAAATGGGGGATGGGGGGGGGAGGAGGCAAAAGTGTTGTGCCTAGGGGCGGCCTGAACCCTAAATTCGCCCCTGACAGAGATGATGGACAGATGAGAGCATATCCGGGTGGTGGATCAATTTTGTTTAGATCGACCACTAGTTAGATGCTTAAACTTGGTTGATGGCGTCTAGATAGACAATGACGGCAGATCGACACCTGTGAATGATCGACGGGAACGTGGTCGACAGTAGCAAGGTCCACTTGGTTCATACTTTACCATCCAAGTGGACATAGAGTTAGATTATAATAGTGCCCGAAGCATGGCAAGCGCAGCGAGCCATGCGAGGGGACACTGTGCACATACACAGTGTCCACAGGGACCCATGTAACATTCGGCACCGGAAAAAAACATGAAAAACTCAGGTCAACCTTTCTACTGTCGACCATGTTCTAAATACAAATCTCTACATAAGACAAAATGATTCCCTATAAATTAATATAAATACAACATAAATTATAGGGAATCATTTTGTTTTATGTAGAGATTTGCTTTTCAGTGTAAATTGTCACCCATATCGGGTTTTGTCTATTATTATTATTATTATTATTATATTTTTATTTATAAGGCGCCACAAGTGGTACGCAGCGCCGTACATATAGAACACAAGAGAAGTACAGTACAGGGTATACGGAAGTAGCCAAAACACAATTAAAGCACAATTCTTAGTACACAAGACAACTGAGATATAGGAAAGTGAATGAGAATAGATGCAGGTATAGATTGTATGTGAGTAAGAGAGCTGTAATTGAAATGCAAGAGTGCTGTGAGAACAGGAGGGAAGAGGGCCCTGCTCTAAGGAGCTTACAACCTAGAAGGGGGGGACGACGACAGACAGGTGACATGAGATGCAGGTAAGGAGACCTGAAGCCAAGATGGCCCCTATTCTGGTTGGATTGGCCGGACGCGTGTGCGTGTGGACGGACCGAAGGGATCACGCACTTTGTCCATCTCTGATCGGACAGGACTTTTTGACCGGAGAGTTGCGTCTGCAAATGGTGTGCGGTCGTTGCACAAATGCGCATTGCGTGCGGTACGCATGCACAGAAAAAAAAACACGTTCCGTCCAAAGTGAACATGGCAGGGATGGTCAGGACATGAGGCAGAAGGTAGAGAGAATGGGCAAATATAGAGAATGGGCAAATATATAGAGAAATAACATACAGTGGGAAACAGGAAGGAAATACAGTATAAGAGAGTAAAATACAGTGACATAAATGGCGTATTAAAACAGTGGTAAATTCAATATACAAGTAATGGAGTCACCTGGTTGGTGATGGAGGGTAACCACACCCCAAACAGGTATATAAACCCAACCTGTATGCTATGAAATTACACCCTGAGGAAGGACGGTGATGTCAGAAACGCGTTGGTATATGGGGTTGTATGACTCAGGAAGTACCAGAACATCAGGGACATCTTTCCATTCCTGCTCATTCCGGGTTAGACAGATGCGATTAGATTGTGCATTGGCCGTACCTGATCTCAGGTCCTCATTTTAATATTTTGGTACTTGTGCATTATCACGGCGCCCATCGCATCGCATCGCATACCACTAATTAAGGTATGCGATGGCATGGGACCCGATTTCAGACTTTCCCCGGCCTGAGAATACAATTTTAACATCGCGTCGCATCGCATGCCATTATAATGGCATGCGAGGTGATGCGATCATGCCCGATTTGGGCTTATTCCCATGTTAAATGCCCCCCCCCCCCGACCCGATTTTTAATTGTATCCCCACCCTGATGGGTAATGAGTATGTTAAATGCCCCCCCATTGTTAACACCACCCCACTATCAATGCCAACCCGAAGCGCGACGAGCCCGCGAGGGGTAGCGGTACGCGTCCTTCGACCTTTTCATACCCTCAATATCCACGTCGGCGTGGAGTTGAGTTTATATAGTGTGGCGAGCGCAGCGAGCCACCGATCCCAAAGCGTGGCGAGCGCAGAGAGCCCCGCAGAGAGCCACGCGAGGGGACGCGGATTACTTAACATGTATTCCATGTCCCCTCGCAGTTCTTGCTATGCTCGCCACGCTTTTCCCAGGTCAGTTCTTTACCAATTGAAGTACGCTGTTTTGATGTGTGGGAATAAAAGCTGCCACAAAAGATACACTTATGGGCATTTAGGGATTAGCTACCAGGTCAGTACAGTTACTGTACCTTCAGTTTTCAGCAAAGAGCTGTGACGGTGTAAAGAAAACGCTATGTGCACATAGGGACCAACACTCAGGTCCTGGGGAGACATTAGGAATCCTGAAAAACTGGATATTGGACACAAGAATTGTACACAAACAAAATTGGTTTAGATCAGCGCCGGGAAATTATCCACTTGTCAATCTTTGCATTTTGTATAAACGAGTGGTGCTCCTTGGATAAATTCAGGGCAGCAGATCTTTGGGAGCGCAGTGAACCCTAGGTTTTTTTAATTATCACATTTTGTGTCACACAGTAGTGCCCCAAGTCCAGTGTATGCCACACTGTAGTGACAAGTTGCCATTATTTGCCATTACTCCCCCCAGACCAACCAAAATGCTGGTTCCATTTCAGTGACAGGAGTAGGTGCTGCATTGTAACATTACATGCAGAAATCTGCTCCTGTCACAGCATTAGGAGTCAGGACTGCAGACAAAACAGTCTCGAGGGGAAACTCAGCATCTGCTGGACACCTGGAATGATGAAACCAGGAGTAGGACCACAAGGCCCTTTTCTGCAAAATCATGAGTCCATTTTAGCAGCACACTCTTTGGAGTCTTTGGAGTCTTTACACCACACCGGGTAAATAACACCACTTGTCACCTTAAAGATGCTACCATGATATGCAAAAGGCTAAGTACACAGGAGTCGGTGACCACAACAGGTCTAGGTAAGAGCTACAGTAGCTGGCTGACGCCTACAGAATAGAGCAGGGCACATTTTATGAGGTGTGCACTGCACTGCAATCAAATGGATTGAAGACAGCCAAATCCCAATGACCAGAATACATTCTGTAGAGTCTTTTAAAGGAGAAACTGTCTCTTTAATCATAATTTTTTTATAAAAATTGGTAAGCACTTTATATGGCATAATACGGGATAGGCACCCGGCTGAGTGGGGCAACCCCACCATCAGCACCACTTGTGAGCGCCAACTACAAGTTAACATCCTATGGACATCAAATGTGGGCATACACTAAAGGCCCATACAGACTGGGTAACTTTGAGCTGAAAGCAGCTCAGTATACTCGTTTGGGCTGCTTTCAGCTCAAAAGCCGCCCAGTGCGTGCGGGGCAGGGATGAGTGGTCAGCATTGATGTGTGCTCCCGCATCACAACTGGCCTGCATGTTCCTCTGCTGGTCCACCCCCGGAAAAATAGCTAAAACAGGCGTAAAACATTCAGTGTGTATGCACTTTCAACCCAGCGATTTTCCCCATCATCGGTCAACATACAGGCTGGGCAAAATTGCACAGGGTGTATGGACGTTAAGGGATTATTTTATGTTATATATTATAGATAAACCATTATTTCTTGTTTTCCTTTTAAATTATTCAGTTACATTTATGTCACAGACCTCAACAACGTATTTGCCTGTGTATAAGCAGCTGCATCTACCAACAGTATGATGCATGGAAAGAGTAATTGAGATATACTGTGCTAACAAGAACCCCCAGTAGGTGGCATGGGGCTGGCTAACTTATCCAACAATTGCATTGATGTCAGTGTTATAGCTATTTCTCACATACAAGTATTCCTAATTTCAGCCTTTGCAAAATGTCCCCGTGCACCACTTCACATGACGCTTAGCATTACTTTTAAACCATTTCACTTATCTCAAGTTTCAAAGGCTTCTCCTAAAATACACACATGAGAGTGATGCACAGCTGCATGCAAGGGGGTGTAATCTATTCTGCATAACGTGCACAGAACTTAATGCATATGTATTTATTATGAAGAGTTATTTATATAGTTCACACAGAGAACATTTAGTCATTTACATCAGTCTATGCCCCATTGCATCTTACAATCTATAACCAATATTGCATAGACAAAGACACACACATAGGATAATTTGGGAGAGATATGACATTTTTTCAGCTTGGCCATAGCACACAATCAGCTTTAAGCTATGATTTAAATAGCACAATCTATTAAAATTGATTGGTTGGCCAAATTACCTACTTAATGTCTCCCGTTGTCAGAAGCCAATTAACATTGGTTGGTTTTGAAATATGGGAGGAAACCAGAGTGCCCACCATACAGTGGCATCACTGGGGTTGGTAACCCAGAGTGCAGCAAAAAAGGGGACAATGCATGGCAGGAAGTGGGAGTAGCCTAACAAGACAACCCAAAATGTATATCTTACATACGATTTGGCGCTCAATGTGCAATTTTTTACATGCAATAAATTGCATGTAACTCCCGGGGAGCTGAATATGAAGGGCAGGAGAATTACAAAAAAACTTTCAAAAGAATGGGCAGCCACTGAATTTCCTGCCCGGCGGGGATGCAGAGTGGGGGGAGCGCTTCTCCTGTCTGGCGATTCCCCGTGCTGCAGAGACAGGCGCCAGATTGCATCAAATGCGATACATTGTGGGTGCTAAAAAGCACTCGCCATGTGCCACTGACGGGCTGCACATACGATTCTGAGCCCGTGCGCACTGGCCCAAATAGTATAGTGTATCTGGCAGATGAGATAACAACTGATTGCAAAACATACTGAAATGCCAATGCATTTAATTTATATGCTAAAATGAAGGCAATTTATTGTTTCCTATTATTGTCATCATACTCAAATTGGCACAAGGTTCTCAGGGACAGTCAACATTTCCTATATCAGAAATACCATTCATTTTGAATCAAGAACAATAAAAGCTCTGTAATGTCAAATATCAGCTGGAAAGGATGTTTGGTAACTGAAAGCCAATTTATATGACTGGGAATGTAAGCATCATAACAGAACAAATGTTAATGTTCAAACAGGTCATCCAAATCCCGCAATAAATAATAATGACACAGCCTTTCCTGTAACACATTTATTACTAATGAAATAGATTTAATTACAGAGACAAATGAAATACCATTGCAGCAATTAGTAAAAAAGCACTAAAAGTAGAGGAAAAAGTGAATACACACTTAAAAAATTCCACATGTACATTACATTGTAATCCCAAATCCTGTCATTATGTAACAGATATATAATTGATTTATTCATCTTTTTACAATATTTTTCAATGCAAATACTAACACTCACTAAGGCAGCAGGAGATGGTAGATAAAGGGCCTTATTCATGTTTGTAAGCAAAAAAAATGCACTGAATACACACTTAAAAAATTCCACATGTACATTACATTGTAATCCCAAATCCTGTCATTATGTAACAGATATATAATTGATTTATTCATCTTTTTACAATATTTTTCAATGCAAATACTAACACTCACTAAGGCAGCAGGAGATGGTAGATAAAGGGCCTTATTCATGTTTGTAAGCAAAAAAAATGCACTGCAATGCAGTTAGGGAAGATGTAACATGCAGATAGATTTATATTTCGGTGCGGTGTGGTCAAACGGAAATTTAAATTGCAATATAAAAATAAAACTGCCTACCAATTGGGACTGCGTTCAAAAGCAGCCAGTATTTACCCTGCAGACAACATATAAATGCATGTGCTCCCCAAAGTTAATTGCTTTTTTGCTTTCCTTACAAACATGAATCTAATGCATCTAACCTTGGGCCTATTTCATTTTGGATTGCATATGATAAATTACTCGCAGCAGCTTAGCATATGTGATCCTTACAATGTAAATGAATGAGCTGGTGCATACCACCCCTACCCGCATTTGCAATCTCTTAAAACTGCAATGTAATTGCAGTTCAGGAGGAACACCCCATCCATTACTGAGTAAACTTATTCAGGCTGCCTTTTGCCCCCTTTCGTTGAGGCAAAGCAAAATGTGCATTGCGACGCAGTCCTTGGCCTCGCCAAGAGAGTAACGACAGATTTTTTTGGCGTTACCCTATAGAAGTTTATGGGCTTTTCTTCACATTGCCCCACCGTCTGGCATTGGAGCTGCACCGTCCTGCCCACCATCACCTGCTCTCCGGGCAACCTCCTGCTGAGCTGCCCAGACCCTGTGACCTCTTTCTCCCTAGCAGCTGTACTTCCCCTTCCAGGTGCAGGGAGGAAGAGCCCAGAGTCCCTGCAGCAATCTGTAGCAGGAGGCTCCCGAGTGTAGGAGGTGGGAGAGACCCACTGGGATCCTCTCACCTTGCACCGGCAGATTTGCAAAGGGCAGCTCTTTTGGCTAGAGCATCCCACCCAGATATACAACAGAAAAAAATAGAAACATTATAGAGTCACATGCAACACTACACAATTAGGAAAAAATCATTTTGAAACATGACACTTTTCCTGTAATTTGAAAGATAGATTTTGCTAGTTAGCTTTTCTTTTCACCAAACCCTGGGAAGCAATTATACTGCAGTAAAATATGCTGTCGGAAGAGACAGCGAGGAAACAAATGTTTACAAATATTGGCTCTAAGCCTCTAAATTCTGACCCAGAGTTAATATCGGATACAAGCACTTTGAGCAAAATGCCTAGAATATTATTTCCGAATATGAACAAATCATTTTCACTGTACAAAATGTGCTGTTTGTTTTATTATTTTGTGAAGGAAGGCTTTGAAGGACACTTGTTTTAAAGTACACTAAAAACTGTTAAACATAATAAAAACTAGCAACTTTCTTTCATCAAAAACCATGAGAAAAACAGACATGTCAACACTCCAACACATCAGTAGATTCAAATCCGGAATCAGAATCAGCTTTATTGGCCAGGTATACTTGCGTATACTAGGAATTTGTTTTCGGTTTGCTGTGCAGCAGCCAGGTGGGTAACAAATAAACACATACAGTATAAACAATAAACAATATAAACAGGTGGGGGAACATGTACAGTAATACAGAAAGTCATTCCGAGGGGAAACCGTGTTAGATTATGTGCAAAGGGTTATGGCGCAACTAGACATTGAGGTGTTCATGAGTTCACGTGTTAACTGGTGAACCGCTTGAGGGAAGAAACTTTTTAGGTTTCTGGTGGACCTGGTGGGAATAGCCCTGTAGCGTCTGTCTGATGGCAGCAGGTTAAACAGCCAGGATGTATGTTGGTCTATGTTGAGCTATGTTGGTCTATGTTGAGCTATGGCCAGGATGTAGTTGGTCTTTGACTATATTCGTTGGCCGCTTTTTTGCTCTGGACAGGTATAGGTCCTGGACAGAGGTAAGGTCCATCTCAATTATCTTCTCCTCAGTTCTGACTACCCTTTGGAGTCTGCATTTGTCTCTCTTGCTGGCGGAGCCGTACCAGACCAGTATTGAGGAGCACAGAACAGACTCCACAATCGCGGAGTAGAAGAGGAGCAGAAGCTTCTGTGGGATGTTGAACTTCCTCAGTTGCCTAAGGAAGAATAGCCTCTGCTGCGCTTTTCCAACAATAGAATCAGTGTTGGTCCCCCATTTAAGGTCCCGGAAGATTGTGGTTCCTAGGAACTTGAAGGAGTCCACTAGTGACACCACACTGTCAACAATTGTTAGCCGAGGAACACCAAAAGCCTTCTTCCCAAAGTCCACTACCATCTCAATGGTTTTGAGTGGGTTGAGCTCTAGTTGGTTGCTGCTGCACCACCGGGCCAATCGGTCCACTTCTTGTCTGTAGGCCAATTCGTCCCCGTCCTTGATAAGGCCAATTACGGTAGTGTCATCTGCAAATCTGATTATATTTACTGATTGCGCCTCTGAGTTGCAGTCGTTGGTGTACAGGGAGAAGAGCAGGGGTGAGAGCACACAGCCCTGGGGGGCTCCTGTGCTGATGAACCACACTTGGGAGGTGAATTTCCCCGCTTTCACAACTTTTTTTATATCAGTCAGAAAGGCCACAATCCAAGAACATGTAGCTTCAGGGACTCCTAGGCAGAGCAATTTGGGGTGGAGGATGTTGGGGATGATTGTTTTGAAAGCTGAGCTGAAGTCGACAAACAGGACCCTTGCATAGGTACCAGGAATATACAGGTGCTGTAGAACGTAGTGCAGGCCCAGATTGACTGCGTCCTCAATGCATCGATTCGATCTGTAGGCAAACTGGAGGGGGTCTAGCTGGTGGCCAGTCACAGCTTTCAGGTGGTTCAGTACCAGGCGCTCAAATGTTTTCATGATCACAGACGTCAGAGCTATCGGCCGATAGTCGTTCAGATTTGTAATAGTGGATTTCTTGGGGACCGGAACAATAGTGGAATGATCATTATATTCCTGGCACAGGAGTTATGAGTTTCTCAAAAATCTGAATTAAACTTAAGTGTGTACACTAAACTGTTGGTTCCCATACAAAATCCCATTTTTTTTAAAGCAGCAATCACTTCTACTGCAAAATCAAACTGGAGATTTCTTCCCAAATCCCTCACTTTCTAAGGGGTAGACTTATCTGCCATTAAATTCTATGTTTCTGTAGAATTTGACAGCAGATAAGAACTACTTGGCCCATCTTATCTGCTCCTTTTGTGTATCATTTAGGTCAGTGGTCTCCACCCGTCGCTAGCGAGCTAACGGTAGGCTACCATGGCTTGAGGCGGGCGGGAGGGCAGGGTGACCGTTTCATAAGCTGGGACTCATCAGCAGCCGGTGGGCAGGGGGTCCCTGCAGCGTATGTGAGATCAGCGGTGGGGTCCCTGCGGCGGAAGGGAACTACTACAGGTTGAGTATCCCGTATCCGAGTATCCGTTATCCGAATTATTCCGAAAACCATACATTCCAGAAAGTGAAAAAAAAATATTTTTTTGCTAAAAACTCACTGGGGACATTTGTAACAGCACTACTGGGGGCATGATATGTAACTGGCACTATATATGTGCAAGAAAATGATTGCTTGGCATTCAAATTCAATATCTGAGATAGTACACAAATTTTGTTTCATGTTTTGAAACCTTGTTTTTTGTACAAATAAAATATATTTGTGTGTATTTTATGTGGTAATTAAATATATTTGTGTGTATTTTATGTGTTTATACAGCATAAATGCAAGATACTTCAAAATACATCATTGAAATATTAAAATATTCCGAAATACGGAATAATCCGTTATCCAAAATTCTCCTGGTCCCGAGCATTTTGGATACGGGATACTCAACCTGTAGTTCCCATCTGCCACAGGGACCCCGCCGCTGACTTCACATAAGCCGCAGGGACCCCCTGCCCTCCAGCTGCTGATGAGTCCCAGCTTGTGAAACAGTCAACCTGGCTTCCGGCAGCTTCACAGGATTTCTGCAGCCAGGGGCCTCCTTGCTCTTATTTGTGAGTTGTGTGAGCGGCAGCGCAGGGAGCAGTTCAGGCAGGGACATTCTCTTAGCGCAGTCACTCGGGCACCACGGACTCACCAGTGAACTTGGCGGCGCTGTCCCCTGTCATAGCTGCGTGTTCTTCAGCAAAACCTCCTCGGGCTTCAGCCACATAGCCGCCAGTGCCCACTGCCATGTCCGGCCACCACTGGGCTCAGCACTGGGATTAGTACAGCACAGCTGATGTATCCTGCAGCCCAACGCGGGTCACTAGTGTGCAGTGCCTGAACTCTGGCTGCACTGCACTTCAGGACAAACATCCCCCCATCACTGACAATAACATACACATCTGTGCTGCTCTCTCTTCTTACTGGCTGCTGCCTGGACCTCACAGCCACTCTGTACCCACATACAACAGCGCTGCTTGGTAAACATAGTTCCTGCTGCCATAAGCACAGTGCCCATTACAGCTGCCAGACGACCTTTCGCCCACTCCTCCCACCACACATGCATGTTGAGAGGAGCAAGTAGACAGCCCTGGTACACAAAGCCGTCTCACTACAGTGGTGTGGTTACCATTTCCTGGTAGCAGCCCTATTGCCTGGCATGCACAGGGGGGTCAAATGGGTAACTACCTGGAGCAAATGGGGTGGATAGTGACGGGAGCATGGTGGGTGAGACGGGTAATATAAGAGGGGTAGGGGCTTGGACCATTGGGGTGATGGAGGCAACAGTGCTAAAAATATGGGCGGTTTCTGCCATGGCAGGTGCTGAGGTTGTGGGAGGAAGCGTTAATAATGGAAGTCTGGGGTGGAAATAATACAGCTTGCATGCTACTTATGTCGATATATGCTGGGCATTATGGTGTGTGTCATTCTAATGGCCCTGTCGACCTAACCCCATGTTGCCCTTCAGTCATGTAGACCTTGAGGCATGTTGACCTTGTGGTGTCAACCTAGTGACTGTCGACCTAATGCTTGTCTGTCCAATGATCCCATTCCAATGGAAGTTGGATGGTCCCACAGACCCTTTAAATAAACATTAAAAAAAATAGCACTGATTATTTTGAGCACAATGGTTGTTTGCAAACAGCATTTATGAACACATTTCTCTACACCTGCAGACAAGCAAAGTCATCATAGTCAAAACCAATAGCCAAAAAACTGTTGGTGTACATAAACATTTTAGATGGGGAACGCACATCGGCAGGGCCATTTTTACTGTTTCATACGTCTATATGTACTTTGGAATCATGATCCCCTAAATATAACGGTTCCCAAACTTTCTTGAATCACAGCACCATAAAGTATCAGCATTTATTTCACAGCATACCATAGGTTAAAAGTTTTTATTGCTATACTGTATATGGAAAAAAATATTAAATTAAGTAAATTGTGCCTACCTGTCATCCTTAAGTTAAGTTACATGGTGATGTAAGTGGTGCTTCTGATTGGCCACATGTTTTAAGATTGGCAGCCACAGACCCTGGTATTGTCAATCACTTTGACCAGAAATAATGTGATTTGGTCCAGGACCACTAAACCGAGGCCCCTCTGAAAGAGTCTAGTGAAGGCAACCATCTTCAGCAGCTGTATGGATCAGCATAGGGTGCACCCATACAGTATGTGCCTGGTTACCTGATCCCATCACTTGTGACATTTATTCTGGTTGGTGCGGTAATATCCGCGTGCGTTCGTGCCGCCGATGTTTTGTGTCTGCGCATGTGCAGAGGCGTCTCTGCGCATGTGCGAGCGGGGTGTACGGCCAAATCCCGCATGAAATGTGAACACTCCGAACAGGGGGTGGAGAGGGGCGTGAAGGGCTATTTGGGCTCATTACCATATGCATACGCCCCGCGTTTCATGGGCGTTCCCATGCAAACGCTGGGCGAACGTATGGTAATGCGGTCGTGACGCACGTGTAGGGGGCGGACATATGACATCGCCGGATGTCAGCTGCCCGCCCAGATCCCTGCTTTTGCACGGAAAAATGTCCGTGTGGTCTGAGGTTGCGGGAGCTGGTGGACCACTCGGTCCTGCCATCGAATGATGGGGGAGGTTCCCTGAGATGGAGGAGGCGTATTCCGTGAAAAATACACATGCGGTCCGTTCGGCCAGCTTCTTTCCGCGTACGGACGGAGTTGGCGATCCGTATGGAAGGCGGGGTTTCACACGCACGGTCCTGGCCGCATATTCGGATCCGGCCGCACCGATCAGAATAAGGGCCATTGTGATGTCACATACATATTAAACAGCCTTGAATGCAGGAGCCCAAATTGTAGGACAGTTCACAGCAAGAACGTTGAAGTCAGCCATTTAATGTACAGCATTTGCTTATTCATTTAATCATCATGATCATGTTCATGACATTAAAAATGAATGACTTTTCCTGGCTCTGCATTCTGATTAATCATAGAGTCTGGATATGCTCCAAATTTTGGTGGAAGAATATGAGTAGATACATTGAGAATGTAAATTGTTATTGTGGCAAAAGAACAAACTGTGCCTCTGTACGGTCTTGCCATACTTGCTTAATATTTCGAAGATATAGAGAGCTTCTTAAAATATACTGAAACAATAGTTTATTAAATTACACATTTATGTCACCCAAAATTATCTTGTAGCTGTACAGAACCAATGCAATACTCTGATTAAGAGTAAAAATATTTTACATGACCTCAAATTTTACAAAACTAACCTAGTGTTTATTTAGTTTAGTCTAATTTTATTTAATGTTGTTTAACATGTTACTATATAAATTGTTTCTGAAGATGCATTTCCCTTTAACTAAACCTGCACAGAAAACACAGATCAGTCATAACGTTAACACCACCTGTCTCATACTGTGTACAAACTCCTTGTGCAGCCAAAACAGCTCTTATGCATTGAAGTATGGAGTCCTCAAGACAACTGAAGGGGATTGTGTACGTCCTCCTCTTGCTGCCATAACAACTTTGACTCATTGAAACATGGACTTTACAAGACCACTGATGGGTATTGTGTATGTAGGCCCTCCTCATGCAGCCAAAACAGCTCTGACCCATTGAAGCATGGACTTCTCAAGACCATTGAAGGGTATTGTGTATGTAGGCCCTCCTCGTGCAGCCAAAACAGCTTTATCCCATTAAAGCATGGACTTCACAAGACCACTGAAGGTTTCCTGATTTATCTGACACTAATACTTTAGCAGAAGATCCTTTAAGCTCTTTAAGAGGTAAGATAGGACCTACCTTTCCAGCACATCTCACAGATGCATGATTGGATTGAGATCTGGGAAATTTGGAGGCCAAGTCAACATCTTGAGCTATTTATATCCCTGAAACCATACCTGAGCAAAACTTTCAGCGTGGCAGGGTGCACGTGTAATTTGCAATGAAGAAACATGTTTAAATCATTATTTTGATCATATAATTAACAAATTGAAATCATAAAATTAAATAATTTTTAAAGACTCTCCATCTACTGTGGCAGGGACTGCGTAAGTTCACATGAGGTGAATGTGAACTATTCGGACCAGGTTTTAGAGCAGCGGCATAATTAGATCCAGTCCAGGTTTACTAGACTCATGTGATCAGGTTTTGGCTGATTACCAGCACCTGTGGCTTTCTATTAAATCTGTGGCGGGGCAGAGGGTAATTGCTCCTGATGGTGGAATAGCCACCCAGGTGATAGGCTACAGTAGAGCCATTGGAAGCTGTGATGAGTTTGGTGACCTGTGCTGCTGACACCTGTTTGCTGCTGTACTGTAACCCTGTGAACATACTGGAATTCTGTTGCATCTGTGTCCAGGGTATGTGATTCCCTGTCACACTACGCAATATGAAAACAATGCAGGAGGTGAGATCTCAGCTTCAGAATTTTTTTCTAGCGAGAATGCTTGCATTACAAATTTTACCCTGTGGTAATAAAGGCGTCTTTTAGCATGTAAACTTCAGGGTTGACAGACCTGTAGCAGCATTCAATCTGTTATGACCCCCTCTGGTAAACAGTGTCTTAATCCCCTGGTATTGCTAATCTATTTTCTGAATTCTATGCTAAATGATATAACTTACATGCAGACTCTTTTACCCCCAACCGTCAGCCACCCCTATCTCCTCATTTCTGGATTCTCTCTCTCTTTCCTTCACTAGATACAGAAACCTTGGCCTCTTTGAATACCCCTTGGTCTATGGAGGAGATACAGCTTGTGATTAATTAGTAACCAAAGTGGAAGGCTCCTTGCCCAGATAGCTGTATGATGTCCTTTTATTCTGTTTTCTGTCCACTCTCCGCCTCTCTTTCAGCTGCATGCTAATGCTCCTAACAAAGGTTATTTCCCTGCAGAAAGGGTTAAAGCCCAAATTGTAAATATCCAGAAGCTTGGTAAGGACCCTTCTGAGTGTAAGAACTATAGACCTATAGCCCTCTTAAAAACTGATTTAAAGATCTAAGCCAAATTGATAGGCAGTTGTTTAAATACATTACTCCTGTAGTTAATACATTGTTTTTGGATGCCAAGCTGTTGACAACACCCGCAGGGTCATGGATTTGATCGAATGGGCATCACGTACTATGTTGCAATTTCTCCGTCTCTCTCTTGCTGCTGATAAGGCGTTTGATCGCCTGCGTTAGGACTATATGCACCAGGTCATATGCAAGTTCGGCCTCCAAGGGGACATTGTCCGATCTATTTCAGCACTTTACACTGGTCCGTCATCAAAAGTTTTTAGTAATGGCTTTATTCATCTCTCTTCCTTTTTCTTATCTAAATGTACCAACCATACTGAAATGCATGTTAAATTGCTTCAAAGACTGTACTTTACCCCATCTAAAGTACATAAATTATGGCCTTCTACATCTAAACTCTGCTGACGCCTCTGCAATTACAAAGGTACCATTTTCCATGTTTTTTGGGACTGTCCCATTCTACAGCCTTTCTGCATTAAAGTATTTACCCTCGTACAGTACATGAATGTTTTAGGTTTTACATTATCCCCAGACCCCTCTATGGCTTTACTACACTGGTATCCTACCTTAGTACCCAAGTCTGCCCGATATGTTTTAGGCCATATTCTGTTGTCACTACCACTATTGAACCACTATTGCCCAACACTGGAAATCCCCTTCCATTCCCTCATTTGAAAAAGTAATTTCTAAAACCCAATTCCATTGTGAAATGAGACCAGGGATGTCCCTTACTCTCAGACACTTGCTTATCCTATTATGAAATGGCTTCCTTGGCATATCTATGTTACAGAGGGAAAGGGGGCTCCACCTTTACATTCCACATCACAGACTGTCTTCTTCCTTCAATTTGAACACATGCCCATCGGTGGTCTCTGATGATTAAGGTAATTGATGTACCTGCTAGTCTTATTTTTTTATTATGTTTAACCAATGCCTTTGTATGACCTGTCCCCTCAATAGAGACAGATGCATCAGGGAACAGGACACTGAAGCAGTTATTAGAGTGGCAGAGATATATATTCTAAGAAAAGCACATGAAGATGGTGGGCCCTGCTCGTGAGAGCTTACATTCTAAAGGTACTTTGAAATAAATCCTGCAGAGTACACTGAAATGCACAGCATGCTGGAGTCATATGGGCCCTCATTGAGGCTGGGTCGGTAAACTGTGGAAATCGCAGCTTACCGAGTGCCTGAGACGCCGTCCCACCAAATGCGAGGGGAGGTGTTCTCATTACATGCATGCCTCCGCCAGCAGGAGAAATCATTCCATTGTCGCCGTCCATTGATTTTTTCCCCCTGCCTTCACATATACAAGTAAGTGAAAACGGACATTTATTTGCGCGCGCCTTGACGAAGACGGGGGTGGCTGACGTCCTGTGACATCAGCCGCCTGCCCTGGCAGGCATCGCCCGCCCGCGTACCCATGGGAACTCCCAACGTTTTCAAGGGGGAGCCCAGAATACGATGGGCGTTCCCATGGTCCAGCACTGCCACTGCCCCCGGCCGCCCTCCCTCCCCGCAATGAACGGCCTGGTGACTGTTTAACTCGCCAAAGCCATTCGTTGCCGGGGTCTGCACATGCGCAATGACACCCTTGCGCATGCGCACACCCTCAAACAACGAATGTTACCAAATCAGGGCTATGGTGTAGGAAAGTAACTCACTCCTCAAGGAGCTCATGTACAGAAAATTATGATTTTTGGATATCTGGAATTTTTGTTGAACTTTATTTTATTGGGGAGCAGTATCAACATTCATTCACTTAACATTTCTATTCAACCTTCATATCTGTCTCACAGCTGAACATAGTTATAACACTTGTAGGATATGTTCAGATTTGTTCTGCTGTAAACCAGGGACAAAGCCAGATATTACAGATAAGCAAGATTTTTTAAACTGTTTGGCAGAATATTCACGTCATGACACATTTCTGTATTGAATCTTACACTTCTCCACTAAAGAATTCAACCTTAAATGTTTTGTGCAGATTTTCCTACTCCTAGCTCAATCATGCCACAAAGCAGAATGGCCTCCTCCCAGCTCGATTTAGATACTAAAAAAAATCAGCAAAAAGAGTAATTGAGAAATACAGTGCAGAAATATAGAATGCCACAAAATTCAATTTGCACTAAATTTCACCCCAGCTTTGCTCATGTGTACCTCATAAATTGGATAATACCATTTTAAGTGTTCCCAGATGCACATGTTGAAACCAATCCATGCTTTAGCTACATACAGTACTGAAGCAGAGCCACAGATATCTCCACATCAGACTTAACTCACTCACTACTGCGAGGGCACCAATTCCAATAGAAGGACACAGGGCCTAATTCAGTTCTGCTCCCTAGTCTGCAAATAAGAGCCTAGCTAGCACGTTAACACCGGCCCGCTGAACGCATTCATTGGGGTCTGCTCAGAGTTTCTATGGGTGCGCCCGCCATTTTTGTGGGCAAGCCCATGATACGCTGAGTGCCCACCCCGGAACGCCCCTGCCATTTAATCAGGCAGCAAGTGGTGCTCGCTGCAGCAATCTGCACATGCACATTTGTACATATGAACATGCGCAGTCACCGAACATCAGAGATGGGGCCGAATTCGCTACTCAATGCGCAGGTGTGAATCGGTCCCATAGTTTCTTCTTCTTGGCCATATAGTGGTTTTTTTTCTATCTTTTTTTTTTTTTTTTTTCAAAAAGCATTTTTATTAAGGCACTATGGGCCTTATTTTGGTGTTTTTTTGGCAGATGTAACATGTGCAGAGATAATTAGATTTGGGTGAGTAATTTTGTTTCTGTGCAGGGAAAATACTGACTGCTTTATTTTTACACTGCAATATAGATCTCACTTTGAAGTAAAACCCCACCCAAATCTAATTCTCTCTGCACAAGTAACACCTGCCCCACCTGCAGTGCACATGGTTTTGCCCATCTAAGAAGGATTTTGTCAGAAAGAATGAACCAAAATAAGGCCCTATATAACATACAATAAAATGCACAGTAAATATGACAATTTGCACAGTGGCGTCATTTCCAATGAAGAAGGCAATCCGGACATTTAAAATGCAACAAGTCCATGGGGAGTTATGTAACAGAGCAGTTTGTTAGCGACCAGTATATAGCATTACACATCATCCACAGTTAGTTGCAATGGTAATATAATGTAATTGATCAAGTGTTTCACTATCGGAAACTAGAGCAAAATACATAAATATATGAATAAACAACAAGTTAGAAAATAAAGTTTTGCTCCCTCTCCTATCTCACGGCTTCCCCCCAACCCACATCCCAATCACATGCAAAATTAATTTACGACTGGATCCATTAGTATGGGAGGGTCATTATTCACTAGGCGTAATAAATACCAAGATGTATATCATAAACTTTGATGAATTTGATGTCTCAAATCCACCGACATTGTGGCAATATAACTCTCCCATACTGCAAAGCAGTTGTCAATTTTTTAATCTTTATTCAAGCTGACTTCTACCCAGTCCATTCAAATTAAATGGAATAGTTTACATTTACATAATGAGAAATGGTGGTGAGGGAGATACTGTATCATGAAGGATTGTTTTACGGGTCGCTGCAGTTATATCCAGTAGAAGATGTCTACCACCTCTGCAGATTCTTGTGGAGCATGAGATTGTGCCAAAACTGGCCCAATCCGGTGTGAAAGGGATGTGGTTGAGAAACATGCTTTTGTATTACTTGCAGATAAATCTGTCAGCTTACACTAGCTTTCCTTCCTCGTAACATTGCGAAAAGAATGGTCATGAGAACACCAAATGGAATACAATATAAGGTACTTATGTAGTATCTGGGCTGCCGATTTTTTGATTGTATGCCTTAAGTTAAGGCATACAATCAGATGCGATGCGATGCGATATCGCATCGCATCGCATCGCATCCGATATCGGATGCGATGACCCGATTTTTCCATAGGAATCAATGTTAAAATGATTCCTATGGAAAAATGGGTCCTTTTCATACCCCTACTATCCAAGTGGGCATGGAGTTGGATATAAACCTGTGGCGAGCGTAGCGAGCCACCGAGCCCGAAGCGTGGCGAGCGAAGCGAGCCCCGCGAGGGGACGGTATTCGTCCCCTCGCGGGGCTCGCTTCGCTCGCCACGCTTCGGGCTCGGTGGCTCGCTACGCTCGCCACAGGTTTATATCCAACTCCATGCCCACTTGGATAGTAGGGGTATGAAAAGGACCCATTTTTCCCATTGAATTCCATGTTAAAATGGACTCAGTCCATTTTAACATTGATTCCTATGGAAAAATCGGGTCATCGCATCGCATCGCATCGCATGGTCGCATGCGATGCGATGCGATCTCCCGATCCGACCCGATTTAGAAATCGGCAGCCCAGATACTACATAAGTACCCAATATAAGCAATATAAAAAAAAATATATAATTAATCCAACTGTATTGCTGGTTGCAGAAACTGAACTAGCATTGGTACAACAGCTGCATTGCCTGTCCCTGAGGACTAAAGGACCCACTGCTGCCCAAACCAGCAATTATCCCCGCAGACCATTTTGAGCAATGTTGGATAAATGGCTTAGTGCAGGGAGCAGAGTGGGCCTTACTGCCTGAGGGACCTGCTTCTTACATTACAGAGGTAGGGATGACCTTGTGTTCCAGACTGACAGCACAGCCCTGCCACCTTAGTGCTGATGCTCACAGTCACATGCTGCCTCTAATTAACAGACAGGTGCATTGTTTCAGATCCATTTCTGTCTATGAATGAAAGGCAGCTCACATCCGGTGTAATTGGCACTGTCCGAGTATGTCTAACCGAGTTCCAAATGAAGGAAAGCTAAGGGGTGGGGGCCTGACAAAGAGAGGGGCCACTGTGTTCCTGCCACCACCAAGGTACATGCCCCCTGTTATCGGTGCAGTGCAGGACATTGTGATTTTATCCATCACTTACTGTCTTCCCCCTGTCACTCTCTCCCTGACACCTACTCTTTTTCCCTGTCACACGCTGCCTTCCCTGCCTTACACTGTCACCCTCTTCCTCTCCCTTGAAAAATGCTCAACCCTGGGATTCCCGGGATCCCAGGATTGGCATCCCTAACGCCCCTCAGAAAGCAGCTGCGCAGCATGCGCAGTCTAATCCAGAAATCCTGGACATTTTGGGGGCAAATGCCGGGATCCCGCCGATCCCAGGATTGGCCACCTTTGACTGCTTTGTAAATGACCCTCCGGAACACGACTTTGCATAAGACTGAAACAGTCGTATGCAGTCGTAGGAAGAATGCAAATACGAATTTACGTATTTGCATTCTTAGTAAATTTCCCCCGTAATGACAATCATTTTGTCCTTTTTATGGGTTTGATTTTATGTAAAGTCTTAAAAAAAATAGTAAATAATAGCAAATAAAAGTAAGAGTTATAAGTACATTTTAATGAAGTACTGATCTGGTACACATTTTGGCAAGTCCAGCGTAATTTATATTTTAAATAGGGCTTATTGTGAGAGATTAACTTATTGAAATTAAAATTACATTGTATTTTTTTACAACCTAAGAGGATGCCAGACTTAATTACTTTGGCAACTCCATACATTAGTCTCAAAATTGCACATGGACTAATTAGTGAAGGGTTCCCATAGCAATATTCATTGTCGTATGAAAATGTGTTGACTCAAGGCAAAAAAAGAGGAGATTGTTTAACTCTCTTTAAGAAATGCATTGAAGGATATGGGGTAATCTAAAAGATGTAGGCTTTTTAAGTAATACATTTTTTCAAACAGGATAAAGTACTAGATCATATTGCTGATTTCATCAGTGTTTTGTATACTGAAACGACACAAAGGTTTTCAGAGTTTTTGAAAGATCAGTGCATGGTGTTTTCCCATGGTACAGATGTACTAAGCCTGGTAAACTGATAAATTGGCCAGTGATAACCCACCAGCCAATCAGCTCCTAAATATCGTTTTCCAAATCCAGCCTGATTGGCTGGTGCATTATCACTGGCCACTTTATCACTTCAGACATATAGATAGCATACCCTCCAACATTTGGAGGGCAGAAATCGGTACACATTCGGGAAGGGGGTGTGGCCACAGGGTAAAGTGGGCGTGGTCACAGCTAAAGTGGGCGTGGTCACACACCCTTTCCGAATGTGTAATGTGCCCTTTTTTTTTTTAAGTGCACCAATTGCCAGCCAGTCCCTGAGGGGACCCTTTTTGTCACATACAGTACAGTATCATTCCAAAAACTTCATGCAGAGCCATAGGCTGTATCTTTCTTTGTAACACAGCTTGGTGGGCTGCTGGTGGCATATTAAAATAAATAAGTAATATTTAATATACTTAATAAATAAGTATATTAAATGTACTTATTTAATATACCAGCACTGCAGCCCACTAAGCCACCGTGACATGAGCTCAGCTGCAGCACACTCAGGTGCATCACACCACGATGGACTGCACTGGACAGGATTTTAGAAGTATAAGTATTATTACAGCCTGAGCCACTGCTTTACCTTACAGTGCTGAGTGGCAGCAGGCAGGCTTCTCCGATTGCATCGCCGGCAGCCTGGCCGTGCGAAATGATGATCCCCGTCGTGTCGCACCCCGGGGCTGGCCTCACACTCACAGCAGTCACTCTCTCTGGCAGATTCCCATGAGTGCGCAGGGTGCGCGGTGCCGGCACGTGACGTCATGACGCACCGGCCCCCGCGCATTGCACTCATGGGAACGGGTGAGCAGCAGGGGGAGGAGAGCGGGGAGAACTCAGCCCGACCTCGGACCCAGTCCGTCGGTCCAGGCAGCACACTGCCGAGACCAGGAGGAAGGTATGCGGCGATGTGCGTCTGACCGCTGAAAAAGCGGTACATTCGGTACAATTGCAATTTGCCGGTACAGACCGTTAAAAAACGGTACTGTACCGGCAAATTCGGTACAGTTGGAGGGTATGAGATAGTGGTAAGTGCTCAATTAGTTTAGTAATACCATTCAGGTGCATGGAAAGGAGGGGTAATACTGAGTAAGTAAGAAATACATGGTTTCCCTCAGCTCACTGAATGGTATTAGTGACCAGTCTAGAACACTGCATGATAATAGAATTCAGAGATATTGGTTACATATATTTGTGCAAATTTATGTGTAAGCCCCCAAGCTGTCGTCAAGGCTTCTCTGTATATTGGGGGTCCCTAGCGCTATATCTAGGTGCAGGTTGCAGCTCCCCCCAAAAAACATCATCAAATTATTTTTTCAGTCTACAAAAATGTGAGTAAGTCTGACCCTACCGGTCATCTAAGACAGAGACAGGTTGAAAACTCCTGAAAACTCCTGAGCACACCTGCATTTGTTCTTACACTTCCTGAAAATGCCAGGTTACCACCCGTAAATGTTGGCTCTTCTCCATTGCGTACCTATTAAAAAACCCCACTGTGAAATATTAGATCTACAGTACACATGATTTTATCCAAAGAAGCAGAAAAATACGCACAAAATATATTTAATTGGAACAATTGTATCCAGAATAACTGACCTTTATTTCCAGAATTCAATATTTGATGGGGTACTTGTTTCCTAGAACGGCGCCCATGATATTGATCTAAGTCATCGCAAGGAAAAAAATCGTGTGGGTCGCATCGCATGCGGCCAAAAAATCGCATGTGATGCGACCAACGCGATTACCGCGATTTTACATAGGGAACAATGTTAAATGGCCCAATTAACCCGATTTCACATAGGGAACAATGTTAAATGGCCCACAGACCCCAAATAGCTACCCTGAAGTGTGAAATGGACTCCCCAATTGTTAACGCCACCCCACGATCAACGTCAACCCGAAGCGTGGTGAGCGCAGCGAGCCCGCCGAGGGGCGGCGGTACGCGTCCTCCGACCTTTTCATACCCCCACTATCCACGTCGGCGTGGAGTTGAGAATAGAAAGTGTGGCGAGCGCAGCGAGCCACCGAGCCCGAAGCGTGGCGAGCGCACGCGGATACCTTCACAGCTATACCCGTCCCCTCGCGGGCTTCACAGGTATCCGCGTGCGCTCGCCACGCTTCGGGCTCGGTGGCTCGCTGCGCTCGCCACACTTTCTGTTCTCAACTCCACGCCGACGTGGATAGTGGGGGTATGAAAAGGTCGGAGGACGCGTACCACCGCCCCTCGCGGGCTTGCTGAGCTCGCCACGCTTCGGGTTCACGTTGATCGTGGGGTGGCATTAACAATTGGGGGGGCCATTTCACACTTCAGGGTGGCTATTTGGGGTCTGTGGGCTATTTAACATAAGTGAAATATGTTCCCTAAGTGAAATCGGGTCAATTGGGCCATATAACATTGTTCCCTATGTAAAATCGGTAATCGCGTCAGTCGCATCGCATGCGATTTTTTGGCCGCATGCGATGCGACCGACGCGATTTACATTTTACAATGAATTTCTATGTAAAATCGCGGGCATCGCATCGGTCGCATCGCATGCCATTATAATGGCATGCGATGTACATGCGATGCCCGCGATGGGCGCCGTTCTAGGAAACAAGTACCTTTGATTGTATTTAATGTATACTGTATGTAATAGAGGGACTTATGTTGTAGATGTGTCATATGATGAATTGCTGAAATAAGATCTTCAGCATCTGATGTACTCTACTATAGACTGCATATTTAATTGGATTTCTCTTGTTATCTAATTCCTAATGCATTTATAGACTGTCTATGGATTTTATTATTTCCAGATGGGTAAATGAGTTGTTCTTAACAATAAAAGAAGCATATTTATGTGGTCCTCTGAATTGTGTATTATACTTCAGCAAAAGGGGAGCTGATCTTGAAAGTGACAAAGTACCGCAGGCAAGAGCAAATGTTTAATGTGAAAATGTATTGATAATGTGTATAGAACTGCAATTGCATAATGGTTGGACATATTTATCCTGTATCTTTTTATGTTTAAGGGAGCATAAAGTACAGTTTTAGCTGAAGATTTGGGAAGATGGGTTCATTTACTTAATTGCCTTTGTTTTGAATTAGTGCAGTTTGAGAACCTTTATTTCCCAATACATTGCATGTACATATAGTTTAAAATCTAGCATACCGGTATATAGTTTCCAACTTTCTTTTTGTCCCAAGATCCATTTATTCATTTACAAAATGTTGCTCACCTTGACACACCTTTTAGAATGTAAGCTCTCACAAGCATGGCCCTCTTTCCTCATGTGCTTTTCTTAGAATACACAGTATATATCTGCCCAGGGCCGTCGAGAGGGGGGGAGTGTGTACTTTTTACCTGGGCCTGGGTCTGCTGGAGTAGGACATTGGAGAGAGAGAGATGACAGGCTGCAGCAGCAGCACAGCCTCTCTCCCCAGCTCAGCACACTCTGGTCAGTGCCGTGTTTAGCTGGGGAGAGAGGCAACTGCAGCAGCAGCTTGTTATCTCTCTCCCTCTTGTGACCACGCCCCCTCCAGAGACCATGCCCCAGCCCAGTAGCCACACCCCCTCCTTAATTTACCGGGATCCGGCCAAGCTGTTGACACCCCTGTCTCTGCCATCCTAGTACCGTATTTATTGCACCATAAGACGCACTTTTTTCTCCCCCAAAAAGTGTGTGGGGGAGGGGGGAGTATGTGCATCTTTTGGAGCGAATACTGCAAAAAAAGAGTGTCCAAAAAACTCCTGGATGCTGCAGCGGCATCTCAGGTGCTGCAGCAGAGCCCGCTACCCCCCTCCCCTGGTATTTGTCAGCAGCCTCACAGAGGTCCGGGCAGCGGGGATCATGCAGTGTGCTGTTGGGTCCGTTCGTCGAATGGGATATCATCGGCGGGGTCCCTGCAGCAGATGGGAACTAGTAGCGCTACTAGTTCCCATCTGCCGCAGGGACCCCACAGATGATTTCCCATTCGCCGAATGGACCCTACAGCCAGGCCCGGCAACAGCCTCAGACCTTGTCTCTTCAATCCGGAAGCCTGCACTGACAGCCAACAGGACCCTGAGCCCAGGCATCTGTGCCGCGAACGGTGCGCCGAAGGAGGAAAGAGGTATGCACACAGCGAACCAAGTAACAACCTGCAGCCACCACTCATCCTTCCCCAGGGAGGACAGTTTCCTCGATGCCTGGCTACAGCCTCCTCTCAGGGCCGGCCTGACCATTACGGCAGGTACGTACGCAGCTGTATAGAGTGCATTGCTGTGAGGGGTCACAAGGCTGCTGCAGGACTCGGAGCAGAAAAAAAAATACGGTAATTGCTTCAGTGTCCTGTCTCCCGATGCACCTGTCTTTATTTACCATGTACTAAATTGCCTTGTACTGTAATTCGTTATTTAATTGTTTTTGCTCATTTATGTCTAGGTAAGCTCCGCGGAAACCTTGTAACACCATATAAATAAACGATAATAATAATAATAATAGTCTCCTACAAATGGACTCACTGATTTTTTATTTGCAGCCCATACAAAAATCTGTAAGTAAAGTAGGGAGCTAGATCATGCTGCAGTCATGGTGGATGCATGAGCTGAACCCAACAAGTCAAGTTCAACAGAATGAACTTGTCATACATACAATACCACAGCGGGAAAGGATGCCGGCAGTCCAAAGACCCACCCCGGCATTTCAACAGGGGCATGCCCTTTTCCCTTAACCCTAAGCACCCGCTCACCTTAACCCTCCAGTTGGGATACTAGCATTGGTATATTCAAAGCCAGCATCCTCACTGCCGAGATGCTGACCATATCCTAAATGGATGGGCCTAGGCTTGATTACCAAAAAAAAACACTTGCCTACAGTAAGTAGTATGTCATTGGGAAATCACAAAGAAGTGAAGGACCATAAATTAGATTATAAGTAGAATGCAAAGGAGCATGTAGTTTACATATGTAAAAATGTAATCTCTTGCCAAACATTTATCTCAACAATATAATTGCATTACAGTATGCCTTTCATCTTGTTTCAGGCAATTGAAGATATGGTTTTGAACTGTGGAGGACAAGATATGAAAATCAATCAGCAAGCAGACTATCCATGTTTGTGCCTGTTTTACATTGCCCACAGGGATTCATTGTACACTGACAGGTCCTATGTTATCTAAAGCTCCCTTCTCTCTGGTTTTAATTCCCCCCTCTTTATGTTCTCATACTCATGTACAAGGACAAAAGCCAATCCATGAAGTCACAGTATTATGCCTTTGTATAAAAATAACCACAGCCGCATACCTCCCTAATGTCCTGGCAGGTATGTTACATTCACTGCAGTTCTGTGCATAGCACCTGACACTGAGGAACACTGCATTGTACTGGTTTGGCTAAGTTACACGATAGCGCTTCAAAAGTTCAATGCTACCATTGGTTGCATAACCACCTTGTATGAATTGTTGTAATATATTGGAAAAGTTATGTTATTTCTCAGCAGAAGAAGACAACCACACCCTCCGCATTGCAGAAGGGTCAAAGAGTGGAAGTAAAGGCGTTCTAAGGTAAAAATACAACTGATTAGATGTACACATCTGTGAAAAAAAGCTATCCTTCATGATCACATGCTACACCTAAATATCTTCAGGATGCCCTTAAACTTACCACACATCCAGTGATAGCATATTAGGGGCCAGATGTACTAAGCTTGAAAAGAGACAAAATGGAGAGTGACAAACCACCAGCCAATCAGCTCCTACCTGTCATGTTACAGGCTATGTTTGAAACATGACAGGTAGGAGCTGATTGGTTTTCAATGCTTAGTACATCTTGGCCAAGGAATCCTATCTTCGTGCTGTTGATATACCATTCATCATCATCATTATTACTATTATTATTATTATTATTATAATTAATATACTATAATGAAAACTGGAATAAAATGGAGATTTAAAATCCATATATATACTGACTAGCGTGGAATTGGCAAAGCAGGGGTGACAAATAATGTAGGATCCCTCACAAAAAGGCAGTAATATCACCAGGCTATTGGTATATATTAGGTGCTGGATGTGCAGTGCACATGGGACACTGAGTTCATGGGGCCCACACCACACACCTTGCACCCTATAATTATTGTATAGAGAGTGCCACGTTGACTGGCGCTGCAGACAAATCACCAGGAAAATGGTATAGTACACATTTACCCAAATACTTGCACATGCACAACAAGTCTCAAGGAACATTGCACTGGAGCCATGTTTCCAAAGACCTGTGTATATGGAGTAGACCAGTGGTTCCCAAACTCTGTTCCATTGCACCCTGGGGGGGCTTCAGGGGCTTGCAGGGTGCCCTGGTTTGGAGGTCCATGACCAATTCAAATTATGTATGGCCAATGTATTAGGCAAATGGTGTACAAACAGTAGGGAATCCTATTTTATTACCAGATAACTGACATTAAAAGGATGAGATAAACACAACTTCCTCAACTGATTTTCTCAATGAGAAACTTTAGACCTAGAGATGCAACGAAAAAAATCTGATACTATGGGGTGCCATAATTTGAAAAGGTTTTTGGGAACCACTGCGGTAGACTCAGCTGTTAGTGCTCTCTCCCACGGTGGCCTCTCTTTCTCTCACACTCCCAGGCCTGACGGTCGCCAAGGTGGCGGTGTGGGTTTTCTCCTCTCAGCCTCATGCACCCACAGTGTCATTCACCCTGAACCCTCTCTCCTTTTCTCCTCCTTTGAGTCTCACTCTATCCGTCTATACTACCCCTACCACCTCCGTGTCGCTGCAATCTACCGCCCCCCTGGCCCTATCTCCCAATTTCTTGACAACTTCGCCGCCTGGCTTCCACACTTCCTCTCCTCCGACCTGCCATCTGTCATTCTTGGTGACTTTAACATCCCCTTGGATAACCCCGCTGATCCTGGCACCTCCAAACTCCTCTCTCTCTGCTCCTCTCTTGGCCTATCTCAGTGGACTACCTCTCCCACCCACATCCAAGGACACTCCCTCGATCTCGTCTTCTCTCGCTCTTGTTCCCTTACTGACTACACTATCTCAGCTTTTCCTCTTTCTGACCATCACCTCATCTCCTTCTCCCTCACTGCTTCCCCCTCTCCCACCCCCCCTCCCAAGCGCATTGTCTCACGGCATAACGTCAACACACTTGATCTTGCTGCCTTCTCAAACACGCTGTGTCCTCTTCTCGCCCAATCGCCCTCATGTCCTGCCCGAACCTCGCTGCCTCCCTCTATAATGACACCCTATCTTCGGCATTGGACTCTGCCTGCCCTCCCTCCTCTATCCCCCTTCGATGCTCCAACCCCCAACCGTGGCACTCACCTATCACCCGATTCCTTAAAAAGTGCTCTCGCACTGCTGAGCGCTTCTGGAAGAAATCACGCTCCCTTGCGGATTATCTCCATTTCAAATTCATTCTTTCCTCCTTCAGCTCTGCCCTTGCTCTGGCCAAGGAATCCTACTTTAAGTCCCTCATCCTTTCCCAATCATCCAATCCCCGCAGGCTCTTCGCCACCTTCAACTCCTTGCTCTCCCCCCCTCCTCCAGCTCTTCCGTCCTCCATCGTAGCCGCTGATTTTGCTACCTACTTTTCAACCAAAATCTCCTCTCTCAGGACTGCCATCACTGCTGCCATGACCTCACCCTCTCCCTCCTCCCCTCCTACATCTCCACTCCCCTCCTTCCAACCCCTGTCCTCATTTTACCCCACCACTGCTGCTGAAGTCCACTCTATCCTTCAATCCGCTTCTCCCTCCACCTGCCCGCTCGATCCTATCCCCTCCAATATTATCCGTCGTCTCAGTCCATCAGTCTGCTCTCACCTGGCTCACCTCTTTAATCTTTCCCTATCCTCTGGGATCTTCCCTTCCTCCTTCAAACACGCTCTTGTCTCCCCAATTCTCAAAAAAACAAATCTGGACCCCAACTCTCCATCCAACTACAGGCCCATCTCCCTCCTCCCTTTTGCCTCCAAACTCCTAGAACGTCTGACCTATAATCGTCTCCTAAGCCACCTTACTGCTAACTCCATTCTAGACCCCCTCCAATCCGGGTTCCGCCCTTTACATTCCACTGAAACTGCCCTGACCAAAGTCACTAACGATCTACTATCGGCTAAATCCAAAGGCCTCTTCTCTATCCTCATCCAGCTTGATCTGTCGGCTGCCTTTGACACTGTTGACCACCCTCTCCTGCTCAACACCCTCCGCTCCTTTGGCATCACTGGCACGGTCTTCTCCTGGTTCACCTCATACCTCTCCGATCGCTCCTTCTCCGTCTCCACTCCGAGCTCCTCCTCTCCTACTACCCCCCAGCCAGTCGGTGTTCCCCAAGGGTCAGTCCTTGGCCCTCTCCTCTTCTCCCTCTACACCACCTCTCTGGGCACCCTCATCAGCTCCTATGGTTTTCATTACCACCTTTATGCTGATGATACCCTAATCTATCTCTCCTCCCCCGACTTATCCCCATCACTCCTGTCCAAGGTCTCCACTAGGGCGTGGAGTGAGAATAGAATAGTGTGGCGAGCGCAGCAAGCCACCGAGGCCCGAAGCGTGGCGAGCGCAGCGAGCCCCGCGAGGGGACGCGGATACCTGTGAGCCCGCGAAGGGACGCGCTTACCTGTGAATGTATCCGCGTCCCCTCGCGGTGCTCGCTGCGCTCGCCACGCTTCGGGCCTCGGTGGCTCGCTGCGCTCGCCACACTATTCTATTCTCACTCCACGCCCTAGTGGATAGTAGGGCATGAAAAGGTCGGAGGACGCGTACCGCCGCCCCTCGCGGGCTCGCTGCACTCGCCACGCTTCGGGTTCACGTTGATAGTGGCCTGGTTGTGAACATCCAATATCATTCAGTGTTAAAATCGCATCGCGTCGCATCGCGTGGCATTGTATACCATACAATGCGACGCGATTACGACGCGATTTTGGATACGAGGAAATTTCAAGGGAAATCGCGTCGCATCGCGTCGCATCGTACTCTTATTGTACTGACATTCAATTTCAACATCGGGCGCCCGGATAACTCACAAGTACCGTTAGGTTTAGTGGAGTTAGTTAGAGAAGAGGGTTAGAGTCAGGCTGCAGTAGGTGGTGAATGCATGTACAGTATGTACACATATGTAGATTAGGATGGAGCAGTATGAGGGGAGCAGAATAGCAGAAGAAAATAGCATGGAGTAGGGAGGGGGGAAGAACTGGGGCGATCAAGTCCAATAGTACTGTAGAGAACGAGAGATGCAGATATGCACTGCAGTATAAGCACACACCATTTGTTTACACATAAATATATGCAGTATTTTTTTCTTGTTATCTTTATCCCACTTACTGAAGCCAGACCAGCCACCGTACAGTGCCAGTTGAGCTCCTCTTCTCTGTCTAGCGTGGCGTGACGTCATCACGTCACGCCGCGCGGTGGGCGTTCCTGCTGGAGAGCTCCCGAGTCCCGGCTTACTGGTTTCTGCAGGGATCAACTCGGAGCTGCCGCGCTCCGTCCACTTTGTTTTACACTACACAGTATGTGCAGGTGACAGGGCAGGCTCCATCTAACAACCGCGGCCCACCGCCGCTGCTAAATGAGGGGGCGGGTGTGCGGCGGGCCGCATCTCAGCGGCACTGCCACTGCAGTATATAAGTGAAGGGGTGGGATGCTGGGGAATTGGGATAGAGCTGACCGGGCCCTACCCTCTGTCAGAGCGGCGGGTCCCGGGACAGTTGTCCCCATAGCACCCCCCTGTTGCCGGCCCTGCTTATTAATAGGGTACTGTAGAATACACAAGAGTGGCAGTGGTGGGGAATGTGGAAGTGAAATTCTGATTGAGAAGTTGTGAAAAATAGTAAACTAGGCTTCTTCATATATAAAGGTCTTCTGCAGGTCAAAGAGAATCTGACAGGGCAGTGTAGAGATCCAAAGATGGAGTACCTGTGACAATATGCTCTTAGATTTAACTTGCATTTCAGTGCTTTTTAGGAGACATATAATTATATAAGCTTATACAAATCCAAAGCAAATGAGAGCAATAACTTTCATAATATAAAAAAAAAGCTAGTACAACTTTCCATTAAAGTCTTCTTTAAGTAGACCATTGACGAAAGTCAGCTCCCAATGTGTTTTTAGATGTGGTCCCATGGGAAAGGGAGTTTCTACTGTAACTAGATGAACACAAAATAGGTGCTGTTGTTTTTACTCTGCAACACTGATTGAATTAGTATTTGCAGCCCATGTGGGATGCAAGCAGTGTGTATCTGGGATTTCAAAATGTTTACCCTGGTAGACCACAGAGTTACCACTGTAAATACCCGCCTGCTCCTTCTGTTCTGCAGAAATAGTGTTTAGTGTGGCATAGACATGCAGGCCAAAGTGTCTTCCAGTATACCTGGCATTGACCTCAATCTGATTTTATCCTAAAACATTTCGGCCAAACAGTATCTTTCTGTGATTTAAAGGACTAACACTTTAATATTTTCAAGTATAATATTTTTGCAGTCAGTTTTAAGGGTTTGCCAGTGCTCTGTGAAAAAGAAAAGACTAACTCAGTGAAAAATAGTAGTATTTGCTAAACAAAATATGGAGATTGGTATGTAGAGGTTCCATAGCATCATTGTTTTATAGTTTAATGCCAATCAATCTAGACTGTCACTTATACGGAAAAAAAAAACATTAAGTTAGACATCAAAGTTATATCACATCTACTGTATACAAGACATACAGTATGCCGACTTTGCTAACTCGAAAATCAAGACAAACCAACCCACCTTCAAGCAACGGAGTTTGTTGGTTTGTTTTTCTTCGCCATGCAACGTCCCCTTTAGCTAGTGAAAAGCAAGTCTGTTGACATGTATGGGTGTATACAGCATAGGCACATTTTAACCTGTGATGTTTATTGAACCTTTAACTCTACCGTCATATTTTACTATGTAATTGTATATACTAAAGTATAGTATATAAATAAATAAAAAAGATAGACTATAAGTAACGTCCACCTATACATTTCAACCATGTGACGCGACCCACCGCCACACTAATCCCTGACACCCGCCACCGCCCTAACCCATCGCAACCATGCAAGGGGATGTGTTAGGAAGACACGTCACCTCACTATGCCCACAGCAGGAGAAATCATTCGATGATCAGCAACCATGGATTTGATTTCCCCTGCCTTCACAATTGAGACTGACTTATATTTGCGGCTGCCGAGACAAAGAGAGGGCGGGCGGCTGCCATCATGTGATGTTAGACGCCCGCCCTTGGCAGCATCAGCCTGTCCGCGTACCCATGGGAATGCCCAGCATTTTCATACGTGTGCCCATGAAACACTGGGCATTCCCATGGCACCACTGCCGTTACTGCCCCTCCCTCCCCTCTTCGAACGATGAGTGAGCAACTTGCCGTGGCTGTTTGCAGTTGAGGTTTGCACATGCGCATCGGGGCAGGGGCTGAATTTAGTTCACTGCGTGTGAACCAGAATCGGACCCTTAAGCTCCAGCAAAGATGAGTTCTCCTGAATTGCCAAGGTAAACGGTTTAGTGATTGGCCCCCCTGCTTTGCTGATTAAACTATGAATCCAAATAACATTTTACAGGAACCACAGCAAAGGAACATCAGCACCATTGCTAAAGCAACAAAGATAAATTATGCCCCACCTACAGTATATATATTACACTTCATTTTAAATGTATTAAAAACCACATACACACTAGGTGATATTGTGAACAGTATCGCTCAGAAAGGGGCTTCTAAGGGATGTTGTTCACAATATCGTCTAGTCTTTGTGTACACTCAATATCATTAACAAAGTCAAGGCCATGTAAATGTCTTTTTCTGTGTCACAAACTGTGAGGCAGATGTATTAAACCTGGAGAAGAGATAAAGTAGAGATAAAGTGAAAGGAGATAAAGCACCAGCCAATCAACTCCAAACTGTCATTTTCAAACACAGCTCATTGGCTGATGCTTTATCTCCCTTCACTTTGTCTCCACTTTATCTTCAGTTTATCTCTTATCCAGGCTTAATACATCTGCCCGCTTGTTAGAAATATGACAGGTAGGAGCTGATTGGTTTGTGGTTTACCATTCCCTATTTTATCACTTTTCAAGGCTTAGTACACCTCTCCCTATGGGCCAGATGCATCACGCTTTAAAAAGTGATTACGTGGAGAGTGATAAACAACCTGTCATTTTTCAAATGCAGTCTGTGACATGGCAGTTAGGAGCTGATTGGCTGGCTGTTTATCACTCTCCATTTTATCACTTTTTGAAGCTGAAGCTGAACAAAAACATGAATTACTTTTACACAACTGACAGCTGAGATAAATCTGAATGTCTCATTTAACAATGGATATCCTAAATTATAACCCTTTCACACATGCAGCTATATCCAAGGTTTTTTTTTAACGTGAACAAGCATCACCAGGATTTCTGTATGTGTGAAAGCAAACGACCTGGAACTGAAAGTCCTGGGACCACAATCCAGCTTCCGACCATGGTCACAGAGCTGAGATGCGGGAATTTGCTGGCTTTACTAGACCCAGCAAATTCCTGGGACACGTGTCTGAAAGCAGCATTAGTGATGTACAGCCATTGCTAGGGACACTGTCTGCCGTACTACTGGTAAACTCTATAACCTTCATCATTCCATAGCAGCTAATTCCTTGCTCAGCAAGCCAGCATGTTCTCAATATTATTTACTGTTATAATAAATAACTTATATGTTCACTTTTATGTGTGTGACATTTATCTATGTATTCTGGACAATTACCAAACTATTTAATACTTCCATTACATGTTTCTTTCTATCTGCCAAAAAGGGATGCTTTCTAAATAATATATTGTGAAACCAGATTCCCATGATTATTTCTTAACACTAAGGGGCCTGTTTATGAGGCAATTTTTCATAAAATAATGTATAAACTTCAGCTTCTGCGTAACATTATGAATTGTTGCTAATTACTTAGGGTATTCAGTATGTTGCCTATCCTTTCCGATAGGGGAAATATTGTCACTTGCCTATTCAATGTTGTCATTTCCGACAACATTGGAGGCAGAATTCAACAAAACAAATCCGACTTTTTTTAAAGTCCGATCTGTTTTGTCAGAAATGGCCGCGAACTCCAAAAAGTAAAGCTTGTTTAAGTTTATTTTAAAATGATTATGGTGTTTCTTATACAAAGCAATATTTCAATGTGAAAGAAAATATTTTTGTTTTAAATCATGTACATTCACATTTTGACCCCGCAACGAAATAAATTATTGCTGGGGCGATCTAAGTTTAGGTCCAAATGCCTCTGCAATATTCTATAACAACCTTGATGGCAAAGAGATTTGTATTACAAATGGCAGCATAACAGATTTTCCATCACAGAAACATAAATAGAAAAATCAACGTTATTACAGTTTTAATAGGTTGGACCTATGCAATTCCTTATCCACAATATAAGTGTAAGATCCTGATGACTAGAATAAACATAAACATCTTATGGTGTGCACACACGGTGAGGTTCAGGCTAATGGTCACTTTTGACTATCCGATAATCAATTTTGACAATTTGATTTGGCTAAATGCACTTAAGATTTACTTTTTCTTACTATTTAGCCCTAGGCCAAATATATTCTACAGGTGACATTGGGGTATATTCAACTGCTGTCGTAAAGATGGCAGTTTCCGACTTGAATAGGTTGGAAGGGGTTCCAAATTATTCAATAATGTCGTAATGCTCCGACCTGTCAGAAACCAGGTGGATTGACGGAATAGTCACCAATCCACCTGCTTTTGTCAGTAACATAGCCAAATCCAGAAGGTTTTGATCCCGTATCCAGCAATCTCAATCTGACTACAAAGAGTAGTTTTATTAGAACCTTGATGGCTCCTTTGCAGGAGCATTAGCCAATAAATGGAGTAAAGTGCTCCTGCAGTGATCAGGATCGAGAGGTTGCATCATCTGTGCTCTTTAATATTTGTCAGACCAACCTCCCGATCCCCTAAAAGTACATACACACTGGGCTACAGTATTTCTATTACCGTGTATATAGGGATTGCAGGCGGCTCACAGGAGTCAATCCGGGGACTCATCACTTGGCTGACCAGAAGCATTTATCCGATCAGCTGAGTGATTAAAAAGGTATATACCCAGCTTAACCTGCATCATTTCACAATGTCATTGTTACTGTTCTTCTCTAAGCATCATCACAAGGACATGAATATAAAGTTAGGAAGGAAAGCGACAAAAGTTCTTACCAGTCCATCACAATTGCTCAGTGCAACAGATGCTCCAGGTATATCGGTTATTTCTCCCACGTAAGCACAATGAGTCCACAATGGTGCTTTTTTCCAGACTTCCTCTGTGCTATTTGCAGTATGGGTAGTACTTCCAACATAGCTTATGTTTTCAGCATTCACAGGGTCTTCATGCCACTCTACAACAGCGCCTGGGGCAATGAGTCTAGTGTTTGGCTTTAATTTGAGATGAAATTCTCTTCCAAAAGCTGTCACATTGAAGTAGAGAGGTTGGTGACTGTGCAACGTGTCTCTCGCTAGCCTTCGTTTTTGACTAATGGAGAGAACATTGGATAGATGGTGTCCTTCTGCATCAGTACTTATGGGGGTTATTAGTTCATATTCTCCTAGTTTTGTTCGGCTTAAATCTGGAAACAAATAAATACAGAAATAAATATATTTTAACATTATTAAAATATAAACTTATAATAAAATATACATTGAAAATATAAATAATAATAATAATAATAATCCACTGCAGACATAGATAAACTATAGTTTACAGCAAACACCTAAAACATAATATCCTGCAGTTACTCAGACAGAATAGGGACACTCTCTCCCTATTAGTCCCATGACTTGCCCCCATTTAGCTTAAAACCTGCACCAATATGTCTAATCACCACAAATTAGCCCTACACAGATCACTGGTGCCAGCTCTGCAGGTGCTTGAGCTCACCAGTAGTTTTCAGCCCTATGGTGTAACATGAGCATCTCCAAGATGACATCCTCAATCACATCAGTTAGAAGATAATCTAATAAAGATAAGTAAAAGTGCAGCGTACACTAACCTACTTTTTATAATTATTAAGACAGATCTTGATATACCTTTTCACAGAAAGTGTTGATGGACCATCAAATACTGTAAATTAGGATTATTCATAGGTTACACATGTTGCTGACAGCTAAACAGATAGTCAGATGTCAGGTGTCACAATAGCCTTTGTCGCGGCTGTATCACATCAGCCTAATGATATGGTAGTACTCCCGGTGCATGTGCGGCACATCCAAAATCTTATTGTGGGCAGATGGCTTATGCGTGAAGTAAGTAACAAATAGAGGCATTGCCTTACACACTATGTGCCTGATTCTGATTCCATCGGTCCCCCGCGTGTTCGCACAGGGGACTGATGGTAAGCCTCTGTGCATAAGCAGGGCTTCTGTACAGAGGGGGGCATGGAGGCACAGGACAGGGGTGGTGGCAGCAATGGGAATGCTCAAATGCAGGCAGGATGAAGTGTGTTGAGAGGGGGTGGAGCAGCCAGGGGCGGATTGGCCCACAGGGAAACCGGGCCATTTCCTGTTGGGCCAGCCCAAAAGTTATTAAAAGGGACTGGCCGTGCTCCCCCACGGGCTGGCTGGGCCACGGGCAGCGGCCGCAGCACTTTGCCCAACTCCAAAATGGCAGCGGGAGGGCTGCTGCGCATGCGCATGCAGCACCTCCCAGGCTCCCACCTCCTGTTCCAGCAGCAGGTGAGCCACCACCAGCAAACCCCCACCGCCAGCACCCCCTCCTCCCCTCCCTAGGCATACCGAAACATCTAATCAGCTTCTAGTTACAAGGTAACATCTACAGTATCTGGTACAGTAATTCAAATAACAATCAGAATTGGATAGGTTGCTTTGGACAACTATTCAACCTTATCTCTAACCAAGACACTTTTATTTTATTTATTTATTAACAGTTTCTTAAATAGTAGCGCAGCATATTCCGTTGAGCTTTACAATAGGAAACAGTGATAAAACAAACTGGGTATTTACAGACAGTCAAAGGTATGAAGGCCCTGCTCGTAAGCTTATCTATAGAACAGTACATCTCTGCTCACCGTAACTCATCTGTCTTGGTATCCATCTATCAATCACGTACTTACACACAAGAATACCGTGGAGGAAATTTAATAGGATGAAATATTCAGAAAGTGAGAGATTTGGTAAGAAATCACCCGTTTTTTAAAGCAGCAATCATTTACACTGCTAAACCAGCTTGATTTTGCAGTGCAAATGATTGCCGCTTTAAAAAAAACTGGAGATTTCTAACCAAATCTCTCACTTTCTGAATCTCTCATCCTATTGAATGTCACCCTTAATGTCAAACATTTTATTCAGCTCCAATAATAACATGTAAAACTACTGTTAAAATTCCATATAATTACCTTGTTTGAAATGTACTTTTAAATCAAACCATAATGAAATAAGGGCTCTAGTACATCAGAAGTATTTAAATATATAATTTTTGATGGGATCTAGCTCCTCCTTGAAGATCGGTAATACCTCATTTGACTTACCCAGAGGTTAAATGAGGTCAATTTATTTCTTATATACTTTTAAATAGACTGAAATATGGCAAAAGTGAGACTTAGCCAGAGTCTAAATTTATAAGGAAGCCCATTCAGATACTCAACTGTCTGTGGGAAAGGGTGTGCAAGATTATTCCATAATTATGTTTAAAGAAAAAGTGAAATAACTAAAAGGAAAACACATAAACCTAACATGCGTATATACAGTAATGTACTAGTTCCAATTAAATTGATGTACACATTTACAAGCAACACACAAACAAATCAGTGGGAGCACCTGTACAAATCCAAAAACCCAAAATGGTGCAGACCAGCAATGCCAGGTTTCCCTCCTAAAGCCAGAAGAACTTCTTCTGTGGAATCGGTGCACTGATGGACACCTGGGGGAAAATGTAATAGGATGAGAGAATCAGAAAGTGAGAGATTTAATAAGAAATCTCTAGTTTTTTTCAAGCGGCAATCATTTACACTGCAAAACCAGTTTAATTTTGTAGTGTAAATGATTGCCGCTTGAAAAAACTAGAGATTTCTTACCAAATCTCTTACTTTCTGATTCTATCACCCTATTACATTCCCCCCGGTATGCTCTTATAAGGGAGGCTGTAGCCATATAAGTGGTCCCTCTTTTATATTTTAGTATTGGCTGGGTGATGACAAGTTGGCCTCTGGAAGTAATGATTACTGATTTCTTATTATTTATTTGTTTAATTAAAAGTAGCCTTTCTTCCCAGGTATTATTTCCTACCTTTCCTGTTGGTATAATAGAGTGAGGAGGCAGGTTCTCTAGTTGTGTGAATAGAAAGATGTTCTTTGTCATTGTCATCCTCTGGTGAATGCTAAGAATGCATTACACACCACTCTATTGGAACGCTTATATGTTTTTTTATTGGTATCATAGGGAAACTAATACCCATTTTAATAGGACAACTAATAACCCTTTTCCACCACAGTGGTGGGTCAGAAAACGGAATTTGGAAAAAAATTCTGGTACTCTTTACCTAGAACGGCGCCCGTCGCGGGCATCGCGGGTACATTTATGCCTGCCCGCGACGCGACCGACGCGATGCCCGCGATTTTCCCATTGAAAACCATGTTAAACCTGAAAAATCGCGTCGGTCGCGTCGCGGCCGGCCATAAACGTACCCGCGATGCCCGCGACGCGATGCTCCCGATTTCCCATAGGAAGCAATGTTAAAAGCCGCGATGGACCCGATTTTAGTGTTAAATGCCTCAATCCACCCGATTTGGCCATAGGAATCAATGTTAAATGGGCTACAGAGCCCATTAACCCTTAAATGTCCCCCCAAATTTTTAACGCCACCCCACGATCAACGCCAACCCGAAGCGTGGCGAGCGCAGCGAGCCCGCGAGGGGCGGCGGTACGCGTCCTCCGACCTTTTCATGCCCTACTATCCACGTCGGCGTGGTGTGAGAATAGAATAGTGTGGCGAGCGCAGCGAGCCACCGAGCCCGAAGCGTGGCGAGCGCAGCGAGCCCCGCGAGGGGACGCGGATACCTTCACAGGTAAGCGCGTCCCCTCGCGGGCTTCACAGGTGTCCGTGGCCACGCGGACACCTGTGAAGCCCGCGAGGGGACGCGTATAACTGTGAAGGTATCCGCGTCCCCTCGCGGGGCTCGCTGCGCTCGCCACGCTTCGGGCTCGGTGGCTCGCTGCGCTCGCCACACTATTCTATTCTCAACTCCACGCCGACGTGGATAGTAGGGCATGAAAAGGTCGTAGGACGCGTACCGCCGCCCCTCGCGGGCTCGCTGCGCTCGCCACGCTTCGGGTTGGCGTGGATCGTGGGGTGGCGTACAAAAATTGGGGGGACATTTAAGGGTTAATTGGGGCTATTTGGGCTCTGTAGCCCATTTAACATTGATTCCTATGGGAAAATCGCGGGCATTGAGGCATTTAACGCTAAAATCGCGGTCAATCAGGCTTTTTAACATTGTTCTCTATGGGAAAATCGCGGTAATCGCGGGTACCCGATTTTGATGTACCCGCGATTTACCCGCGATTTACCCGCGATTTACCCGCGATGCCGCGATTACCGCGATTTTACCCGCGATGCCCGCGATTTCAATCGTGGGCGCCGTTCTAGGTAAAGAGTACCAAAATTCCAAGCCAGGTCAGATCCAAATCTTACCCCTTTCCCAGGTTGGTGCTGTTCACATGGCGCATGGGTCTCTGCTGCGCACCAGACCAGGGAGGACCAGCAACCTGCAGTGTCATGGGGTGTATGGCCAGAAGGGTGTCTGATATAACAGCTGTCACAGGAAGATGGGTAGTGAGATATTACAACCTTCGGTACTTATATGTTAGTTGGGCGCCCACTATAGTTAGTATGCTCATACCCCCACTATCCATGTCGGCATGGAGCTGATTTTATATAGTGTGGTGAGCGCAGCAAGCCACCGAGCCCGAAGCGTGGCGAGCCGCGCGAGGGGACGCATAAAACTAAGCAAATAGCTTAGTGAGCGCCCAACTTACATACAAATGGAGCCGGGCTTGTCTTTGCAGGGGATGGCGAAACCAGCCGCCATCCGCCGCCGCCCACCATCTGTATCTGCATGAGATGCGTGCGCGTCCCCTTCTGACGGCGCTTCCCCCGGGTCCCCGCCGGCTTGTCGGCAGTCACCCGGGGTCCCCACCACCTCCCTGCACCCCCCCTAACCCTGTCCGTCTCCCTGAAGCGGAGAAAGACAGGTTCCCGTCGCCCCACCGCACGGAAACTGAGACATGCGTGCGCGCGCATCTCATCTACGAACGCGCATCTCAGTCAGATGGAGAGCCGGGCTGCTGGCGGATCGCCAGCTGTGACAGTCTGGAGATTCGCCAGCAAGAGGGAGCCCAGCTCCATCTGTATAAGTACCCAACCTTCCATATGGTAAGCATGGGTGAGGTAAAAACAGATTGTCTGGACCATATGTGGAGGCTGTAGTTTCTACCTCCCCAGTGACATGCTGTAAACGGATAACCCTGGCTCATCACCTGCAAGCTTCCCATATTGGATTTCCAGGTAACTGGACCTGGGGTTATTTATTGGGACACTGTGCAAAAACCCAAATTTTCAAGGCAGTGGAAAAGGACATTTCGTAATTTTGTTAATTTTGCGTTCTGATTAGTGGATGGCCGGAGCTTTCCAACCATCAGATTTCTAAAAGCCATTATTATTTTTTGATTAGTTAGTAGGGGCCCCAGTGCACTGCTTTACCCAGAGCCTACAATGCTGGTAAGAGGGCCCTGAGCTTACCATCTTGCAGGGACTTTGCAGGGTGGCTACGGTGGAGCACTTGCTTTAGAAGCCGAGTAGAAAAGAGGGTGCGCTGCTGGCCCCCTCTCCTCCTCCCTCCTCTGCTAAGTCAGACTGAGTGAGGACAGGAGCTGGGACAAGCGGGCTTAGGACAGAGCCTCTGTCAGCATACTGGGCTGGGCTGAACTGTGAGCAAATAGTAAATGGCACTTTTGGGGCATTGTGTAAGGGGCACAACTTGGGCACTATGTGTGGCATAATTTGATATGGGCATTAAGGTGTATGGTAAAATATGTAATGGGCATTATGATATGTGGCATAATGTATAATGGTCATTACTATGTGTGCAATAATGTGTAATAGGCATTATGGAGTGCAGCTTCATGTATAATGTGCACTATGTCTAGTTACGGCACTGTTACAGTGTGTGGTATAATATGTAATATGGATTACAGTGTGTGGTAAAATATATAATTGGCATTACGGTGTGTGGCATAAAGTGAAATAAGCATTACGGTGTGTGGCATAATGTGTAAAGTGTGTGTGACTTAAAGTGTAATAAGCATTATGTTGTGTGGCATAATGTGTAATGGGAATGACAGTTTGTGTGGCATAATATGTAAGGGGTATTACTATAAGAAGGAAAAATTACTAGAGGAGCGGGCATACCAAAATATACCTTTTCTCCGGTCACCTAGCTTCACCTCTGATGTCTTGTTTAAGGGGATTATTTAGATCTAATCGCATGGCTATGAATTCAAAGGCTGGGTGATAATCGAACAACTGCGCATGCATACAGCTTGTAGTTCACATACACAAGGCCATCCTGCGATAAAATCTTTCTACTTTTTCGCTTGCCGTAAGCAAGTTGGTTGACATGCAGCCAGCATTTGGGAGTGTCGCTCAGCCCTTTTCTGGGAGTGTCAGGGGAAATGCATGCAAGCCCCGACTTTGAATTGAAGTTGTTTGATGTCAGCTCTAGCCCCGATTAAGCAGACCCATACCCAATATTAGGGACCCCAGTGACACAGAGACGCCTTGACGTACGGCCTGGGGGCTTAGCCCTATATCTGCAGATAAATGCAACCAAGATCTCTGTATTATCTGATTATTATGTAGATATTTCTCACTGCAATTGGGATACAAAATGTTTTTTTTCCTAACCAGAATTACCCCTCCCTTTTGGCACCTGAGTGACATCACAATCTGATTGAGCAGCTTGCCAACAAATGTGTTGTCTAGCCCCGATTAATCTGTTTCTATCGCAAAAGCCGAGTAAGTCCTGGGCTATGCACAATCTGTGTGCATAATCAGTTTCATACATTTCATACATTGTTCGTCTCAGTCACTACAGCGACTGTGCGATTACACACATGTAACGCTTGCACAGTAAATTAAGGGGACTGCAACTGCTGTGATTTTGAAGAGTTTAAAGCCAAGTATAAAGCAGCAGTCAATGGGACAGTTTTGCCTTATAACTAATTGGTCTACTGAAAGACAATGCAGCCGCATTCAAGACTTCATTGGAGGATCAACACAATAATACTTAAATTCAAGAGCAATTATTTTTTCTGAATCAAATTAGATTATGGACCATAAAATTATTAGATTTAGTAGACCATCAACATATTTGTTTTTTACATGTGATTCCCAAAAGACAGGAACGCTTATAAATGAGCAAGGTTAATAGAGCAAACGTCCTATTGTTTAGGCTTTAAAAATTGGATCCACATCCTTTAGACTACAGATGGGGGAAGCCCAAAAATCTAAACAGAAAAAAATAATAATATAAAGGCTATAAATAAACAATAAAAATAGGGAGTATCTGTCACTTCCCCATTTATTGACACAAATTAGCAGTGAGGTCCTGTTGGAGCATTGCTCTAACTGCAGGGTTGTGAGCAGGGGTGCCCCGAGTGCTTATCATAATCTCCCCCCAAAAAGTGCTATTTACTGTGACAGCTCTTAGCCTACTTTTGCATCTAAACGGATTGCTCTATGGAGAGCTAAACTTCTTGAACATTTCAGGCTCTTGGCACACTCTGCCATAGCTGGTGCCATACTCCTAGACTGAGGAACAGTTTTTGCACTGATATTTTGTGAACACAGTTTAAGCACAAGGAGCATTTGTTTGGATTGGCATTTTAGTATGAGCGGTCAGCTTGTTTTTACCTTTTGATGTGTACTTAACGCTCTAGGATGTTTGGACAGAGGCCGCTACATAAATGTAGCTTGCTGCTCTTGCCCTCACCTTAAACGCAGCTTGCTGCTCTTGCCCTCACTTGTCTGTATCAAAATACACGTATCCATCACATAAACTGTTGGTTGACTTATTGTGGACTTATACACTCAATAAAGTTCAGCAGTTCCTTTCTCTATATATTCTAACTATGATAGATGCTGCGTTGTTGTGAAAAAAGTAATCGCACACAGGACCAATTAAAGTAGACATGTCACCAAAGGCAACACTTGTGTTCCATCAGACAATTTGCAGGGCATACATCTCCGCTGTGAGCATAAGTGTCAGTATTAAGGAAAGCACAAACCTAAGGCAGACAAAGTTTTTTGAAGTTTTCAGTGGCCAAAAATCTAGGAGCAAATTAAAGTTGTGCTGACCCTAATATCTTTTTCAGACAGCCAAGAACCTGGGTTATTGCAAAGGCAAGTAATTGCAACCCCGGTTCAGGCTTATGTAACGGGGTTGACCCGAGTCACAAGTAGGGTTTACCTGGGTCTGACCCAGGTTGGCTGCAATGTGAAAGGCAAACTATGTCATTGATAACCCCGGTCATGACTAAAAGTGTGTCTATTGGCTGGCTCAAAAGAGCTTGAAGATAACATATTCTCTAGGAATCCTGTGTGAATGGCCACAACCAGGGTTCTGTTGGGAGTGTTTAAGTGGTAAGAAAATCTAAAGCCCTGGCTCCAACCAATATTTAGTATCACCACAGGTTGCAGATGTGGCTTCAGACTACCACAATAATCTCACAGCACTATGTGTAAAAATGCAGTAAGAGAGACACTGCAAAAATTGAATGACCTAATAATCACTCATGGTTCTTACCATTCCACAATAACAAATGTATGTAAAAGGTCCATGTTTAAGAGTATAATTTCTAGGTATCATATAACTACATACCGTGTTTCCCCGATAATAAGACACTGTCTTATTTTTTTTTTAACCCTCAAAAAAGACCATAGGTCTTATTTTCGGGGGAGGGCTTATTTTAATAGACCTTGACAGCAAATGTCCTAAAACAGGTGCCAGAAATCCTTAACATGCCCCCAGTGTTCCTTAATTACTGTAATATGCCCCAGAGCTCCTTATTTAACATGCCCCCAGAGCTCCTTAACATGCCCCCAGTGTTCCTTAATTACTGTAACATGCCCCCAGAGCTCCTTATTTAACATGCCCCCAGAGCTCCTTAACATGCCCCCAGTGTTCCTTAATTACTGTAACATGCCCCCAGAGCTCCTTATTTAACATGCCCCCAGAGCTCCTTAACATGCCCCCAGTGTTCCTTAATTACTGTAACATGCCCCCAGAGCTCCTTATTTAACATGCCCCCAGAGCTCCTTAACATGCCCCCAGTGTTCCTTAATTACTGTAACATGCCCCCAGAGCTCCTTATTTAACATGCCCCCAGAGCTCCTTAACATGCCCCCAGTGTTCCTTAATTAACATGCCCCCAGTGCTAATCAAATAAACTTACTGAATCCGGGTAACGGGACACACAGCACAGAATTGCGCCACAGAACTCCGTTCTGCAGCCACGTGATCTGCGCGATGACGTCATGCACGGCTCGCAAAGCATGACTGGGACCGCGAGCAAGGGAGAAGTGGCTTCAGTAGAAGCCACTGCACACCATACCGACATCATTTATGTATTTGGAGAGGTCTTATTTTCGGGGGAGGGCTTATATTGGAGCAGCAGCCCAAATCTGGGGAAGGTCTTATTTTCGGGGGAGGGCTTAAAATCGGGGAAACACGGTATATAGCATGTTCATCTGTCTTACCTATGGCAGTTGACCCGATAGACGAGGCATGTCGTAGCGTGGAAAATTGTTGCGCAACCTAGCTAGTGTGGTTCTGGCTAGTGTGGTACAGTATGCTAAATAGTCAATCATTCTCTGTGTTGTACAGTACAGATGGAGCCACTCTCTTCCTTGGCCGGCGCTCACCAGAACATCCCCTCTGGCGAGCGCTGGTGGAGAGGGACTCCATCAGACTGGGACACACGTGCATTCCACACACACCCGCATCCCAGTCTCTCGGCGGCTGGGCGGCAGGACCTTGCCCGTCTCCATTTCAGGGAGACAGGCAGGGTTAGGGGGTGCGGGAAGGTGGGGGCATGCATCGGCAACTGGCGGCGGGGACTTGGGGGAGCTCCGTTGGAACGGGGTGCGTGAGCGACTCATGAGTACACCCCCTTCTGATGGCTGGCGGGAAGTGTGTATGAATGGATAGAGAAGTTCAAAAAATGTTGCACAAGTGTCAGCCATGAAGAAGAAGCCAAATACACGTCCATGACTGTTGAGAAAATTGAGCGTGCACGTTACTGATTCTTTTGGATAGACAAGTCACAGTGGGTTATGTTGAAAATCTTTTGCAAATCAGCCATGGCTCTGCCTATGCAATTATCCATAACAGACTTGGGTGTATTTGTGGCTTGCAACTCTGCCTAAAACATTTTTTAATGAGCGATTATGAAAACTTGTTGACAGATGGACAAATTGTATAGAAAAGCAGGGAGATTATGTCGAAAAAAAAAAGTATTGTCGTTTCTATAAATTGATTAAAATAAATTCTACAGCCTGAGTGCAGGGAATTTTTGACTTACCGTCACATTTAAACTTCAGAGAGCCACAGTGCTCTATTTTTGAAGTAGTATTGCCTCATTAGTATAATTTGATTATTAAATACAGGGCAATGCTGCAGATGTATCAGAGAAGACCTCCGAAACCATTTTGAAACACAGACAAGAGGAAATAGCATGCTGTACACTGTGTACTAGTCTGTGGTTAATCTCATTGTCATGCATGTATGCCGTAGCTACATTATAGGACTTTATTCAATTAATTGGTTATTGTCAAGTTCTGTTTGCCAAGGATGATGCCAAACAAGAGCAGTGCAAGAACTTGTTATGACATTAACTAATTAACCACTCCAAAATCCCTGGAATCATACTGTACATCATCTCTGGTGTAATATCACTGGCTGTTATCACACACTATGCCCCCCTTTACGGTCACTCTGGGGGAATGACCATTGCTCCATTTACTTCTGGGCTGCCCCAGCCACTCACAGCCCAGGATCTGTCTTGCCCAGGAGCACTTGCAATCATTATGGCAACGCAGCTAATGGTGTTGGTGGTAGAAGGTACGGAATACCCGCTACCTAACGGTAATCTGTACCTTGGTGGTACAAAAAAAAACCCATACCATTTTCATTATCAACATCTCTAGATGGTGACAAAAGCAAAAAAAAGAATTAAGAATTTTTATTATTTGGACTTTCCACATTTTAAACCAGGAGAATAGGACCATGCATGTACTTTACATGTCCTGATTGTTTGGAGAGGAAAATGGGACTTGAAGGTAAGCACAGTCCCATCCTCAGATGATGCTTTGTGTTAAGTGAGAAACGGCAAAAGCTCAGCTTCTCAACACTTAGGATGCTGCCACAGTGCTTCACTGCTATAGCTGAGAGGAGGGGTTATCACCACTTGCTACATGGACCCACATTTTTCTTGATTAGATTCTGAAAGTGTGTAATACCGACATTCTCTTTTTTTAAAATTACTTTATCTGTAGATATATTATTACACAAAGGGAGAAAAAAACTAAAACTAAAAATTTTTCAGTTGCAGTGGGTTGTAAGGGGGGGCGGGTGTATAAATCACAGGGCATTGGAGTAAGCAACAAGGTCATACAAAGTGATTAATACCATTACACTATATAATTATTGCAAGCGGCAAATTTCAATCAAGTATTACATTGACGGTGAAGTGTACACTAAAATATACATACAGCAATGAATACACTCAGATAGTATGTGCATGCTACAGACTGGATCAGCCCCTTACTACTTTATAGTCTTCTGACTCCTCAATGAGGAACTAATGATGCTAAGGGGGAAATCTACTAAAATGTGATGTTGCTATGGGCAACCAGTCAGAATCTACTTATTTATTTAGCACCTTTTCGAAGATAATAGATAGCAACATCCCATGTGAAATAGAACTCCCATCTTAGTAAATTTCCCCCTAAGTATTTAAAAAGCCTAGTCATGGGTTGGAAATACCTTATCTGAGACTGAAAGGAAAGTATTTTATTAACAAGGTTGGAAAACTAATAATAAAAAGCCTAATAAACCTAATAAAAAAGAATGTTCTTTTTCCCACGGCTGTTTCCTGGAGGAAAATCGGCTTTTTATTACTAGCATGACATCATCCCAGATAGTATGCTAATCACTGATGGATTGAACTGTTCTCACTATCTACAGCCAGCCCCTGCTGTATCTCAGCAGTGGACAGACATAAGTGGGGTTTGTTTACTAAAATGGGATTTCTACTGAAAAGCACATCAAACAAAATTTTAAATTACCAAGGCACACCATCAGACCCCCAAGGGAAAAACATTGCCCCAACAAGAAAAAAAAAAAACATTATCCCCCATATTTAATAAAGAACAATAACACTGGTCCCCACAGTGTTATGGAAAAACATTGGTCCTCACAAGAAAACAAGAGACCAGAGAATAATAGTTGAACTGGTGGTGGTGTTGATGGCTGTAAACTAGAATGGACATCTGTAGCTCTGGTGGCACACTTGAGGACAGCTCATGGCACAGCGGTTAAAAAACGCTGGTCTAGGTCAACACAAAAAAAAGTCAACGTGACAAGAATAACTTTGAAAAAAGGTTGAGAAAAGCAAAATGTTGACATGGAAAAAGCCAACGCACTTTGACATGAGATTTCATAGAAAAAAAAAATTGTACTTTTTCCATCATTTACCATCCAATTAAGAATGTTATGCGTGGCAAGTGAAGCAGTACACTAATTGGGTTCCAAAATTTGGCCTTTTCCATGTCGACTTCTGGTATGTGTCTACCTTTTGTAAATATTGATCTTGTGCACATCGGCCTAATGGCTGTCGAGCTAGACATTATCTGTGAACTATACCACACCCATATTGAGGAAGGAGAGCGCCACAATTGGAAAACATTTCCAGACTCATTCAGTGATTAGCAAACAGGGATCAATATACGCCAGCTCTGTTCTATGGGAAACAAAGAGAGATGTATGCATTATGGGGGTTATAGGTGTGCCCAGGTGTTTGACAAGAACTCGTGTGATGTCAACTCTTGCCCCGGTCCAACTGTTTCTATTACAGAAGCCAGGTAACTCCTGCGCTACTCACAGACCACACACACTGGAAAAATCATTGGACGGTGAGCAGCTTGCGATTACATTTGCAGCGAATAGCCAATACAGCTACATGTGGCAAGCTTTGCTAAGAAATTCGCAGGCTTGAACTGGGCGGGATTTCACTCAAACTCAGCAGGGTGATCGCAGAGCACTGCTAAATCACGTTGCAGTGATCAGATGTGATATTAAAAAAAAAGAATCCCTACATTGACATGCTTGATACTGGTTATCAATGTTTCAATGATCGTTTACAAATAACTCCCACAAACCATCTGTACCAGTTTCATGGAGAACACATAAAGTGACACTGGTAGATTTCCATGGACTTGGCCTGGAAATCTGACATTTGAAAACTCTGATACAGTCATATGCAATTAATTCTGCACAAAACACTTTATTTGCATGAATTAATATTAACCATCTCCCCACTGGGCTAGTTTTTTTGGTGGGGAGCGCTCCCTAGCCACCCCACCCCCCACCCCCCCCCCCGCCCCGGCCTACTGTGTTTCCTGGGGCCGGGCAGCACAGCTGAGCACTCCATCAGCTGCTGCCCAGCCCTGCCCCCGGCAACCCGGCTGTACATGGCATGATGTTAACAAGGTCACGGAGCACACAGCCGGGGGAAGGAGGCAGGGCCAGGCAGCAGGAGCCGGGCAGCCGCAAAAGCTGATCTCAGCACTCAGCTCAGCGGCACTGCCCGGCAAGAGAGAGCACAGGCAGTGGCATTCCCGGGAATTTTCCGGGTTTGCCAGTCCGCGCACTGGAGCATAACGAGTAAAATTCTTGGGAGTACCAGTGAAGGGGTTAAAGGATATTAATTTTAACTGAACTATTCTAAAAAATGGAACCCGTGAAATATTACCATGATGTACCTCTGCAATAAAGCATTCCTCAAATATAGGAGTTCTTCTGTTTTATTCAGCCTCTTTGCTAAGAATCATGAATGCCCAGAGCATCTGAAACAGGCTTACCTAGCTAAACAGCTCTCTAATCTTATCTATACACACTTACAAACTGATTATACAGTTATTTATGAACTTGTGGATTATTCCTAAAATGCTGAAAAGAGTATTCTAAGATCCTGCACTTGTCAGCTACACTAACAACAGATAAATGGGATTCAGGACAAGTGATAGTTGTGTTGTTTTATCCTACTGTATGTCCTTTATTGTCTAGCTTCTAATGAATACACAGCATACCACTGAGCACTGGGCAGCACTCAAGCAATTGGCATGTACTAGCATTTAAGGTATTAGCATATCCAATAATAAATTTAGCTTGAGAGAAATTTACTATAGGAATAACTTCTAGACCAGCCCGTAATAAATACAGCCATGTAAAAATAGAATGATATTTATACAGGCTCTCTATATCTGTTGTATGTTTATAGAAAATAGCTACCCATTACACCATCCAGGCAGCACGAACAGTGTAATGTTAGTATTACTGCATTAAGGTCATGGGTTTTATTCCCACCATGGTCCTAACTGTGCGGAATTTGTATAGCCTTCCTGTGCTTAAGTGGGTTTCCTCCAGGTACTCCGGTTTCCTCCAATAATCCAAAAATATGCTGGTAGGTTAATTGACTCCCAACAAAATAAACCCTAGAGTGAATGTGTGTGTGTGCGTGTGGTAGGGAATATAGATTGTAAGCTCCACTGGGGCAGGGACTGGTGTGAATGTTCAAATATTCTCTGTAAAGCGCTGCAGAATATTTGTGCGCTATATTAATAACTGGTCATAAAAATAATAGCTATCCTAAAGAATTGATCTACAATAAAGTCAGCAATTATTGAATTCATATACAATTTTAAAAAACAATGGTTACTTTTTATAATACTCCCCCTGGTGACTGTCTATAGTTTCAATAGTACGTATCTGCATTCCAAACAGATTAAACTAGACATGTGCCTTGTCAAATGATGCTCTTACCTATTCGGGTGTTTCCTTCATTGCCAGCCTGAAATAAAATATAAAGAAAACACAGAACATTAGTTGAGTTGTGTGGACACGTCACAGTTAAAGCACACTGTATGGCTTGTGCTTGGTAGCAAACCAAAATTGCTCAAGGCAACTTTTAAGTTTATTGGTTGGTTTTCCATAGCTGAATAAACATCTGTGTTACCACCTATAGTCCGAGAGCGTTCATAATATGTTTAACATAGATGGATCAACCCAAAAAAATCTTAGCAATGAGTGCACCATTCAATAAACCACAGAGGCTGTGCCAACAAATGCAGTAGCCATAGGCCCTAAAATTAATTAAGTAACTATTCCTGTGCGTGCTTCAGGCTCCTGATGGAAAAATCGATCATATGTATCCTATTAGTTCAAGAATCATTTTATAACAGTGAAACTCCAGTAGCTGGAAGCAATGTCATGCACTACTAACTATACACAAAGCTTTATTACACAAAGCTAAATGATATGGTTAAACATAAGTGTGAGGAGCCAGGCAATGTGTAAATTCCGATTCTGGATGAATAAAGTTGTCAAACCTATAGTATAGATATAAAGGTAAATTTCTTTTAGTTCATAAGAATGTGAAATGAAAGTTGTCAGGTAGGGGGAGCTTTTAGCTTGGAACTGTCAAGTAGGCTAAATAGCATCTTGCGACTGACACGTGTGACCACTGCTCCGTTATATATACAGAATTATCACGATCCGGAATTTTTACGTAAAGATTTCTATCATTAATTGTAGTTGTGGCATTCCCAATTGTGCAATTAAAGAAAACACGCATCTTTAAAATAAACTGGGAATTTTACAGTGAGAATGATATTAAACTTCACTATAATATAAAATGATTTACTATATAAGGGGTATTTATCAAAGCATGGAGAGATAAAGTACAGAGAGAAAGCACTAACCAATCATCACCAATCTTTAAATAAAAAAAAATACACAGCCTGTAAAATAAGCGTCAAAGGCTGATTGGATATATATATACATATATTTGTGTGTGTGTGTGTGTATATATATATATATATATATATATATATATATATATATATATATATATAAACACACACACATATATATATATATATATATATATATACATATATATATATATATATATATATATATATATATGAGAGAGAGAGAGTGATGTAAATGCAATGCATGCACACTCACTTATCATTATATGCAAACTGATAGAGATAGATACATAGTACATACATACATGCATACACACATACTGTACATACAGTACAGACAGATGGATATATACTGTATATAGCAGTTACTTACTTGTCCAGCTGAAGTCTTGCAATCTATCACGACCAGGGCTACTACTAAGCACAGTGACAGGAGAACCATCACGAGTCCGGGAAACTTCTACAGTTAATCCGCCACAAAATCGAGTCCACAGCTCTATATTGTTGCTGGAGATCCGGGTGAGAGTTCCTCAGCAGCACATCTGAGCGCTCCCCCTCACTCCTGTCCTGTACTTACTACACTACGCTGCTCTATAAAGGTCTCCGCTCAGGTCCCTGAGGACCAGGCTTCTCTATGGAAGTGAGTTTCAATGGGAGTGTTGTAGGATACCTCGGCTCTAGCTCACATGTAAGATACCGTCCTGAGCAAGGGACGAGGTTTGTCACACTAATATCTACTTCTAGTTATTGGAGAAAGCGTGGTCCTTAAGTACAAGGCTTTCCAGTCCTCTTGTTACAGTAAGTAATAGGTAAGCGTTGCTTGCACTAGCCCTTTAAGTTAGAGGGAAAGGGCAGGCAGTCAGAGGGAATCTATTTAGCCTGCTTTTTATGTGCTCTGCTGTAAATAGTAAAGACTCTGCCAAGGTTAAATAAGGGAGCATGCAGAAAGTAGTAAGTAATGATAAACTTTCCAGTTATAGCAGAAAAAAGAGATCTACATGTACAGGGGCAAAAGAAAGCAAAGCTTGCAGGAGGAAGAGGAGGAGGAGGGAGAGGGAGAGTCAACGTTTGACTCTATTGCTCAGGGAGAGAGCTGTCTGCTTTCCCCCTGCAGCCTCCCAAAGATCTAATACAGGCCGGCCAGACACCACCCCCTGAAACGTCAAGACCCCCTCCTCCTTCTCCTCCTCCAGGGTCAGTGCCTGCCCATAGGTGCACTGCAAATCTAAAAAAGTGACTGGAGGGGACACAGTTTAACATGATGGAGGAAAGGCTTGCTACAGGAATCTGCATATTCACCCTGAGGACCTTTAAAGAATCATTAGCCATGACTTTAAATGTCTGAAAGCGAGGATATTATTACTCTGTCAGCATGGCTTTCCCATCATGGATATACAAATTGTGTTCAAGAAGTTTACTGATATCCATCCAGACTTTTGCAAATTACAAGTAAGCTACAAATAAGCCAAATGTTTCAGATCTTATGGAAGAGACTCCTATTTAAATCTTTTGCAATCAAAATTCCAATACATTTATCAGGTCTTTAAAATGCAAGTATGTTCCAAATAATTATATGCAGGTTTATGGACATGCAATACTTTGCTATTTTGTCCCTACAAAATATAACGTACCATTCTTACAGGAAATACTGCGGTATTTTTATGTTGCTCTTTTGCATCTCTAATTTTTTTTTTTTTACTTTTGTTTGCATTTATTTGCAATCTAAGCAATGAAACATAATAATATAATAATAATATAGTAAATAATATAGTAATGCTGCTTTCCCACTGCAGAAATGGGTAAAGACACGGTATTGTTAAATGGGACTTTAAAACGTGTCTAGCCTGAAACACCTTTCCCACTGCATGTTGTAAACGGTATATTACTGGTTAATTACCGTTTTTGTACCATTCACATTAAACCTGTTTTGAAAGGTACAAAAACTGTAATTCACCAGTAATACAGAGGCGTAACTATAGCACCGCAGCCCCCGCAGCTGCGGGGGGGCACTGTGCATGTGTGGGCACCGGGGGACTGTGGTGCTATAGTTAGCCCCCTCCCGTCCACCCATCTGCCGCCCGCCAATCCGCCGCCCGCAGCCTTACCTGACTTCAGTGGTGATCATTCTTCTGCTAGTGAGACGGACCACAATAAAATGTCCTCCCCATATAGCAGACAGTTCTCTGAAACTCTGCTGTATGCGGGCGGACATTTTGTGTTGGTCCGTCTCACTAGCAGAAGAATGAAGCCAGCAAGGGAGCCGGGACGGGACCAGCAAGACAGGTAAGGCTGCGGGCGGGGGGCGCCCCACATTAACGGCGTGGGGGCGCCCAATTCATAGTTACGCCACTGCAGTAATATACTACGTGTCACCTGGCACCTTTCCTGCCCCCCCCCCTAGTACCTGGCAGCTGGTACCCCCGCTCCCCCCGTCCCCTGGTACCTGCCAGATGGTACCCCCGCTTCCCCCCCCCCCTGCCCTGGTACCTGTTACCCCTTCCCCCCTGCCCTGGTACCTGGTACCCCCCTACCCCCTGCCCTTGTATCCTGCTCCCCCCCTCCCCTGGTACCTGGCAGCAATCCATCAGGGCAGTGGGGCAGTGCAGTAGGCTGCGGCATGCCAGGGCTCCTAGTCGGCAGGTCCCCCACTGATGCAGGAGCATGATTCAGGAGGAGGCTGCAGCTGGTGCACAGACAGCGGTGGCACTGGGGATCCGGGCAGGTCCGTGCTCAGGAGGAGGAAGCGGTGGAAGGTCCATTAGGAGATTGTCATTTCATCAGCGGGGTCCCTGCCGCGAATGGGAAATAGCAGGCCCGAAAATTACATATGCGCATATTTAATAAGCTGCTAATTAAATATGTGCATATTTAATGAATGGCTCCACTATTTCCCATTCGCGGTAGGGACCCCCGCCGATGAAATGACAATCTCCTAATGGACCTTCCTCCGCTTCCTCCTCCTGGGCACGAACCGTGCTGCCCGGATCCCCAGTGGCCCCGATGTCTGTGCACCAGCTGCAGCCTCCTCCTGCATCAAACTCCAAACTCCTGCATGATGCTTTCATGCATCAATCTGGGACCTGCCGACTAGGAGCCCTGGAATGCCCTCTGCCTACCATGCTGCCCCGCTGCCCGGATGGATAGCTGCCAGGTACCAGGGGAGGGGGGGTTGCGGGGGGACCTGGGGGGGGGGGGGTACCATATGCAAGGTACGGGGGGGGGCATAACCAGCTGCAAGGTACCAGGGGAGGAAGGGAGGGGGGGCCAGGACAGGTACCAGGGGAGGGGGAAGACTAGTGTGGGATCTTAAATACCGTTTCAGAGCCATTCTTACTGCATAGAAAATGGCTCTGAAATGTGTAGGACTCTGCTTTTTAAACGTGTTGAAATACTGGTTATCTTTAACCGGTAAATCAACTCTGGCACTTTCCCACTGCAGCCTTAAACGTTTTGAAAGGGGGGAAAAACGTCAATATACCGTTTAACAAGTGCAGTGTGAAAGGGGTATAATATAGTACAGCAGTTCTCAAACTGTGGGTCCTGACCCCAAAGTGGGTCCTGACCTTCTCAGCATGGGGTCGCGACTCCATGTTGCTGGCCATCAGGCAGCAGGGCGGGCGCTACCCACTCAGCAGCTCCTGCAAAGCAGGGAGGCGCCATGCTGAAAAGGCGCTTTCTTCCTCCCTGCTCTGCCTCAGCTGCCTCAGCCCTCACTGTCACTGCCTCCTGCACGCCGCCCACAGCGCCTGTCTGACAGCGGGTGACAGTATGGAGAGGCTGAGTAGGTCCCTGCACTGCGCACACACTGTCCTCCTCCTGCGACCTGCCCCCTCTTCCTCACGGACACTTGCGCTGAGGCATGTAGCGCTGTCTGTGAATGCCTGGATGACATGTCATGTCCGGATCTGCCCCCTACCCATTGCTCCCTGCGCCTGTCAGCTGTCAATCAAATGACGAACAGGCAGCAGCGCCGCCTCCCCTTCCTTCCCTCTTCCCAGTGTGCTGTGCCAGTGCCGCTGCCAGTCCTCAACACTCCCCCCCCTCTATCTCCTTCCCTCTTCTTCCATCTCCTCCTTCTCTCCCCTCCTTTCCCCCTCAGTCACGAGTGCTGCACATACTTTTTGTACTGCTTTCGGATCGCATCGCACACACATTGCATGCATGCCGTGCGATGCGATGTGTTATATCCCATAACGTGTATGGGCTCGCAGCGTGTATGGGCAACTTTAGTGTGGACACAGCACTGAGATGGTGTATGCATACATGTACATGCACCCAAGATCCTCCATAGGATCGCATGTTGCATACACTCCCACAATCGGGCTGCAGCTTGTTGCAATAGCAATGTGAAAGGGCTCAACATTTATGGTTTGCAGGAGGGCGCCGGACACCCTAGCACCGGCCCTGTCAGGCAGATTACTTTTCTAATATCAGTCAGTGATTCAAGGAGTCTGAACAATCTGTTGAATTGTCTGTTAACTCCCCACATCACTTTTCAACAATCCCCACATCACTTTGTGCCTCCACAATGCTGTCATGTATGTGCTGTCTGCTGCCTACACATGACCTTCTGCGGTAACTTGCTGGGGTCCTGTAATTATTTTTAATGTTTGATGGGGTCCCAGAGTAAAATAGTTTGAGGACCCCTGATATAGTAAAAATAGAGATGTGCACAGAGCCCAGTGATTTGGTTTTGGTTCTAATCCCTCGCCATTTTTTGGTTTTGTTTAAACCACCAATAATTGTTTTTGTTCGGATTCAATAATCTTTGATAAATCATGGATAAAAAAAGACTAGAATGAAATTCACAGCTAAAATAATGTCATTTTTGCAATCCAAAACTTGAAACTCAGATTTAACATTACATTTCCAAAACTGCTTGTAGATCCAAAGCAGGTAGATCTTCGCAGCGAGCCACCGAGCCCGAAGCGTGTCGAGGGGACGCGTAATACCTGCTGCGCTCGCCGCACTACATAAAATCAACTCCACGCCGACGTGGATAGTGGGGGTATGAAAAGTTTGGAGGACTCGTACCTCCGCCCCTCGCGGGCTCGCAGCGCTCGCCTCGCTTCGGGTTGCCGTTCATCGTGGGGTGGCGTTAACAATGGGGGAGCTTGTGACCCATCAGGGTTGGGAAACAATAAAAATTGGGGTCTGGGGGCTGTTTAACATTGGGGCCAATGTAAAATCGGGTCTCAAGGACCATTTTACATTGATTCCAATGTAAAAATCGCGTCGATTGCATCGCATGCGATTTGGTTGCATGCGATGCGATCAACGCAATTTTGGGGGGTCCCGATGGATACAATTTTTATCGCTGGCGCCGTGCTAGGAAACAAGTACCAAAAAGTCTATAGGCTTATATATAGGCAAAATCATCTCTAGATGGCTTATCCTATGGACTGAAAAATTACAGTATGGTTTCTGGAGCTTGATGAACTTACAATAGATATATATCTGCTAACTGCATATGTGGAGATAATATCTGCTCAAAATAACCTACATGTATTTATGATCCAGAGTCAAATTGCATGCCACCATTCAGCCTGTACAGGGGTAGACAGCAACCACATTGTACTCTAAATTACATATTCTATTATTCTGTATGCTCAGTTAAACACAGTAGAATGTTGTACCTGAGAGTTGCAACTACATTTAATTCTAAGCAGTCAATCCACTTAACCAAGAGTTGCGAGTAAGTGCTCTATGCAGGGCAGCCATCAGAGGGGATGGGACTACAGGGACTCCAGTCCTGTGCCCAGACAGAAAGGGGGCCCAGGACTGGAGTTTATAAAATATAATTTATCATAAACAAAGTTCATATTTCCCTTGAAGTCATAGGCACAGATTCCGTGGGTGCTCCCGGGCCTGAGCATCCACAAAAAATGATGAGCACCCACGCCCGGTCCCGAGAACTCCATCCAGCGGCAGGAAGTCCAGTACATGGACTGTGGCCTGGGAGACATGCATCGTAAGCCCCCGGACGCTCCGAGATATTGGACGTCAGCGTACCTGCGGGTTGGCTGGGGCAAGGCCTCAGGAGGGGGCGGAGCCACTCCACAGGCTTGAGTACCCACCAGGAAAATCACAACGGCATCTCTGCTTGAAGCAATATAGAGGTTGAGTAGTGTGGTCAGTGCTGCAGACATAGGTCTCACCGGAAGAGGGGGACCTGCCTATTTTCTTAGTCCCCGACCCCACAACTTCTTTCGGCAGTCCTGGCTCTATCTGGCACTTATGGTTCCTCTGGACACATGATTTGTGTTCCCACACCGCATTTGAGTCCAGGGTGAGATCGGAGGGGTAAATGTATGAAGCAGTGATAATGGATAATGACTATTAGCTTCTGACTGTTAAGTTACAGGCTGGGATTAAAAAGGAACAGTTAGTAGCTGATTTGCTGATGATAAAGTGCCAGGTATTTTATCACTTCTCCTCCCTTATCCCTGCTTCATACATCTACCCCTGAGAGTGGAGAAAATGGTGGTGCTGGGGCCAGCATATAAATGGCAACTTACTCCCTTCACAGTTAACTGGACTGACCCTTTGAAATATTTTTATTAAGTACATTTTATGGAAAATCAATCAAGATGTAATTGCACTGATACAGGTGGCCATGTGGTCGGTACAGTCTTCAATGTTGTGACTGATGCTGCAAGTGGCCATAGCATGCCAACCTAACAACATTTATGTATAAATAGACATGAGAGATGATAATAAGCTATTAGAAAAACAATGCAGACTATAATATTGAGTGAAAGTTGAAGAACAATACTGAACATGAAAGAATCAATCATTTTAGTTCACATAAAGACATTTAAAACTGTGCGTGTAGAACATAGAAGAACAAATTCTTGTGTGTTTGTCTTTGACATGCTTAAAAGGTAATCTGTGATTAAATAGGCTTTTATGCATAGCAGTAAAACTTCCATCTAATCAAGAAAAGGTAACGTGATATGACCATTGGAAGAAATTAAGATAATGGTGGAAGAGAACGGGCTTTTATCCTAGGATTTTACTAGATCATATTCCAGTAGATTGCTTGGTGTCTACAGAGGCTTTGGTGGTGTACTTTGTAAAGACAAGAAATGCCTAGTACATTCCTCTCCTCTGTGTCTCTGTCCATGTGCACCCCCTCTCACTATGGCTAAACTGAATTTAAAATTGTTCAAACTAACTGTAACACTGCTGCCTAATACACATGGTAGCTTTTCATATGGCCATTATGTGATTAGCTTAAATTGGTTGAAATGCATGTTAAAATGCGATCATTACCTCAATGTGTGCATGATGGATGCTTGAAGGAACCAGGCTGCAGAACTGAGTGTGCTGTCTGTAGTTTCCAATAATTTGTAGATATTCATTCATCCATGCAGTGTCTGTAGGCCTGTCAATGATCTGCCCTCATACAGAGTAGATCATTCATAACTCATGTAGGTAGCCAGTTAGAAATGCCTTGGCACACTCTAGTCAACCAGAATAATCAACCTTAATTGGCTGTTCAGGGACAGGTGACAACATATTCATTGTTTGTGCCTTGTCTAGAAGCATTCCTGTATCATCCAACACGATTTTTCATTTTTTAGTGTTTGGATTACTATTGGATGGAAGAATAAGGCTATGGGGTAAATTTACTAAGATGGGAGTTCTATTGAAGATGTGATGTTTCCCATGGAAATTAATCAGATTCTATATATTATCTTCTAGAAGGTGTCAAATAAATAAGTAGAATCTAATTGGGCATGGGGGGGAGGGGGTTAGGTTTTGGTACTTAAAAGGGAAATTATGGCTGTGTGGCCGTGTGGGTTAGGTTTAGGCTGCAGCATGTGGGTGCTAGGTTAGACACTAGTGGGAAGGGTTAGGCTGCAGGGGAGTAAGGGTTAGGGTTAGACCAGTGGCGTAAGTTTGTCCCAGTTGCCCAGAGGCAAGAATATGGGTACCCCCCCGGCACACACACACAACGTTATTCAAAATATATATAGTCTGTTATGAAATTTATATTATATATTGTATGTATATACAGAAATAGAGGGAGAACACACATATATTTCAGAACTCAGCCACAGAAGCGATTTTGATGGCTTTCAATTAATGGATTTAAACTAGCAGTGGTGGAGAGGTGCCCCCTTGAGGGCAGGAGCCCGGCAGCAGATGACTTCATTGCCTCCCAGAGTTCTGCCTCTGGGTTAGACTGCTGCAAGAGAGGGGTAGGGGGAGAGGATTAGGGTGCATATGGAGCCCTTTTTGGGATTCTCCTTGGTAAGCTGCAAGATGCTGTGTTGTCCTGCACCTTGTTAACCACAGTTATGGTTAGTTGTACGCTTCTGAATGTCTGTTTCCACGTGTACAGTCAGTGTAATGCAACATTGGGTATGTTCTCATACTGTTTGCATGGGATCCCGTAAAGGTGACCTTGCAGTATCCAGTTGAAGAGCGGCAAGCTCTGGGGCTCCTCCTCTCTGTCAGTGCAGTAGACTCAAGTGTTATCTCACTGCACTTGCATAGGTCTCCAGGAACATGGCACCTGTGCTTTGTTCCTGGGGACATCTTTACTGAGCCTGCACAAATGGCAGAGTCAGGCAGGATTTGAACAGCTCTGTAGCCAGCGCCCTTGCTGATGGGGCAGAAAGTATAATTATATGAGGGGGTACCCAAAACAATAATTTATAACAAATTGTGTATTAATTTGTACATTTTGAAACTCCAGTCACCTTTAACAAACTCTCCAATTGAATCAATACATCTGTTTAAATGTTTTTTTCCATTGCTCAAAAAATGTTTTAAACTAATCATTGTTGATGACTTTTAGTGCTTTTGATGTTTTTAGTTTCACCTCTTTGATATCAGCAAAATGGTTGCCCATAGCACATCCCATCTGAAATAGAACTTCCATCTTAATACATTTCCCCCTTTACAGTATCTCCACTTTATCTCTTCACCAGGCTTAATGCATCTGCCCAAAAATGCTTAACAGAAAGTGCTGTGTAGGCAGGTGCATTGTCATACTGGAAGAACCAGTCACCTGTTTACCACAAATCAAGACGTTTTGCCCTCAGATCGTGACACAACCTTTTCAAGACTTCCAAATAAATTTCCAGTCAACTCCACGAGTTTATCAACGGTCCGACAGCGATCTTTCAGAATGGCTTAACAAATTATTGTTGCATTTTCATCATCCCTGAATGAGGATGATTGTTAATAGACATATTACCTTGTTTCAAATAGGACAAACATCTGTAAAATTGTGTTTTACTCATGGCAGCTTCATTGTATGCTGTTTGTAGCATAAAAACCATCTCTGCTGTATTTTTTCCAAAAGACAACAAAACTTCACAGGAGTCCCTTGTTCATGTCAATTTGCCAATGTTGGTGGGAATACTGACTCAGAAGGATTCCGCAAACATTCACTTGGTGGAAAACTGTAGTGCCAGATTAAGGTCTAAATGGGCCTGGAACTGAAAATTATCAAGGGTCTATTATGCGCAATAATAGGGGTCGTGGCCAGCACCTAATAATGTGGGGGAGGGGGGTGACCAGTGTTCTGTTTGGGTGGTCTGCTCATGGGTGTGTCTCTATTTGTGTAAATACTTTCAACTTATTATATATGCCTGAAAAAGGCAGGGGGCTGACATAGGAAAAATGCAAAGGGTTTAGTATAGGGTGGGAAATGGCAAAGAGGTTGGCATATGCAAGGGCCTGGCACAGAAAAGAAGGAAAATAGAATCTGCATATATATATATATATATATATATATATATATATATATATACACAGAAGCAAGAGAACCGGCACTCCCCGGTTGTACTTGCCAAACTTACTCCGGTGCCTTCCTAGGATGTATATACAAGTCTGAGTTGTATTTGAAGTCCGGTAAGGGGGCCCCAAAAGGACCAGGCGGCACTCAGTCAGCTTAGTAGTGTATCCATTTTTCATATCATGTGCGATAAAGTACAAGCATTTGCCGACATTTCAAAGCCGGTGCGGCTTTATTATCACGACTTGTGCTCAATGAAAATGCATAAAGTGCTGTGCAGAAAAAAAATTCTGCACAGCTGAATGGTTTGATCAGAATTATATGTTTTTATATGTGATTCTTATTACTCTGGATAATTGTATACGAGAAAATATTCTATATGTGTGATACTGACCGTCGGTATTATGTAAGGTGCTGGGTAAGAGTCCAGAGAAATCAGTTAATTGAGTTGATTATCCACGCTGACAGCTGCTAAGGCAGACTGAGGCAGAGGATAACAGAGGTAACTGACTGTCGCTAGGTCAGCCCTCTGTTGAAGTCGATGACGAAACGCGTTGGGGCGTGGCCAAGCGACGTTACTAGAACGAAGGAGCTCGAGCTGTAACCGGCCCTAAAGATTACAAGGTGCCGGGCGTGACCCTATCCGTGTTTGTGTGCATCAGTAAACTGTTTTTATCAACTTATACCGGCGCTATGGAGCGCCTGTTCTTATTACACTTCTAGATCTGCTACACCTGCTTGGACACAGGAGAACAGAGCTGCCGGATCGAGTGGGAGATCTGAGTGCATTCAGACACACAGGATAGAACTGTGATTAAAGATTGAACATCAAGTCCGTGGGGACGGTAGATCCAAAAACACTTTATCTATTTAGTTCATTGGTTGTGCACTGTGTATTTTCTCTCTCTTTATCTCTCTCTCTCTATATATATATATATATATATATAAGAGAGAGAGAGAGAGAGAGAGAGAGAGAGAGAGAGAGAGAGAGAGAGAGAGAGAGAGAGAGAGAGAGAGAGAGAGAGAGAGAGAGAAAGAGAAAAAACAGCTAAAGGTAAGCTGGTAAGCTGGTCAGCAAATGTATAAAACAACACTTTTACTTATAGTGATTGACATACATTGGGGTTAGAATAAAAGCTTGCCACAGTAGGTCATATCACCAGCACAGCGGGAGGGAGTAGATGTATGACACCGGGGCAGTTGCTAAAGTGGAGTGCTGGCATAAGGGGAATATATATATATATATATATATATATATATATATATATATACCATATATACTCGAGTATAAGCCTACTTTTTCAGAACATTTTTTATGCTGAAAAAGCCCCCCTCGGCTTATACTCGAGTGAGGGTCCCACGTGAGTCAATAAGTTTTCCCAGTTTTTTGTTGTAAAATTAGGTGCCTCGGCTTATAATCGGGTCGACTTATACTCAAGTATATACGGTATATATATATATATATATATATGTTACAAGTCAAATTCCGACACTCACAGGATGCAGTAAGATGTATTGCCAGGAGCCTTCCAAAAGTTCTCCAGCAGGATGTCAATGTCCAAAGATACTTGCGGGGTGAAGTGACACTCCGGTCAAAAAAAAAAATACTGAAAGCCAAAACTTGGTAGACAACATTTCAACACCTTTTATGTGGTAACCTACATTTAACACACCATATACCCCATATACAAATCATGCAGCACAATAGTAACCCCCCAATACTGTACTTGCCTCTTGCACATTATGACACATGGAATGAGCCAAATTTCACACCGACCGAGACAACATTCACACTATGGCACACAGATTGTCAAAATTCACGTTATGCCACACAGATTAAGGCAAAATTCACATTTTGCCATATGGATTGAGCCAAAATACACACTATACCAAACAGATTGAGCAAAAAATCACAATATGCTTCATAAACAGGGGCATTGTGCACATTAAAAATGTACACCAGAATGCCCTTTACATGTGAAGCCACACACCATAATGCCTATTAAAAATTATGCTACATAAATGCTGCTTACCTACATGCTCATTGCCAGGGGATCCATGCTCATTGCCAGGGGTTCCATGCTCGTTGCCATGTGGGATTATATGCTCATTGCCAAGGGGGAATACTTGCTCGCGGTAACTGGGGGGACAGGCACCGCCGGGCAGAAGTAACAGCCATTGACAGCCAGGCAGAGAGCAGGGGGCTGCCTGGCTGTATACAGAGCACTGCAGGTCCTGGCTATTTCAAATAATACCCCTTTCACACCAATAAATGCAGGGACTTACCCAGGAATATGGTCCCAGGATCATGCAGGGACATTCCTGGGCTGGCCCCTTTTACACCAGCCCAGTCCCTGCATTTTCTGATGTGAGGGGGCAAGAAACCCCCCCCCCCCCCCCCTTTAACCAACTGGCTATATCTTCGGAACCAACTGACCCATTTACATGAAGGATTTTGGTCCCGTGAAACTGGGCCGATTGGTTCCAGAGAAATCTGGCCTCAAATAACATGAATCGCCATGAAATTACATTTCAGAAATGAAAAAAACGGTTTACCCACAATATCTCTGGAACCAGTAACCCATATGGACCAGACTGGTATTAGATTGAAGGCCCGGCGATTTGGGTTCGACTGAGGTCAACCCCGAGCTTCTGTGATGCCGGAGGGGGAACTGGCAGCCATTGGAACTGGGTGGGGGTCGGAATTAGCGGTTCCCATGTTATCCTATGGGGAAAACATTCCAGCTTTGCCCGGTGGTATCTCCGGTTCCCGGGGGGGGGGGGCTAGCGACGCAGGGCTGGGCTTGTTGGCCCTCAGCTTCAAAATGGGCCTATTTGGAGAGTGGACCTGGAGCTGTAGCTCCATAAGGCCCATTGTTAATCCGGCCCTGGCTGTAGGCTACTACAAGCGCCCTGCTCTCTAGAACACAATTCCTTCTACATATACAGTATATATACATATATAATATACACACACAATGCCCAATGATGAAGTAATATGTACATTTTTTACACATTATTAAAACATTGACAGCAAGTAATCAAAAATAATAAAATGAAATAATTGTAAACTTGCTCGCTTTAGGTTTCATCATTTTTTTTCACATAGAAACCTAAAGGTTACACTTATTTCAGGGAGTAAGATATTAAGGGAAGTGAAACCACACACACACACACACACACAAATAAATAAATAAAGGAAATGATGGTACAATGGCCATCAGATTATTTTTCTGCAGAGGTAAATATCGCAACAAGAATAATGCTTTTTTTTAAAAATTGATCACACACACTATTTACTAACAATTTCGAAAGCACTGTCCCTGTGAAATACTCCTTGACACATTGGCGGAGTCTGTCATGTTTTAGCAGTACTCTGGAACAGTGACTGACACTGCACCATGTGCATCTCCTCAGTGCTGGACAAAGACTTCGGGCCAGATGCACTAAGCTTCAAAAGTGATAAAATAGAGAGTAATAAACAACCAACCAATCAGCTCCTGTCTGACATGTTTCAGCACAGTCTGTGACATGGCAGGTAGGAGCTGATTGGCTGGCTGTTTATCCCTCTCCATTTTATCACTTTTGAAGCTTAGTACATCTGGCCCTTCAGGAGAGAACATAATAGTCTTCATCTCTGACAATGACAAGGCATAAAGCAACTAACACCATCAAAACCAGATTTCAGTAACCTTTGGGACCAAGGGCCTTATTCTAGTTCACTCTTTCTGGTACTTGTGTATTTTGGCGGCGCCCATCGCATCGCATACCATAACACATACGATGGTATGCGATGCGACGCGATATCGTACGATAGTGCACGATGGCATACAATTTTGAAATTGTATGCCATTGTACATGGCATACGATGCCATACGATGCGATGCGATGCGATTAATCATTGTATAAGCACCCTAATGGGTGCTTATACAATGTTAAGCACCCAAATGGGTGCTTACAATGTTAAATGCACCCCCACGCCACCCCCCACTATAAACGTGAACCCGAAGCGTGGCGAGCGCAGCGAGCCCGCGAGGGGCGGCGGTACGCGTCCTACGACCTTTTCATACCCCCACTATCCACGTCGGCGTGGAGTTGAGAATAGAATAGTGTGGCGAGCGCAGCGAGCCACCGAGCCCGAAGCGTGGCGAGGGGACGCGGATACCTTCACAGGTAAACGCGTCCCCTCGCGGGCTTCACAGGTAAACGCGTCGCCACGGACACCTGTGAAGCCCGCGAGGGGACGCGTATAACTGTGAAGGTATCCGCGTCCCCTCGCCACGCTTCGGGCTCGGTGGCTCGCTGCGCTCGCCACACTATTCTATTCTCAACTCCACGCCGACGTGGATAGTGGGGGTATGAAAAGGTCGTAGGACGCGTACCGCCGCCCCTCGCGGGCTCGCTGCGCTCGCCACGCTTCGGGTTCACGTTTATAGTGGGGGGTGGCGTGGGGGTGCATTGTACATTGTACATTGTAAGCACCCATTTGGGTGCTCAAAAGCACCCTTTAGGGTGCTTATACGATTTTTGGTCGTATAGGGGGTCAAAATCGCGTCGCATCGCATCGCATGCCATCGGGTGCATGGCATGCGATGTGATGCGATCTGTTCGTCGTACGACGGACATCGGGGGCGCCGCCAAAATACACAAGTACCCTCTTTCTGACAAAATCCTTCTTAGATGGACAAAACCATGTGCACTGCAGGGGGGCAGATGTACCTTGTGAGAGAGAATTAGATTTGGGTGGGGTTTTACTTCAAAGTGAGATCTATATTGCAGTGTAAAAATAAAGCAGTCAGTATTTTCCATACACAGAAACAAAATAACTCACCCAAATCTAATTCTATCTGCACATTTTACATCTGCCCCCCTGCAGTGCACATGGTTTTGTCCATCTAAGAAGGATTTTGTCAGAAAGAGTAAACTAGAATAAGGCCCCAAGTATCAAAAAGCTTCCCTTTATGGAGCTTGGTACATAAGGTTCTGACCCAGTACCCATTCACAATAATGTGGACGGTAACTGGCTCAGTGCATGGTTTTCTTTGCTCGAGTTTTTTCCCAAGACTCCTTGGTTGTAAACAATGCAGCAGAGGGAGGTATTGCCCTGACTCATGAGTACCTCGGTCAGGTAAACATGGAAATAGACTTCCAAGACCTTCGTTTGGTTGCCCAATACACATAACAAGTGAATGGGCAGTATTCAATGAGAAAAATTCGCCCTGTTTTATGGCAAATTTTTGCTTTTTTCGCCTTGGACGGAGCATTTTGCTCTCCAAAAGCGAGCAACCCTATTCAATGTGATATATTCGCCGTCTTTCTAAGTGATTTTCGCCGTCTCTCTCCGTGTAGCCATTCTCCATCTTTTCATGGAGAGCTGGAATGTGAACTTTTAAACTAAAAGGTTTTTTTTTTTAATTATGGTGTCAAAAAATCAGGATTTTTTTTCTGTGAAGGGGCATGTTATTTTTATTCATGTGCTTATAGCACATGAATATATATTTAATTTAAAAAAAAATATTTTTAAATTTTTTTTTTTTTTTACACAGAGCAGCCAGCAGGGGGCCGGAGCTCTCGAGCCACTCATTAGATATTCATATATTCACTGCATCCGATCATTACATATGCACGATCGGGTGCAGTGAATACTGGGTCACCCGCTGGCTATAGGGGGGGGGGCAGCTTGTGCTGCCTGGGTCCCGGGGAGCCCACCTCCCCTCCACATATGTTCTGGGGCAGCCAGGGAGACTTTAATCTCCCTGGCTGCCACCGTCCCACGGCTCCCTGCCAGCTCCCTGCCGCGGACGCTCGTCCGCTGCAGGGGTTAAGACTCGACGCGAGTGGCGGCGAGTCTTAACCACATTGAATAGTGGGAGCAGGAGTGGCAGCGAGCCCTCCGGAACAGGGCGAGTGCATGGCGAGAGAAAAAATCTCTCGCCATGCACGGCAAATTTTTTTCATTGAATACTGCCCAAAGAAACAATACCAAAGAAGCACTATCGGTAGACTAGTTTAAGTGATCGTAATGATTTTTCGCCATATCCTGGCTTAAACTTATTAGCTTTCAATTGTAATATTTTATCGTTCTAGTCTGACTATGTATTTCAACACTTGTCCTTTATGTTATAAGATACATTTTGGGATTGCTAATACCCCAAATGCATCAAACTTCAGACGATTTGTATTTTTCAAAAGTAATAAAATTCTTGAGAATTTAGGCAATTTTCAAATTTTTTAAGTGTATTGGGGCACGGGTTAGAGTTGTCTGATTAACTTAATATTTTGAAAAAGGATTGTCTTACGTCGTACCTTCAAATGTAAAAATGTACCCCAAATAAGAGACCCAACCCCACCCTGGACACACAGGCATCACACACCTCTTTCTGCTTCCAGATACGCCAATGTGAATTATTACATATCCTCTATAAAGTACCGTGTCACAAAAAAAACTGAATAATAAAGAAAAGAAAATTGCTGCAGCCAGTGCTGCAATAAAAGCAGTTGCTGGTGTAAAGACTGAGACAGGCTGCATACAAGTAAAGTCAGGAGAAAAGTGAAAAGTCAAAGGTCAATGCTGGAGATTGAGAAGGTAGGGTCAGGAAACAGACTTAGGTCAAGCCAAAGCATCATGAACAATACTTTTACTAAATGTCTTTATGTGACTTGAACTGGTTTTGTAGGTTTAATTAGGGGGACATGGTAACTGGGTGCAGTATGGTAATAGTAACATCACCTATTCAATGGAATAGAAAAGCACAAGAACCCATACAAACTGATCAGTGAAGATGTCAGCACTGCTGCTGCTGCTGCTGCTGCTATATATATATACTTGAATATCATTATATGATTCTCCAGAAAATGTATTTTTCGGTGTTATATACTGTATGTGCCTATTTAGCAGTTCCAAGATCTTTGTATATGACCCCTGCATTTCAAAAGATTATATTTTAGTGTATTATGAATATTCTGAGAATATAAAACTTTTTTCTCCCTCATATGGGGTGGCAAAAAGTAGTGAGCTATAGAAATTATTAGGGATTTTGAGTGTGGGGAATAACTCACATTGCTATTTAACACAATTTATTAAATAAAGAATTATTTATGGACCAATATAGAAACATAGAAACACTGACCACCCAACATGACTCCATCTATCAAGTACAGAATGCTCTGGACGTCCATCTTAATTTTATAGTATGTGCACTGTATTCGACCCAACCTATATATCCTGCACTGTATCCAACCAACAACATATCCTGCAATGTACCCCACACACACTATCTGATAAACACTGTACCCAGCACAGTATCTGCCCAACATTGAAGGTTTATGGGTGTAGACCATCAATTTGTAAGCTATGGCTGTCATTCTGACAGAACTACTGTCCGATGTTTCTTTTGCCTTCATGTTCTGTATTTTACTTTGCAACATTTTGTGACATGTTTGGTAAAAAAAAAAGAATATATTAATAAAGGAAAATAAAACACCAAGGCATAAAGTTAAATCAAAAATGTAAATTGTATACTGGGCACAAAAAAAATCAAGATTAGCTTCTGCTAGTTTATGCTTAAATTAATTTGGATAGATTAGGAAATTGCTCCTCCTCATTGTTGCAAATTGTAAAGCCCCGTACACATGGGGCGATTTCACCCATAACCGCTGGGGATATCATAGGCACATACAGGGGGGAGGAGGGGGTGTTCTGGTTACCCGGAAACCCCCCTCCTCTTAGCAAGTACCTTAAATTATGACAACAATAGCACTGTTATATAATGTGAACTGCCACCACATCATGCAGTGTAAGAGACAGAGCAGTGTACTACTTTCTTCTAACATAGGACCTTATTCTTTCACATTCACATTCCCACGCACCTGTGCGAATGGAAAATGCACGCACACAGTCTGCGAAGCAATGCCCACAACCCATGCGAACATGAGTGTTCCCAACAAAATTCAAATGGGAGTGGCCACAAACTACATGCACACTTGCGTGCTCGCAAGCACATTGCCCTTTTCGCAAGATTAGGCACTGTGCGTGCGTGCAGACATCCTCTGTGGGTGAATTACTTCACAACTCCAACCATACCATATTTAATGACATGATGTTCCTCATTTCATTGTGTTTATTGGTGCAAATTTACTAATTGGCTGCCCATTATCAAATAAGCCTTATTACATAGATCATGGGTCCTCAAACTGCGGCCCTCCAGATGTTGTGAAACTACAAATCCCAGCATGCCTTTCCACAGTTTTGCTATAAGGGAGTGTTAAAACTGTGGCAAGGCATGCTGGGATTTGTAGTTTCACAACATCTGGAGGGCCGCAGTTTGAGGACCCATGACATAGATGAATAATCTTTGTTTGAAGTCTGACTTCCCCAATTAAAGTAAAAAATATGTCATTATGGTGTGTCACTCAACACTATAGAATATCATTTTAGTGTTTGTTCCTAAAATATTGTACTGAGCAATGTTTTACCAGCTTTTATATGAATATTATGCTGGGCACGGTTTTTTCCATAACTGTGTGTGTGGATTAAGGCAATGGGCAGTATTCAATGAGAAAAATTCGCTGTGATTTCTGGAGAGTTTGTGCTTTTCACGCGGTGGAGAGAGGTTTTTTTTCTCCAAAGGCGAGCCACCCTATTCAATGTGAAATATTCTCCGTCTTTCTAAGTGATTCTCGCCGTCTCTCTCCGTGTAGAAATTCTCCATCTTTTGATGGAGAGCAGAAATGTGAACTTTTAAACTAAAAGGGTGTTTTTTTTAATTTTGGTGTAAAAAAATCAGGTTTTTTTTTCTGTGAAGGGCCATGTTATTTTTATTCATGTGCCTATAGCACATGAATATATATTTAATTTTAAAAAAAATATTTTTTTACATTTTTTTTTTTTTCTTTTTTTTACACAGTGCAGCCAGCAGGGGGCCGGAGCGCTCGAGCCGCTCATTAGATATTCATATATTCACTGCACCCGAAGCACGTTCGGGTACAGTGAATACTGGGTCCCCCGCTGGCTATAGGGGGGGCAGCCTGTGCTGCCTGGGTCCAGGGGAGCCCTGCTCCCCTCCCCATATCCCCTGCAGCAGCCAAGAGAGACTTTAATCTCTCTTGGCTGCTACGTCCCCCGGCTCCCTGACAGCTCCCTGCCGCGGACGCTCGTCCGCTGCAGGGGTTAAGACTCGCCGCGAGTGGCGGCGAGTCTTTAACACGTTGAATAGGGGGAGCAGGAGTGGCAGCGAGCCCTCCGGAACACGGAGAGTGCACGGCGAGCAAAAAAAAATGCTCGCCGTGCACGGAGAATATCTTCATTGAATACTGCCCAATGTGTCTTGATTGTATTTACTATTTAAAAAGTGGGTCAGGGGTTAATATTATTCACATACAGATGTCTCCACATACATTGTTGCTGCGTACTGTATATGTCTCTAATAGCCCTTCCGTCATTTTATCTTTACTCTGTGTACTAAGTTCTGGCTTTTATTGCCTTCCCCCCCCCCCCCCCCTTCCCCAGAGAAAACACCATATTCGCAATTGAAACCATGAAAATGGGTCATTTATCAGGTATTTTTTCTCTCGCCAAAGTCAGTCACTTTGCATTAGGACAAGCTTGTACTCTCTTTTACTAAGCTAAAGTATATTAATAAACCACTCTAAGACATCATGACATAATTTTAACTAGATCGGAGCATCTTTACAGTTTTCGTCATTTTCACCTAAAAAGTGACACTTCAGGCCTCTTGCCAGAACAGAAGATGTTGACTCAGATCAAAAAGCTTTTGCACGTTTCTTATAAACGCATGTTGACCCTATTCACATTGACCTAATGCATTATGGTTGAACGTTTGATTGTCGTCATAGACACTGTCGCCATAATGTCGGCATCCCTTTCTTACGTGGGATCTGGAAGATTTAGTATATGTTAAGAGAAATAACTATTTTTTGTACTGTTTTGTCACAAACCAGTGTTGTGTGATTTCGTAATTCAAATGAATCATGGCAAGCCCCTTTCCTAACGTGTTTCCATTATTTGTCCATTGACACAAAACATTTACATATGCCAGCAATTCTGCTAATATTTCTTTTTCTCAACAAGTCCGTTGACATATTAGCTTTAATATGATGCAGATATGAATTCTCCAGTACAAGTCTTATCATAAACCACATCTAACAGTAACACTTTTATCATATAAAATGCTACATAAGGTTTATACATGCTTCGTTTAGAGAGCTGTAAATGTTTAATGACTGTTGTCATTTTCCTACTTACACAGTATACTAAGATAATAGTGTAAAACTACTATGTAACCCAACCTGCAATGTCAGGTCACCGCTGAGTGCATTTACTGAACACTCACAACTTAACACTGAATACGACACAACCAGTAGCAGACGTAAGCTCAAACGGACCCATGATAATCTCTCTAGAAGCCAGAAGTGGCAGACTGTCCAAGCCTATTTGTAGGTTACTTGAAGCTCAGAGATAAGGCAGAAATCATGCACTAGTCTGACCTAAATTAAGTCTCATAAGTGCTTTCTTTTTCTATTTTCTAATAAGAAACACTAGCACACTATAAAATCCGAATATGATAACTCTGAAGCAATTCATTTTAACTGTGGACCCATGTTGGGTACATAAATCATTTGATTTGTATTTTTACAGCTATGGTCAATGTTACACTTACTACTAGTGACATCACAACAGTGCGCCTCCTTCCTAAGTTGAGTCATAGCAACAAGGTCATTATTATTATTATCATTTATTTATAAGGTACCGCAATGGTTTTGCAGGGCAGAACACAGTTGTGGAAAAGAGTAGCATTACATATTATAACAATGGGCCTGATTCATATTAGTACATAAACCGGATGGTTTATGTACCCTGCAGTGGATAAAACCATGTGCACTGCCGGGGAGGCAGATGTACAGTAACATGTGCAGAGAGTTAGATTTCTGTTATTTTGTTTCTGTGCAGGGTAAATGCTGGCTGATTTATTTGTACACTGCAATATACAGTAGATATCATTTTGAAGTACAAACCCAACCCAAATCTAATTCTCTCAGTACATCATACTTGCCTACTTTTGAAATCTAGTTTCAGGGAGATTATAGTTGGTAGGGGAATTTTGTACAGTGTCCCATTGAGGGTGTGTGTCATGCTCCACTCAAAGGGCGTGTCTAATTCCATATATGGAGAGATTGTGAACGTGGCACCTAGAAGCGTGGGTGCATACTGCTACATCTGAAAGGAATCTTTTAAAATGACTCATATCCAAATGTAGATGAGCCCCAAAGCAGTTAGTAAGAGCTACTATACTTACTAAAGTGCTGGGAAATGGCGCTGATGATTCAATGTAAATGTATCTATCTCTCATTCTTTTTTCCACAAAAATGTAACAGCTAGGTGAAATGAGGCAGATTGCTAGACTAATGAGGGAGAGAGGGAGATTGCTGTTATTTCAGGGAGTCTCCTGCAGAATGCAGGAGGGTAGGCAGCTATGCTGCACATGTAACATCTGACCCCCCCTGCAGTGCACATGGTTTTGTCCATTAGAGAGAATTTGCTTTTGCACGTGAACCAGAATCAGGCCCTATGTACTAATCCATTGTTTCTGGTTCTGTATGTGCAGGACCTGTTCCGTACATGTCATACCTGCTGACTTTTTAAAACTCCTCTCCGGGAGAATCCCGGAGAGGAGTAAAAGGGGGGGCATATTGAGGCTACGTCTTTGCAGTGCCCGTAACATCAAAATGATTTTTCCTCTGTACGGGTGCATGCGAGTGGTTGTGTAACCAACTTATGCCCCTTTCCCACTGCAGCCTTAAAACGGTATTTTGCCGATTTTTGAGGGCAAAATACCGTTTAAGGCTGCAGTGGGAAAGCGCCAGAGTTGAAATACCGTTTAAAGTTAAACGGTATTTCAACCCGTTTTCAGAGCAGGGTTTTGCACGGTAATCTACCGTTTAAGATGCAATGGGAATGCATCTTTAAACGGTAGAGATGATTGCTGATTTTTTTCAGCAATCATCTCCGTGTGTGTACGCTGCCGGGCTGAAAGATTAACCACTTTCAGCCCGGCGGTACACCCCGCTGCCCCCCGCCCCCCCCTCCCCCTCGCCCCCGTCCTGTTATACACCTTTTACACGGGTCCCGTGTAAATGGCGGTGTACATGGTCCCGCTGCGGGTGCAGGCACCCGCAGCGGGTCCACAGCGTGCAGCGCTGGGCAAGATGTGCCCAGGTGCTGCGGGAGGAGGGGGGTCCCTGCTGCTGCTGAGGGGAGAGGGGGTACCTGTCAGCCTGACACGGCGCTGCTGCTGCCGTATCTCCCCCCCCGGCGGCCGCTGCCGCTGCTGTATCTCCCCCCCCCGGCGGCCGCTGCCGCTGCTGTATCTCCCCCCCGGCGGCCGGTCCTTGCGGCGGATGTACAGTCAGTGTCGGCGGTCCCTCTGGCGCAGGGGAAATAGTACTTATTTCCCCTGCGCCAGAGGGACCGCCGACACTGACTGTACATACGCCGCAAGGACCGGCCGCCGGGGGGGAGATACAGCAGCGGCAGCGCCGTGTCAGGCTGACAGGTACCCCCTCTCCCCTCAGCAGCAGCAGGGACCCCCCTCCTCCCGCAGCACATGGGGACAGCTTCCCCCCTCTACCCCCTCCAAGCTGCCTGTCTATCCTTGTTGATAGATATATATCTATCTATATATATATATAGATCTATATATATATATATATATAGATCTATATATATATATATATATAGACATAGATCTATAGATCTATATATATATATATATATATATCTATATATCTATATATAGATATATATATCTATATATAGATATATATATATATATATATATATATATCTATATATATATATATAGATATATATATATCAACAAGGAAAGACAGGCCTGACCCATTGTCACAGGCACTAAACGTTTTGAAGAGCTAAAACGTTTTACCTGCAATGGGAATGGTACTTAAATGGCATTTGAAACTGTAATCTGCTGCAGTGGGAATGCTAAATACCATTTAAGATTACCTGTAAACTAAAACGGGTCTGCAGTGGGAAAGCAGCATAATAATTTTACAGTAGTTAGGACAAACTGTATTACAGGAGCTGCATTTCCTGGTCAGACACAATATGCAGGACATCGATTACAAATTAACCTCTGCAATATTTTTGTTATGACTTGCACTGGAAAAATGTCACTTAAGCTAGAGGAATCATGGTTTGCGTACAGTTAATTATTTTCCAAATATACTGGTTTTTTTACATTAACATCTAGAACTCATTTTAGTTTCCAAGACCACAGTTTTAAAGAGACAAAAACCAATCCTGCTGAGGAGAACGGTCATTTTCCTAGAAATGACCTAGAAGTAGATTGGTGAGAATATAGAATGCCTTCTATTGACTTGCTCTTAAATTCTTTTCTTTTTATAGACTCTGTTGGTCATTTTTGTGTTCATTTTACTGCTTCTAAAAACTTTATGGTCTATAAAAGTCTTAACAAATTGACATAATTTACTGATAAGTTGTAAAAATTTGCTAAGGAATAGATTTCAATGCACAATGGCGGATTACCACACTCGTCACTGACGTGACATTCTCATATACAGGTTGAGTATCCCGTATCCAAAATGCTCGGGACCAAGAGAATTTTGGATAACGGATTATTCCGTATTTTGGAATATTTTAATATTTCAATTATGTATTTTGAAGTATCTTGCATGTATGCTGTATAAACACATAAAATACACACAAATATATTTTATTACCACATAAAATACACACAAATATATTTTATTTGTTCAAAAAACAAGGTTTCAAAACATGAAACAAAATTTGTGTACTATCTCAGGCACTGAATTTGAATGCCAAGCAATCATTTTCTTGCACATATATAGTGCCAGTTACATATCATGTCACCAGTAGTGCTGTTACAAATGTCCCCTGTGAGTTTTTAGCAAAAAAAATATTTTTTTTTTCACTTTCTGGAATGTATGGTTTTCGGAATAATTCGGATAACGGATACTCGGATACGGGATACTCAACCTGTATATATGTCTTTATACCACTGTTTTCTTTCTGGTGGTGCCCATTGCCTCATTCATCATTCTACTTTTCTTATAACACTGAGCCTTCAATACTTACAAGACCCAAAACAGGTGCATACATGTGTGTGCTTGTGTGTGTTATCCTGTATATACTGTATGTGTATCATTATACATCATAATTCCCCTTATGCTGCTATGTATATTCATTTTTAACAACATTGTTTTATGCCTAAAATTATTGTTTTATTAGTTTCTGCAACTATGTATTTTATTGATGTATCCCCCTTTTTTAAAAACCTTTTAATGTAATGTTTCACCTTCATTGTCATTTTTAAATGTATTCTTTTTAAATGTATCCATGCACTTTATTCACACATATGACTGCTTAGACGTTACATAGCAATTACTGAAGCCGGACGCAGGTTAAATACTAGTGGCCGGCTGAAGGTCATGTGATGAAGCAGGCTGGGTTTAAAAACACCTCCCTGTAACCACAGCGGCACATCTTGAAACCCACTAACAGAAACGCGTTGATGATCGGGCCGCATCTCACAGAAGCATCAGGACGCATCCACCTCTGAAGCGGCACCACACGGATCTCTCATGATTTCATGCTGTCTTGTCTGCGATCTGAAGTTCTATATTGTAAGTTCATTCCTTTGTGACCACAGGAAGGATCTTATGTAAAGAACCAAGATCCCAAATGAAGATAACTTTCATTAGTTATTTCACACAGCGCTAGTTACTTGTTAATCCATTTGCTCTGTATGTGTATCACTTTATGTATCACAGGCTGAACAATAGACTCCCTTGTAACACCTTAGCACTTGCATTGCTCCATGTCCAGTAATGTCCAGCTAGAGGGTAGTGAGGACACACACACATACACAAACACACACATAATATAATGGACAAAAGTATTTGGATGCCTGATCATTACACCAACAGGAACTGTACTGTTATTGTGATCCAATACATATACTTTAATATGGACTTGGTCCCCTTTTGCAGCTACTGTGTAACAGCTTCCACTCTTCTCGGAAGGCTTTCCACAAGATTTTGGAGTGTTTATGTGGGAATTTGTGCCCATTCACTCTGTACAGCATTTATGAGGTCAGGCACCGATGTTGGACGAGAAGGCTTCGCCCACAATCTCTTTTCCAATTCATCACAACGGTGCCTAATTGAGTTGAGGTCAGGGCTCTTTGTGGCCAGTCAAATTCTTCCACATTGAACTCATCAAATCATGTCTATATAGGCTTTGCTATGTGTATTGGGGCACAGGCATGCCGGAATAGAAAAACTGTTGGAAGCATAGCATTGTTCAAAATGTTTCGGTATGCCGAAGCATTAAGATTGCCCTTCACTGGAGATACAGTAGCCCATACCTTGAAAAACAGCCATACCATTATCCCTCCTCTACCAAACTTCACAGTTGGCATACAGTAATAGTCAGGCAGGTAACATTCTACCGACATCCCCAAAGGGTGTGACTCACAAGGATGGCATATCTGGCAAGGCCCTGACCTTATTAGTGGTACCACACCCCTTTTCTGGTCTTCAGTGCACAGAAATGTACTTATCACTACTAATCATTCCCATGCCCCTATCATGATACCCCCTATAATTTTTTTCTTGATCCGCTCCTGGCTTAGTATAACTCACACTTATTGTAAATACACAAATTGTATTATTATTTTTCAGAGACACTTCATTTCAGAAAATATTTTTTTTCTACATTCCTTTCAAGTGAAACATCATTATAAATAGGCATGTGCACTGGCCACTTTTCGCGTTTTGGGTCCTGATTACCTTCAGGTTTTGGGTTCTAATGGGTTTTGCCAAAACACCCCATAAATGTTTTGGGCTTTGGGTTCTGATTTTTTTTTTTAACCCCTTCCTGACAGAGCCAGTTTTTGCGTTCCTGACAGAGCCCTTTTTTTCAAATCTGACATGTCTCACTTAAGTGGGGATAACTTTTTTTTGCTTTTACTTATCCCAGTGATTTTGAGATTGTTTTTTCGTGACACATTGTACTTCAAATTAGTGGTAAATTTGGGTCGATACAGTCTGTGTTTTTTTGTGAAAAATACCAAAATATCGTGAAAAAATGGAAAATTTAGCGATTTGCAAAATGTTAAATTTTCTGCTTGTGAGACAAATAATCTTACCACTCAAAATAGTGAATAACTAACATAGACCATATGTCTACTTTATGTTGACATCATTATTTCAACTTCCTTTTAATTTTTTGGGACACTAGGAGGCTTACAATATGAATAGCAAATTCTCAAATTTTCAAGAAAATTTCAAACACTGATTTTTTTAGGGACCAGTTCAGTTCTGATGTGACTTTGAGGGACTTGTATGTGAGACACCCCCATAAATAATGCCATTTCAAAAACTGCACCCCTCACAGTATTCAAAACAGCATTTTGGAAGTTTGTTAACCCTTTAGGTGTTTCACAGGAATTAAAACAAAGTGTAGGTGAAATTTCAAAATTTCTTTTTTTTTGCAGATTTGCAATTTTAATACATTTTTCTAAGGAACACAGTACATTTTACTAGAGAAATGTGACTAAAAATTGATTCCCCCAATTCTTTTGTTTTCATAAATATTCTATATGTGGCCCTAGTGTGCACGGTGACCAAACCACAGGCTTCATAATAGAAGGAGCACCTACTTGATTTTGGAGCCTCCTTTTTATGAGATAATTTTTTAGGCACCATGTAGGTTTCTAGGCACCATAAGATGCTAAAAGTTAGGAACCCCCCCACAAGTGACCCCATTTTGCAAACTACACCCCTCAGGGAATTCATCTAGGGGTATAGTGTACATTTCAAACCCCCAGGGGTTTCACCAATTGTGGTACAACTGGGCAGTGAAAATGAAAAATTATTTTTTTTACACAAAAATGCAGTTCTGGCTCAAAATTTGTCATTTTCAGAAGGTATGAAGGAGACAAAGCACCCCAAAATCTGTGCCCCAATTTCTCCCGAGTACGGCAATGCCTCACATGTGACCAAAAAATACCAGTTGGGTGCATGGCAGGACTCAGAAGGGAAGGAGTGATTTTTGGATTTTGCAGCTCAGATTCTGGTGGAATTTTGGTGGGTGCTATGTCGCATTAGCAAGACCCCCAAAGCACCAATACAGTGGAACCCCCCCACAAGTGACGCCATTTTGCAAACTACACCCCTCAGGGAATTCATCTAGGGGTATAGTGTACATTTCAAACCCCCAGGGGTTTCACCAATTTTGATACAAGTGGGCAGTGAAAATGAAATATTACATTTTTTTACACAAAAATGCAGTTCTGGCTCAAAATTTTTCATTTTCAGAAGGTATGAAGGAGAAAAAGCAACCCAAAATCTGTGCCCCAATTTCTCCCGAGTACGGCAATGCCTCACATGTGACCAAAAAATACCAGTTGGGTGCATGGCAGGACTCAGAAGGGAAGGAGTGATTTTTGGATTTTGCAGCACAGATTCTGGTGGAATGAATGGTGGGTGCTATGTTGCACCAATACAGTGGAACCCCCCCACATGTCACCCCATTTTGCAAAGTACACCCCTCAGGGAATTCATCTAGGGGTATAGTGTACATTTCAAACCCCCAGGGGTTTCACCAATTTTGATACAAGTGGGCAGTGAAAATGAAAAATTACATTTTTTTACACAAAAATGCAGTTCTGGCTCAACATTTTTCATTTTCAGAAGGTATGAAGGAGAAAAAGCACCCCAAAATATGTGCCCCAATTTCTCCCGAGTACGGAAATGCCTCACATGTGACCAAAAAATACCAGTTGGGTGCATGGCAGGACTCAGAACGGAAGGAGTGATTTTTGGATTTTGCGGCTCAGATTCTGGTGGAATTTTGGTGGGTGCTATGTCGCATTAGCAAGACCCCCCAAGCACCAATACAGTGGAACCCCCCCACAAGTCACCCCATTTTGAAAACTACACCCCTCAGGGAATTCATCTAGGGGTATAGTGTACATTTCAAACCCCCAGGGGTTTCACCAATTTTGATACAAGTGGGCAGTGAAAATGAAAAATTACATTTTTTACACAAAAATGCAGTTCTGGCTCGAAATTTTTCATTTTCAGAAGGTATGAAGGAGAAAAAGCACCCCAAAATCTGTGCCCCAATTTCTCCCGAGTACGGCAATGCCTCACATGTGACCAAAAAATACCAGTTGGGTGCATGGCAGGACTCAGAACGGAAGGAGTGATTTTTGGATTTTGCAGCTCAGATTCTGGTGGAATTTTGGTGGGTGCTATGTCGCATTAGCAAGACCCCCCAAGCACCAATACAGTGGAACCCCCCCACAAGTCACCCCATTTTGAAAACTACACCCCTCAGGGAATTCATCTAGGGGTATAGTGTACATTTCAAACCCCCAGGGGTTTCACCAATTTTGATACAAGTGGGCAGTGAAAATGAAAAATTACATTTTTTTACACAAAAATGCAGTTCTGGCTCAAAATTTTTCATTTTCAGAAGGTATGAAGGAGAAAAAGCACCCCAAAATCTGTGCCCCAATTTCTCCCGAGTACGGCAATGCCTCACATGTGACCAAAGAATACCAGTTGGGTGCATGGCAGGACTCAGAACGGAAGGAGTGATTTTTGGATTTTGCAGCACAGATTTTGGTGGAATGAATGGTGGGTGCTATGTTGCACCAATACAGTGGAACCCCCCCACAAGTCACCCCATTTTGCAAAGTACACCCCTCAGGGAATTCATCTAGGGGTATAGTGTACATTTCAAACCCCCAGGGGTTTCACCAATTTTGATACAAGTGGGCAGTGAAAATGAAAAATTACATTTTTTTACACAAAAATGCAGTTCTGGCTCAAAATTTTTCATTTTCAGAAGGTATGAAGGAGACAAAGCACCCCAAAATCTGTGCCCCAATTTCTCCCGAGTACGGCAATGCCTTACATGTGACCAAAAAATACCATTTGGGTGCATGGCAGGACTCAGAAGGGAAGTAGTGATTTTTGGATTTTGCAGCTCAGATTCTGGTGGAATTTTGGTGGGTGCTATGTTGCATTAGCAAGACCCCCCAAGCACCAATACAGTGGAACCCCCCCACAAGTGACCCCATTTTGCAAACTACACCCCTCAGGGAATTCATCTAGGGGTATAGTGTACATTTCAAACCCCCAGGGGTTTCACCAATTTTGATACAAGTGGGCAGTGAACATGAAAAATTACATTTTTTACACAAAAATGCAGTTCTGGCTCAAAATTTTTCATTTTCAGAAGGTATGAAGGAGAAAAAGCACCCCAAAATCTGTGCCCCAATTTCTCCCGAGTACGGCAATTCCTCACATGTGACCAAAAAATATCAGTTGGGTGCATGGCAGGACTCAAAAGGGAAGGAGTGATTTTTGGATTTTGCAGCTCAGATTCTGGTGGAATTTTGGTGGGTGCTATGTCGCATTAGCAAGACCCCCCAAGCACCAATACAGTGGAACCCCCCCACAAGTGACCCCATTTTGCAAACTACACCCTCAGGGAATTCATCTAGGGGTATAGTGTACATTTAAAACCCCCAGGGGTTTCACCAATTTTGATACAAGTGGGCAGTGAAAATGAAAAATTACATTTTTTACACAAAAATGCAGTTCTGGCTCAAAATTTTTCATTTTCAGAAGGTATGAAGGAGAAAAAGCACCCCAAAATCTGTGCCCCAATTTCTCCCGAGTACGGCAATGCCTCACATGTGACCAAAAAATACCAGTTGGGTGCATGGCAGGACTCAGAAGGGAAGGAGTGATTTTTGGATTTTGCGGCTCAGATTCTGGTGGAATGAATGGTGGGTGCTATGTTGCACCAATACAGTGGAACCCCCCCACAAGTCAGCCCATTTTGCAAACTACACCCCTCAGGGAATTCATCTAGGGGTATAGTGTACATTTCAAACCCCCAGGGGTTTCACCAATTTTGATACAAGTGGGCAGTGAAAATGAAAAATTACATTTTTTTACACAAAAATGCAGTTCTGGCTCAAAATTTTTCATTTTCAGAAGGAATGAAGGAGACAAAGCACCCCAAAATCTGTGCCCCAATTTCTCCCGAGTACGGCAATGCCTCATGTGTGACCAAAAAGTGGCAGGACTCAGAAGGGAAGGAGTGATATTTGGATTTTGCAGCACAAATTCTGGTGGAATGATGGTGGGTGCTATGTCGCATTAGCAAGACCCCCAAAGCACCAATACAGTGGAACCCCCCCACAAGTGACCCCATTTTGCAAACTACACCCCTCAGGGAATTCATCTAGGGGTATAGTGTACATTTCAAACCCCCAGGGGTTTCACCAATTTTGATAAAACTGGGCAGTGAACATGAAAAATTACATTTTTTTACACAAAAATGCAGTTCTGGCTCAAAATTTTTCATTTTCACAAGGAATGAAGGAGACAAAGCACCCCAAAATCTGTGCCCCAATTTCTCCCGAGTACGGCAATGCCTCACATGTGACCAAAAAATACCAGTTGGGTGCATGGCAGGACTCAGAAGGGAAGGAGTGATTTTTGGATTTTGCGGCTCAGATTCTGGTGGAATGAATGGTGGGTGCTATGTGGCATTAGCAAGACCCCCGAAGCACGGTGAAATTATGAACCTAATATTCCATAGATGTGTGGTATATTTTAAAACACTCCTTTATACATAGGCCGGGTTTGTCGGGGCAAGTGTAACACTGGAAAATAGTTTGCTTTCTTATTCCCTTTTTATAGCAAACTTTGCACCTTTTTTGTGTCCTGCCCTTTTTTCCAGTGGAGGGGATTTCATCAGGAAAATGCTGCCCTGGTACAATACGGGGGCCAGTACTAGAAGTACTGGGGCCCTCTGCCTGCTGGTTCCCAAATATTAGGCCCTTTATGACTTCCTCTTGAAAGTGCATAAATGTCCCCCTCTGGCCGGTAGAACGGAATAGCACGTAAGCGTTATACAGTGCCATCTCGATGATATACACGGCCACCTTCTTGTACCAGATTTTTGTTTTCCGCAGGGCACTGTACGGCTTCAGTACCTGATCTGAAAGATCCACTCCGCCCATGTACCTATTGTAATCCAGGATACAATTAGGTTTTGAGGTGTGGGTACTGGTACCTCGTACAGGGACGGAGGTGGTACTGTCTCCGTGAATTGTTGTCAGTATAAGGACATCCCTCTTGTCCTTATATTTGACCAACAACATATTTTCGTTGCATATTCCCCTGCTTTCACCCCTTCTCATTACTTGGGCAATGTGCGTTTTTGGGAGGCCTCTTTGGTTCTTGCGCACAGTACCGCAAGCTGCTGTACCTCTTGAACCAAGGGCCTTAAACAGGGGGATGCTAGTGTAAAAGTTATCCACATAGAGGTGATAACCTTTATCCAGGAAGGGGTGCACTAAATCCCAGACAATTTTCCCACTAACACCTACGAGGGAGGGGGGGCATTCTGGCGGTTCAATTCTTGAATCCTTCCCTTCATAAACCCTAAACCTGTGGGTGTACCCTGAGGTGCTTTCACACAGTTTATACATTTTTATGCCATACCTTGCCCTCTTACTGGGAAGGTACTGGCGGAATTTAACCCTTCCTTTAAAATATATAAGGGACTCGTCGATACAAATAAATTTTTCAGGGATGTACACCTCTTCAAATTTGGCACTGAAATGATCAATGACCGGCCTGACTTTGAATAGCCGGTCAAAGGTGGGATCATCTCTGGGTGGGCACTGTGCATTATCGGTGTAATGTATAAATTTAAGAATTGTCTCAAATCGAGTCCGGGTCATGGCCATACGGTAAAATGGAGTACTGTACAGAACATCTGTACTCCAATATTGCCTAATTTCTGGCTTTTTTACTATGCCCATATGAAACACCAGACCCCAAAACGTCATCATCTCTACTGCATCTACAGGGGTCCACCTAGCAAATGATGATGTGGGGTTTTGAGCAATAAACTGCTGGGCATATAAATAAGTTTGGTCCACCATTAAATTTACAAAATCATCAGAGAAAAATAATTTGAAAAAGTCAATTTCTCTGAGACCTGTGGAATCAAATTGGATTCCTGGCATGGCCAAAAACTCAGGAACCTGGGGCTCAAAATTGTCTGGTGGTGGGGTCCATACGAGATCAATTGTTGGGGGGGGGGGTCTCAGCTGCTCTACGGGGGCGTCTTTGAGGGGGTCCCTCATCATCAGAGGAGGAAGAGGAGCTTAAGGCGAATCCTTCAAATTCCCCGCTTGCATCACTGGCTGTGTCAGAGTCAGAAGCAAGCAGGGCATATGCCTCCTCCGCTGAATACATTCTTCTGGATGACTGTGATGACATTTGGGAGGACATTTGGGAGGACATTTGGGATGCCATTTTTATTTTTGTGTTACTGGTAGTGAAATGTTTCAACACGTGTATAGTGTAGGGGGGGGTACAAACTTTATTTCAACCCGGGGGATATGTAGTGTGTATGTAGTGCAGAAAAAAAAAAAATACTTTATACCAATAAAAAAAAAAAAAAAATGAAGGGGTTAAAAATAAAAAATTGAAGGGGTTAAAAAAAAAAAAAAAAAAAAGGTCCTGCGTCAAAAATTGAGCACAGATGTTGGTCAGTAACGTCTGTCACTGAACAGCGCTCAAAGGCAACAGGAATTTGATAAAAAAAAATAAAAAAATAGATCAACCCTGTGCCGAAAAAGCTGATCAGTGATGTACGTCACTGATCAGCGCACAGTGGCCACAGGACACCCACAAAATCACAGTGTGTGTAAAAAAAAAATTAAAAAAAGACCCCACAGCACTCACAAAAAAAAAAAAAGGTGATCAGTGATGCGACACTGATTACCAGTGAGGTGCAGCAGGTGCACAACCTTTGGTGCAACTGACAGGTATATATATAAAAAAAAAAAAACCTCTGCACCCCCAAAAAAGTTGCTGATCACCTCAGATATAGTGATCAGCACAAAAGGCGGGGGCAGCAGACACAAAATTTAGCACTCTCTGTCACTCTCTATCACTCTCTGTCACTATCTCTCACTATCTCTCACTATCTCTCACTATCTCTCACTATCTATCACTCTAGGACACTAAAAAACCTGCACCCCCAAAAAGGGGGGGTAGCAGACACAAAATATACACTCTCTATCACTCTCTGTCACTATCTCTCTCTATCTCTCTCTATCTCTCACTATCTATCACTATCTATCACTATCTATCACTCTATGACACTACAGCAGCAGCACTGACAGGTATATCTATATATAAAAAAAAACCTGCGCCCCCAAAAAGTTGCTGATCAGTTAATTTATACTGATCAGCACAAAAGGAGGGGGCAGCAGTCAGTTATATCAAAAATATATAGCACAATCTGTCACTATCTCTCTCTATCTCTCTCTCTCTATCTCTCTCTATCTCTCTATAACTATCACACTGCAGCAGCACAAAATATAGCACTCTGTCACTAGGCCTCTCTATCTATCTCTCTCTCTCTATCTCTCTCTATCTCTCTCTCTCTATCTATAACTATATCACACTGCAGCAGCACAAAATATAGCACTCTCTGACACTATCTCTCTCTCTATCTCTCTCTATCTCTCTCTATCTCTCTCTATCTCTCTCTCTCTATCTCTCTATCTAGCTATTACACTGCAGCAGCACAATTTCACAGCACAGGAAGGCACAAGTAGCAACAGGATCCAGGAAGCATCCAGCACACTACTTGGCAGATCAAGCAGTGATCAAGCAGCGATGAAGCAGTGATCAGGTAAGTATGGAGCAAGGTTCTGGTCAGTATATGGCGGCAGGTGGCACGGTGACCGCACTGCACGCTATTCCAGACCGGAATGGCGTCTGCAGTGCAGTCACCGTTAGTTTAAACCCCCCTCCATGGCTGTGATTGGTCCGTCGGTCCGACGAACCAATCACGGCCTTTGGGGGCGGGCGGGGTGCGGTGGGGTGACACCAGTGTCACCCTTACACCCCGCGGTGATTGGTGCTGTACTTTACAGCACCAATCACCTCCGATCCCGTGTCACCGGCGAACGTTATTCGCCGGTGACACAGGAAAACGCTGTAATTGGCTGTTCACACTGAACAGCCAATCACAGCGATCGCCGACGGGGGGGCGGCATCGCAGCCCCCCCTGGGCATGCACGGACATGTCTGCTGTCAGGGACAGCAGACATGTTGAAACTGTCACCGCGTCTATAGACGCGGTGACAGTTTAAATCCATGACGTACATTTACGCCATGTGTCGGGAAGTGCTTCCCGACCATGACGTAAATGTACGTCAAATGTCGGGAAGGGGTTAAAGCATAAAAACGGCTAAAATCGCATACACTAGACTGATATGGCACACTTAGCATCACTCCTGGACTGATACTGAACACTTAGGATCACCCCTGGACTGATACGGAACGGAACACTTAGCATCACCGCTGGACTGATACAGAACACTTAGGATCACCCCTGGACTAATACAGCGCACTTGGCAGTGCCCCATGAATTATACGGCAGACTTGGCTCACCCCTGGACTTATACGGCACACATGCGGGCACCTTTGGACTGATACGGGACACATGGGGGCACCCATGGAATTACACCGCACACACGCAGGCACCCCTGGACTGATACAACACACTTAGCATCACCCCTGGACTGGTACAGCACACTTAGCAGTACCCCATGAATTATACAGAAGACTTGGCAGCCACCCATGAATTGTATGACGGGCAGTATTGATGGTGTAATGGTTAGCATTACTGCCTCACAGCACTGAGGTCATGGGTTCAATACCCAGCATGGCCCTAACTGTGCGGAGATTGCATATTCTCCCGTACTTGCGTGGGTTTCCTCCAGGTACTCCGGTTTCCTCCCACAATCTAAAAATATACTGGTAGGTTAATTGGCTCCCCAAAAATGAACCCTAGAATTTCTGTGTGTGCATGTACATGTGGTAGGGAATATAGATTGTAAGCTCCACTGGGGCAGGGACAAATATTCTCTGTAAAGCGTTGCAGAATCTGTGTGCGCTATATAAGAAACTGCTAATAAATAAATAATATGACACACTTGGCTCACTCCAGGAATTATGCGTCACACATGCGGGCACCCCTGACCTGATACAGCACACATGAAATTATATGGCACAGATGGCGGCAGCCCTGGACTGATACTGCACACATGGCGGCAGACATGCAATTGTACGGCAGACACTGCAACATTCCTGCAGTAAAAAAAAAAGAAAAACTTTTATTCTTTTAATTAAAAAAAAGAGCAGCACACCTGGAATTATACGACAGACTTAGCAATACCCCTCGAATTATATGGCACTCTTGGCTCACCCCTGGACTGATACAGCACATTTAATAGCATTTGCAGTAAAAACACTTTTTTTTTCTTTTCATTAAAAAAAGGACAGCTCCCCTGGTCTGATACAGGACACATGGGGGCACCCCTGGACTGATACGGGACACATGGGGGCACCCATATAATTATAAAGCACACATTGGGGCACACCTGGACTGATACGGCACTACTAGGTACCAGCAGACAGGTAGTATATAGAAAGAATGAGATACGGCAGTACTAGGCACCAGACAGGTAGATACGGCAGTACTAGGCACCAGACAGGTAGATACGGCAGTACTAGGCACCAGACAGGTAGATACGGCAGTACTAGGCACCAGACGGGTAAATACGGCAGTACTAGGCACCAGATGGTAGATACGGCAGTACTAGGCACCAGAGAGTTAGATACGGCAGTACTAGGCACCAGACAGGTAGATACGGCAGTACTAGGCACCAGACAGGAATATACGGCAGTACTAGGCACCAGAGAGTTAGATACGGCAGTACTAGGCACCAGACAGGTAGATACGGCAGCACTAGGCACCAGACAGGTAGATACAGAAGTACTAGGCACTAGACAGGTAGATACGGCAGTCCTAGGCACCACACAGGTAGATACGGAAGTACTAGGCACCAGACAGGTAGATACGGCAGTACTAGGCACCAGACAGGTAGATACGGCAGTACTAGGCACCAGACAGGAAGATACGGCAATACTAGGCACCAGACAGGAAGATACGGCAGTACTAGACACCAGACAGGTAGATACGGCAGTACAAGGCACCAGACAGGTAGATACTGCAGTACTAGGCACCAGACAGGTAGATACGGCAGTACTAGGCACCAGACAGGTAGATACGGCAGTACTAGGCACCAGACAGGTAGATACGGCAGTACTAGGCACCAGAGAGTTAGATACGGCAGTACTAGGCACCAGGCAGGTAGATACGGCAACACTAGGCACCAGCAGAATGATATTATAATAATTATATTGCAGTAGGTACTGGTTGGCAGGGCACCAGCAGCCTGGAATTTATTACAGCACTGCAGGACAGGTATTATTTATTAATTAAATATAATAGCCTAGGTACTACTAGGTAGGCAGTAGCACTGGCAGTGGCACTAGTGGACTGAGTAGGTGCTGGCAGCCTCTATTCAGTGCAGGCACTAGCAGCACCAGTGGACTATATATATAATATAATATTATTATATACAGCACAGCACCAGAGGTAGGCTCCAACACAGAGGAGTCAGTAGTACTACAAGTACACAGTTACACACACAGCAGAATCAGTTATCACAGAACCAAAAAAAGAAAATACGAACAGCGCTGTACTGAATATATGAAAATATTTAATAAAATTTACATATTAAAATACAATATTTGGCCAATATAGACACACAAGACACACAAACATACAACAAGAACTCCCCCCTCGAAATTAGAACCGGTTAGTTTTGTTATAAATGCAATTGTAGATTTTTGTTGCTCATTGACAGAGCTAATTAGTAGGATTAAAGGTCAGAGTTCAAGTCACCACAACATGTGCACATTAGTATTGTGGTAATACTTATTGTAATCCAGGGGTATCTGTGGCTTGTAGTTTCAGCGACGAATTTCTCCGACCGCCCACACTGCAGTCATATCCGAGACCAATCCGATAGCTGAATGAAATATCAGCCTTTAAGTCCCCTCTCAACGCGTTTCTCCACCTACGTCCTTCAGCGGCTTCCTCAGGAGAAGTATATACTTCTCCTGAGGAAGCAGGATTGTATTTTAATATTGTATTGTTTTAATATACGTATTGTATTTTAATATGTAAATTTTATTAAATATTTTCATATATTCAGTACAGCGCTGTTCCTATTTTTCTTTTTTTGGTTCTGTGAATTAAGATGGGTTTTGGTAATCCCCCTACAGGTTCAGCAGCAGTGCCGAATATACAATCAGCGCTCAGTATCACTTTGTGGAGTCTTTGTTGAATCAGTTATCAGTTTACAGCAGGGCTGGGCAACACTGGCCCTCCAGATGTTGATGAACTACACATCCCAGCATGCCTTGCATCACTTTCAGCATGGCCACATAGCAAAACTAATGCAAAGCATCCTGGGATGTGTAGTTTATTAACATCTGGAGGGCCGGTGCTGCCCAGCCCTGGTTTACAGTGTCAGTTAGTTACACAGCTGACTGTCCTCCTTGCTAGGGTGATCCCAGCCTAAGCAGAGAGGAGGACAAAGTACACAGCAGCACTGAGGGAGACAGGCCCCAGCAGACAGCCCCAGCAACAATTTCAGTTCAAGCCCAGGCAGCAGCACCAACACACCCTCTACTAGACTGGAGTGAAGATGGTAGGCGCCGGAGCCGCTATTTAAAGCATTGCGAGAATCCGGCGCCAGGCGATGATGTTTTGCCCACGCGGCCGGATCTGAGTCAGGCGGGAAGCTCCGAGCGCCGCTCGGATCCGGGCTCGGATTGATGACGTTCATGTGGGCTCGGATTTCGGAAATCCGAGCCTGCACATCCCTAATTATAAATTATTCAATTTGTTATTATCTATAAAATACCCAGCTCGAAAAAAACTGACTTACAAAACTACATTTTATAATAAAATGACTAACAATGCTATGGTCAAGATAGTTTTTCTTGGAACAGGATTTAACTACGATTGCATCAATAGATGACCCTATTAAACTTATATTCTTCAAACTTCAGCAAGTCCAATTCTTTATTTCTTAATGAATTCAGTATACTGTATATTTCAGCAACAAAAATGTACCCTTCTAGGGGAAATTTACTAAGATTGAATGGGTACAAATGGGTGTATTCATACCCGTTCAATCTTAGTAAATTTTCGCTTAGTGTATATATCTATGTTAGCAAGAGGCATAACTAGAAGGATGTGGGCCCCATAGAAAAATCTTGTACGGGGCCCCCATTGTCACTACAATGCCCATGGGGGGGGGGGCAGAAGAAAGAATGAGAGTGTAAGAGACAAAGGGTGTCGGGAGAGAGACAGTGCTGAGTAGAGTTGAGGAGAAAGACTGTCAGAGAGGGCGTCGGAAAGAGACAGGGAGAGAGGGAGAGAGAGAGATATGGAGGAAAGATAGAGGGAGAAAGCATGGGAAAAGAAGGGGGGAGAAGAGAGGAGAAATACTAGGGGCAGAGAGACAGGTGGAGTGAGAGATTGGGCTGAGAGAAAGATGTGCAGGAGGAAAGAGAGCAGGGAAGAAAGAGAGCGAGAGAGAGCATATAGATGGCACTGCGTACCTGCTACTTTACCCCCATTACTTACAGGTGCCGCTGTGTACCTTTTAATTACAGCCCCCCATACCCAATTAAGGTGACGCTGTGTACCCTCCCAGGACAGAGGACGCTACCTCTGGCAGCATGGTGTCCTCTCCACCGAGTCTTCACCCTGCCGTGTCTCCGCTCCGTAGGGGCTCCACAGCACACCACTTAATCTCTGCCATGCCGTGCCGGAAGTTGCATAAGCGCTGGGACTCCGGAGTCCTCACCATTGTGCCTGGTCTCCACTTCGCACACCAGTACCAGAAACTGCACTGGCCGCTGGGTCTCCTGAGTCCGCATCACCGCGCCGGTCTCTCCACACAGCACATCAGCACTGGAAACTGTGCAGTACACATGCGCTTTTGAAGGACGCGCTGGGGCTGATCACTAGAGAGTGACATTGAGCCCCAGAACAGAGGAGGAGGAGGAGAGACCAAGGCATGACTAGCTTAGGCTGGACTATCACTTCCCTTCTATAGTGCTGCACTGTCGCTGGGACAAAGGACAGCGGCGCTGTCAGCCTGCCATTGCCCCCAGCATTGTTTTAAAAATGTAAAGAGTGCAGGGGATTGTTAGCTTGGCCCCGGGACCCCCCAGCCACCGGGCCCTATAGCAACTGCATCCCCTGCACGCTCTATTGTTATGCCACTGATATTAGCCTTTTTGGTGCACACATTGAGGATGCAATTTACTAAGATGGGACTTCTAATTCACATGGGATGGTGCTTTGGGCAACCAATCAGATACTATCTATTATCTTCTAGAAGGTGCTAAATTTTTTAGATTTTGATTGGTTGAAAAAGTTCTACCATCTTAGTAAATTTTCCACTAAAAACCGACCTAGTGGATTCTAAATAGTGCTAGCTGATTTTAGTTGTGTTTCATTTTAGATTCAATATACATCAGATGCTGAAGCTCTCTGAGGTATCCAGTTATTGATAAATCTACATTAAAAGATAGACAGTTAATAGGTCCAACCCATATTGTCAACATGCAATAGGTGTATAGGGTCTAAAGATCGACTGGGTCAAAAGGTTGACAGGTAAAAGGTAAACAATCCTTAAGGTCTGCCGTTTCAAAAGGTTGACACATATATGGCCGACACCATAAAAAAAACCACGGACTATGAATAGAAATAGTAACCTGTGTTGAGAGCTGAGTGAAGCACCTTGCCTGAAGCGTGGTGAGCAAAGCCATCTCATTAGGGTACACGTTTCCACAAATTTGGCTCATATTGTAGACCTGATATCCTCTACCTGAACGCACTTATTTCCAAATTTCTTTTTTTGTGGTAAAAGACCTTGTATGTCATTGACTAGATTGATGCGTACTACATCAGATGGTGGTTTATATATCCCTAACTTCCAATTATATACTTGGTCTAATCACTTCAAAATAATCTCTGATTGGTTCTGTACCACTTCCCTATAAACAGATATCACTCTAGAATTAGCAATCTTCAAACCCTTCTCTCCCAAAACCTTGCTACATTCTAGAATCAAACAAATCCCACCTCACATATTTGAACATATACTGTTCGGTAGCACATATGAAGCTTGGCTCCAGATAAATAAAACCCTCCACAGATATTCTACCATTTCCCCATATCTACCTCTATGGGGCAATCCAGACTTCTCTTGTTCTATTTCCAATCCTATTCTCACCACCTAGAAATGCAATGGCCTTGATTTAGCCACAAAATTATTTGACCCAGGTGGCCAGATGTTCTCCTTCGAATATCTTAAAAGCAGATATTACCTCCCCAATGAACACTTCTACATGTATTTACAGGCTCGACATTTTCTTCTCCCTAAAATTCCTGTTATGATATCTAGACATGACCCTGACCCTCCACTTTTCTATATTTCTTATGATAGACAATCACAGCTTTAAACTTAAAAAACCTATACAAACATCTGATGATTCCCACATCCTAGTAAGTTATAAAGGGGAAAGGGGATGGGAGGCAGATCAGTGCACAGGTCGTAGAAATGTAAATGATACGTTTTAGTATGAGCGATCCACAGTTCTATGAATAGTTTAGGAGTCCTGTATCAACAGGGTCTCAAGGAGTAGTTTGCGTGGAGGTGCACCCTAGAGAGTAAATATAGATGCGAGCAAAGAAGGAAAAGACTCTCTCTGTTTTGGGGCACTCTTTATTTGGTGGATTACGAACTGTAATCCGTTATGGTTCAAAATGAAAATAAGAAATATCACCTGTAGGTTGTACGTAGGGACACAAGTTTATGGGAGTAACACACAATATATATATTAGCACCGCTCTTTGGAGAAGATTCCAACCGGGGGCTGGTGTCAATAAGTGGGATAGAATATTAAACGTGCTAGTTATACATGGCAGAGTGGGATGGATGATTCCATCCTAGGGTGTAAAAGAATTATTAAAATATAGCTTTTATTGATCTTCAATTAAAATAAACACTAGACAAGAACGTTTTTTAGGCGTTCACACACACAAACATAGAACATATATGTTAGTACCACACTTGATAGTTAGTGCCCTGTGGGCAACTGTTGCCCAGTGGGCATGTACTCCTCAAATTGGGGAGCGTAGGCTGTCTGTCACAACACAGTGGATATAGTTTACAGGATGGTAAATATTTTTACTGGTTCAGCTCTATAAGTATCTCAATTTTACAGTCTACTGAAACAAGTATTTGCAACAATGTATCCACAAACAAACATTCTCTTGTAGAGTTTATAGCCTGTAGGTAAACTCCTGAGTCTGTAGTGACAGGTAATTGTAGCCAAGTGAAAATTCTATCACGAAACAATGTATAAGCAGGACAATTACCTTCCTGTTATGTTGCCAAAGAGGATGATATATTAGAAATATTTGTGCCGCAAGGGCCACAAAATAAATGTTCACAAAAGAATTATTTCTAGTAACAGTTGCAGTACGCATCAATTGACAAAAGCTGCCGCAGAATTATATCAAGTAACAGTTGCGATGTGCAAGGATTGAGCTGAGCTGCCACCACTTATTTGATGCAGTCAGTAATGCCCGTGTCGTCAAACCAAGCCAGCTGTTAGATGAACACTCTCAGTGCATTGTAGAGTGCTAGGTCTGTCAACAGGTATGTCAACTGTTGCATTGTCGACATCTAGAATGATACCCAATACGTGCGAGTAACCCTGTCGTACTTGGCCCACAAATGCGTATACGCAGTGATGTGGTTTCTTTACACGTACCCCTTTATCATATGACCAGGATAGATACCAGTATGCACAGGCATCGAAATGCCCCCTATCAGTTATAATATAGCACTACTCATCGGTGCTCTTTGGGTCAATAGTTAATGGGTTTACGTCTACAAATTGTGCTATTCAGAAAATATAGTTACATACATGTAGTACATATTCTTGTCATCTGGGCTAGGCTGCCGCTGATATTCACTTCTAAACACCGGTGATGATAAAAAATATATATAATATCTTATTGGTGTCAGCGGTTAGTGTGTCGACAGATTCGACTGTGCTTATCAGGACAGTTTTCTAGTTAGGTACATACAGCGAGCTCATGGGTATTTTAATTATATAGGTGTTTGTATACACAACCATCTAGTTATGTTTTACAGAAAAATGAAATTTTGGTGCAGCAGGTACTCCCGCGGTGTAGTGGGATAGGTATCGGGAATGTGGGAGTGGGAAAGGGAAAAGGAAACGGGGGGAAAAAGGAAGAAAGAAGAGGGGAGTGGGGAGGAAGAAAAAGAGAGGGAATAGAGTTGGGATTAGGGGTCTGACTGTAGCCAAAGAGTCTGGGTAATCCCACCGACTTTATATACCCGTAGCAATGGCGGGATTGTCTGGTTCGAGGTTAGAAAGTCCCCTTTCACCTCTGGCAGGCTGCCCCTTCCTCAATTGCCAGCTGCCACCTGGTAAGGGTGGGCTGTTAAGGGTATTGTGGGGGAGGGACCCTGCTCAATGTGGGGTCAGTGAGAGTGGAAAAAGATCTGTGTTAACCCTTCAGTGGGAGAGCGGCTGCTGCCCAGCCTGGTATACCTGTAGCTCGAGGTGGAATACTGTATTTATCTAGGAGAGGTCACCCTTCTCCTATAATACCTTCGTACGCCCCAAGCAAGTTTCCATCAATTTAGCAGATGGACTTTTAAAGGTATGGCGGGTGAGCGGGCTCTATAGTACACTAGAAGGGATTTACTACCCAGACCATACAGTGGGATGCTGCTGTCAGGTTAGTATGCCAGGTTCCCCTGAATGGACACAGTCCAGCGCAGGGTGAGTTACTGGTTAAACAATGCCTGTTGAGTGATCCCTGAGGGGGAAGGGTTAGAAAGAGGGAGAGCAAGAGGAATTAGAAAGCCTTCCAAAATGCACTGCTGTTTTCCCCATGTGTCAGAATGCACAATAGTGGAAGGTGAGCGGCACCTGTCAAGCTGAATGGGTAAGCGGGGAGAGTGGGATGTAGTTGGGAACAGCGGAAAGTAGCGGAATGGGGGTGCGGGGAAGAGCCTGGCGGGAGGGGAGGGTTGGGGGATGCGGGAGATCTGATACCTGTGAGTGCACTCCGTACACTATGTGGGACCGTCTATGTCCCGCTGTAGGCGCCCGGCTGCTGTATGTCCCAGGATGGTGTTGCGTGCTGCTGTGGACGATGCGGCTAGAGCGGGGAGGCGCACGACATCTGCGTCTCTCCCCGGAGCTGCTTATGTCGATTGTCAGAGCCGTCCTGTGTAAAGAATGCAGTCAGCTCCGAATGCTGTTGCGGCTGATGCGGCTGGGGGTGGGAGGCGCACGCTACATGCGTCACTCCCTCAGAACCAACGATCGTTTCACCGTCTGGCTTCTTCAGGGTTCAGGTGTGTGATTCCCACATCCTCTAAGATTCCTGACTCTCTACTCTCATCATGGTCCTCTGATCTCCCAAACATCTCACATTCTCATGTACTCCTCCATTCTTTTCAGCCTTCTCTATGCCTATTACAATCAACATATTTGCAGGAAGTACACTTTAAGACCATACATAGACTTTATATCTCCCCAGCTCAATCCAAGCATATGTCCCCCTTAGCTACTGGGGACTGTTCGAAGTGCAAGATGTGAGATGCCAAATTCTTCCATTGTTTCTGGTCATGTGTAAAAATCCTTAAATTTTGACGTAAACTCATGCCCTTTGTGAATAAATTATACTCCGTATCCTTTCCTTTAGATCCATTAGCTTGCCTCTGTTTAAACTTTAATGATTGGGTATCTACCCTCAAATGTTCACACACGATTCCTTTTCTCTCTACTATTTTTACAATGGCGAAGAAACTCATCTTGATCCACTGGTTGGCACCCACTGCCCCATCTATGTCCGAACTTCATGCTAAACTCTTACAACTGGTATTATTTGATAAACGTACCCTGATGTTATCTATGTCTCGATCTCCTAAATCCTTTCTAGACAAATGGAACCTATATATCCACACTATGAATGAGTCGCAGTGACTGCTGACACTATCATCAATAACAACAGACTCTACCTAATAAAACTCTAATAATCCACAATACTGACTGTACTAATTATGTACCATATATACTCTTCTTAGACATCTTACACTCAAACTCTGATTGTACTGTATGTAACTGATATCTTCCTACACCACCCCCTCCTCCCCCTTTGTGTCATGTCTTGTCTCTTATCCCCCCATTATCAGTTAGCATTTATAATATTTAGACTATTCTATTGGGTTTTTAGACAGTCACTGTTGTCTTTGACACACAACTGGTTGAATTGATACTACTGTCGATATATTTTCTCAATGTCATATGTTTATTCATATATTAATCTAAATACATGTTATAGCTTTCAGACTTGAGGACATGGCCTTGATGTAACTTATTCTTGATACAAATTGTTTATATTCTAACCGCTGTTATTTAGGCTTCCGGCCTACTCAATCTGTATGTAATTGAAAACCCAGTAAAACCATTAATTCAAAATATACATATTCTGCAGCCCTTTACAGAGAATATTTGAGCACTTACACAAATCCTTGCCCCAGTGGAGCTTTCAAACTATATCCCCTACCACATGTACACGCAAACACAGACATTTTAGGGTTAATTTTTTGTTGGGAGCCAATTAACTTACCAGTATATTTTTGTATTGTGGGAGGAAACCTGAGTACCCAGAGTAAAACCACGCAAGCAAGGGGAGAATATGCAAACTCCACAAAGTTAAGGACATGATGGGAATCAAACACATGACATCAGTGCTCTCACAACACTGAGGTCATGGGTTCAATTTCCACCTTGGCCCTAACTGTAATGCTAACCATGACACCAACCATGCTGCCCTAATATATATCTGCACCAACAGCTCTGTAGGTGTGACACTGATAAATTAAAAAGGTGTGTACCCAGCTTAAGTGGCTGGGCATAAAAAAAATGCTCTCCTCCATGGTGTGCAGTTCTACTGCACATAGTTGTATTTCCCCATTTGCTGTTACCATTAACTGGGAAAATCTGTGGCTCTTAGAATCAGCCTTCTCTATATCAAAGTTCACGGGAAAAAATTGGAGTATACTCATAACACAATTTAAAAATATAATAGATAAAGACTAGTTCAGTTTTTAAGAGATCTAGATCAGTTTTTATTAGTCCAATAATCAGACTTTACACCTTTAATTATGATCATACACAGTTCATATCAACAGGCACAGATTTTAGACAGTCTGCAAAGGTACTGTGCAGATGATCCACTGAATGATGGAAGGAATAAATAGATTTGATTAGGATCACACACTTCAATTAGCTCTTTAATATGCAGTGAGCGCTGTGCTCAACCTCAATATGATATGTCTCACCACAATCAGAAACTCCTGCAGTGTTGGAATATAGATGCATTCAGCCAGATACGGCTTCTAACAGGTATTTTAATACTCAATAGTTAATGCTCAATAGTACTTCCGCTACCTGTATACAACATGTGGCGGACCATGGAAAGCAGGGAGGGAAGAGGGAGTGCACAATTACTGCTGCAGAGGTTGGCTTTTGTGGACCACAGTGGTAAGAGGTTAGGACCTCATATACATGCCAAATGTCTGCGCAGCACTGAGAATACATTTTTTGCATAAACATCCATTCACAGGCTTGTGTGTGGGCCTGAAATCAATGATTTCTGTAGTGCTCGTTAATCTAAGTCCCTGGTGACTTAGATTAGAGGCTACCTGCTCTGAGAACAGAGCTGATGACAGCTCCCCGCCCCCAGAAGGCTGATGGCTGCCCCTGTTCGCAAGGGGATGCCAAGCATTTTCCTGGGCACACCCAGCGTTGCAAATGCCCCCCCTTTGTGAGCGCCTCCAAGACTGTGCAAGTCTCCAAAGGCACCCGCATTAAAGCCCTGCACATGCGCATAAGCAATTATGCGCAGATCTTCAACATTGAGCTCCCCGTGCAAACAAACAGGTGAATTTGCAAACCTGAATGAGGACCTTAGTGTGCTCCGATATTAGGATGGTAGCTCAAACTTTGACACATTTATCCGTTAAAAATGCTTTTAACGGTTTCTTCAGAAGGTCTAGATGACTATTAGTAAACTTCATATGCTATTGTTGTCAAAACTTCCCACAGAAATCACCACGTAAAGAGAAAGAAAATGTCTCATCTTAGTTGCTTGAGTCTATTTTTGCACTTTTTGGATCTTGTGCAGCCCTAAATGATGGCAATGGTTGTGCCCTTATAAATTCTAAAGTGAATAGATACTTGACTCTATTTATGAGGGATTAATGCTTCTTTTGAATAAACAAAAATGCTTTCTTAGTCACTGACCTTTCACAGTGTTGATCGCTTTATGATAGTTTACTGACACTCTCATTGTGACATTTACAACACCAAATATATCTTTTTAATGCTCTGAGAAAGGAAACCACATTGAAGGAATTCAATCAGCGATCCATTTTAATACAGACGGCTGTCAAGGAACAGCAGACTACTGAAACATTTTGTGATATATCATTTTTTGAGGAAAAAGGAAGAACTCTTAGTTGCGTGTTCAATGAGGCACATTATTAATTGATGTATTAAGAGTATCATTGTCTACAAACTAATCTATAAGCACCTTTTTGCTGTGTTCATGTTATATAACGTACACAATAAGCCGTAACATTAGTCACCTAACTAAAATTGTGTAGGTCCTCCTTATACTGCAAAAACAGCTGTGATATATTGAGGCATGGACTCCACTAGACCTCTGAAGGTGGCCTGGCACCAAGACATTAGTAGCAGCACTGGATTGGCCCACTAGGATGCCAAGATGCAGTCCAATAGACGCCTCGGCGGACTGGTCCCATAATCCCACCTGTGTTGGCTCACAATTCCTGCTGTGTCTCACATGGAAACAGGAGAAACTGCAGGTGAATGGAGTTGAATTCTGATGAGCAATCAGAGGAACTAGCTTAGTAGCACCTGCAATATATATAACTGCACCTCCATATCAAAGGCTGCTATATATAGAAGTGCAGGGCTGCTGCAAGGAGAAGTGATCTGCTGGTGGGGACAGACAGGAGATGCTGGCCACTGCTGGGAGGATAGAGAGCGGCTACTAGCGACTGCTGCATATTGCAGGGGGGGGGGGGTGATTTTCCAGCTGCTTATGTGTGTTCAACAAAGGGGAGGTCTGTTTGTTTGTGGGACAAAATCTGTTTGTGTGTCGGTGTCTGTTTGTCAGCATCTGTGTGTTGGCGTCTGTGTGAGCATTTGTGTGTCAGCGTCTGTAATCTTTGTGTTTGTCAGCATATTTTTTGTGTTTCAGCATCTGTTTGTGTGTCATCATCTGTATGCGTCACCGCCTGTGATTTGTGTGTTTCAGCATCTGGTTGTGTCAGTGTCTGTTTGATTGTGTTATCTTCAATGTGTAAGGCTTGTCTGTGTGTCAGCCCTCTAGGCACAGTATTTACCTCAACATTATCCACCCCATTTTTTTTATTGTGGAGGTCAATGTGTTTGTTTTTTGTCCTATGGGAGCCAATGAGTTTGTTTTCTGTAGGGCCAATAAGTGTGCGTGTTATTTTTTATTTCCTGTGGGAGCCAATGTTTTTTTTTATTGTTCTCTGATAGTGCCAATGTGTTTTTCCTGTCTGGGCCAATGTGTTCTTAGTCTGTGCATGTGCATGCACTGTGTAGGCATCCTGATGCACAAAAAAGTGTATTAGAAATATGTTGGGCTTCCCTAGGTGGTTACAGGGGCTTGATAACCAGACACAATGGGTGTGTTGTTAATAGTGGCTGTGTACAGAAACGCTAAATTACACACATTGGAGGCAATAGTGAGTTGACTACACCCTATGCTCACTACAGTTTGTACGCTCATACCCGCACTATCCATGTCGGCATGGAGTCGGTTCTATATAGTGTGGCAAGCGCAGTGAGCCACCCAGGCCGAAGCATGGTGAGCATAGCGAGCCCCGCGATTCAATGCGGAAAACTAAGCAAATAGCTTAGTGGGCGCCCAACTAAGATATAAGTACCGTATAATGTCATAGACAGAACTGTAGCAAGATATTACAACTGCATCCAAACTGAGAATCAAGCCCTATAAGAAGGGGGTAAGGCGTCATTAGGTCGACAGTCAAAAGGTCAACCACTATTGGTCGACAAATAAAAAGGGTCGACATGCAATAGGTTGATATTTTCGAAAGGTCAAAACAAGTGTTCGATATGAAAAAAGTCGGCATGAGTTTTTCATGATTTTTTTTTTTTACCGACTTGTTCATACTTTACCATCCCAGTGGGCATAGAGGGAGAATATAATAGCACTGTACACCTATATGGTGTCCATGTCGACTTATGACGACATAAACAACTATATAGATACAGGTGTAGTTCCAGAGGACTGGAGAAGAGCAAATGTAGTTCCACTGCACAAAAGCAGAAGCAAAGAAGAAGCAAGTAACTACAGACCAGTGAGTCTTACATCAGTAGTAGGGAAATTAATGGAAACACTATCAAAAGAAAGAATAGTGGAATATCTTAATTTAAACAACTTACAGGATCCAAAACGTCATGGTTTTACTGCAGGGAGATCATGCCAAACAAGTCTCATTGACTTTTTTGACTCCATGACCAAAATACTAGATGAAGAAGGGGGGGGGGGCTGTAGATGTGGCATGTCTAGACTTTAGTAAGGCATTTGACACTGTCCCACATCGCAGGCTGCTAAAAAAACTTGAACGTGTGGGATTGGATTATAAAACAATTAAATGGATAAGAACCTGGTTGCAGGATAAGAAACAGACAGTTGTAGTAAATGGAGTGCATTCTATGGAGGGACATGTTACCAGTGGAGTACCCCAGGGATCTGTACTTGGACCAGTGCTCTTTAATATCTTTGTTAGGGACATTGTAAATGGTATTGAAGGGAAAGTATGCCCTTTTGCAGATGACACAAAGATATGCAACAGAGTAGACACACCAGGAGGGGTAAATCAAATGACTGATGATCTAAGTAAACTTGAGAATTGGTCAAGAGCATGGCAACTACAGTTTAATGCAAAAAAATGCAAAATTATGCACTTGGGACTCAAAAACCCAAAGGCTCAATATAGTATCAAGGGTACTATAATGGAAACTACTGAGGAGGAAAGAGATCTATGAGTCACTATTTCAAGTGACTTAAAGGCAGGAAAGCAATGTAGCAAGCAATGAGGAAGGCTAGTCAGATGCTTGGTTGCATAGTGAGAGGAATCAGTAGCAGAACAAAATACATAATAATGCCACTTTAAAGGTCATTGGTACGGCCTCATCTGGAATACTGTGTCCAGTTCTGGAGACCATATCTTCAGAAGGATATAAATACATTAGAGAGTGTACAAAGAAGGGCAACTAAAATGGTGCATGGCCTACATCACAAAACTTACCTGGATAGACTAAAAGATCTCAACATGTATAGTTTGGAGCAGAGAAGGGAAAGGGGGGACATGATAGAAATCTTCAAAAATATCAAGGGTTTTAACACAGTACAGGAGGGAAATTTTCTTTAAAGGAAAAGAAGTAATAGAACACAAGGACATGCACTGAAACTGGAGGGAGGTAGGTTCAGGGGAAATGTTAGAAAGATTTACTTCACAGAAAGGGTAGTGGATAAGTGGAATAGCCTCCCATCAGAGGTGGCAGAGGCTAAGACAGTAGAACAATTTAAACATGCTTGGGATAGGCATATGAATATCCTTACAAAGAAATAAGGATTACAAAGGGTTGAGATTACCTGAAGGGTAAAAAAGGGGCAGACTAGATGGGCCAAATGGTTCTTATCTGCCATCAAATTCTATGTTTCATATTATCTGTATGGGTGTGCAGCTGGGTATGCAAAAGTGTAATGTTATATGTAGCCCTTAGGGGGTAACATCTTACATTTTATTTTATGGTGAATCATCCCTTTATGAGTGGACGCTCCGAGCAATCGAGGACATACATGTAGGGGTATGAAAGTATGCATTTGTGCTCCACTTGACCAGTGACCCTTTTGATGTAAAGAACTTGCAATATAAAGAAGATGCAATATTCCCTGCACAATGCTTAACCCCTTCCCGACATTTGACGTATATATACGTCATGGCCGGGATGTACTTCCCGACACATGACGTATATATACGTCATGACTTTAAACTGTCCCCGCGTCTATAGACGCGGTGACAGTTTAAACATGTCTGCTGTCCCTGACAGCAGACATGTCCCAGCATGTCCAGGGGGGGCGGCGATGCCTCCCCCCCCGTCAGCGATCGCTGTGATTGGCTGTTCAATGTGAACAGCCAATCGCAGCGTTTTCCTGTGTTACCGGCGAATATGACGCTCGGTAACACAGGTGTCAATCACCGCCGGGTGGGAGGGGGCGTGAGGGGGTCACCGGTGATGACCACACCTCACCCCACCTCACCCCACCTGCCCCCAAGGCTGTGATTGGTCCGTCGGACCGACGGACCAATCACAGCCATAGCGCGTTATTTAAACTAACGGTGACTGCGCTGCAGACGCCATTCCGGTCTGGAATTGCGTGCAGAGCGGTCACCGGCCAATCTGTCGTGATATACATACCTGATCCTTGCCTGATACTTGCCTGATACTTACCTGATCACCGCTGGTAGCGTGCTGCCAGCAGCTGGATGCTTACTGGATCTTGTCACTTCCTGTGTGCTGCTGCTGCAGTGTAATAGAGTGACATATAGTGAGATATAGTCAGATATAGTCAGAGATAGTCAGAGATAGTGACAGAGAGTGATAGAGAGTGCTATATTTTGTGTCTGCTGCACCCCCTTTTGTGCTGATCAGTATATCTGTGCTGATCAGCAACTTTTTGGGGGTGCAGGGGTTATTTTTTTTTATATATACCTGTCAGTTGCACCAAAGCTTGTGCTGCCTGTGCAACTGACTGCTGCCCCCCTGCTGCCCCCCCCTTTTGTGCTGATCAGTATAAATTAACTGATCAGCAACTTTTTGGGGGTCCAGGGTTTTTTTTTTTAATATATACCCTGTCAGGTTGCACCCACAGTTGGGTGCCTGCTGCCCCTCACTGCTAGTCAGTGTTGCTGCATCACTGATCTGCAGTTTTTTTTTTTTTGGAGAGTGCAGTGGGGTTTTGTTTTTACACCCACGTTGCTTTTGTGGGTGTCCTGTGGCCGCTGAGCGCTGATCAGTGACGTACATCACTGAACAGCATTTTTGGCACAGGGTAGATATAATTTTTTTTCTGCAGTTTTTTTAAATTGTTTTTTTTTTGGAGGGTGCTGTGGTTTATTTTTTTTAAATTGTTTTTACACCCACGTTGCTTTTGTGGGTGTCCTGTGGCCGCTGAGCGCTGATCAGTGACGTACATCACTGAACAGCATTTTTGGCACAGGGTAGGTATAATTTTTTTTCTGCAGTTTTTTTAAATTGTTTTTTTTTTTTGGAGAGTGCTGTGGTTTATTTTTTTTAAATTGTTTTTACACCCACGTTGCTTTTGTGGGTGTCCTGTGGCCGCTGAGCGCTGATCAGTGACGTACATCACTGAACAGCATTTTTGGCACAGGGTTGATATAATTTTTTTTTTTTTTTGGATCAAATTCCTGTTGCCTTTGAGCGCTGTTCAGTGACGGACGTAACTGACCAACATCTGTGCTCAATTTTTGGCGCAGGACCTTTTTTTTTTTTTTTTTAACCCCTTCAATTTTTTTTTTTTTATTGGGATCAAATTCCTGTATAAAGTATTTTTTTTTCTGCACTACATACACACTACACACTACATACCCCCCGTGTTGAAATAAAGTTTGTACCCCCCCTACAGTATACACGTGTTGAAACATTACACTTACAGAAACACAAAAATAAAAATGGCATCCCAAATGTCATCCCAAATGTCATCCCAGTCATCCAGAAGAATGTATTCAGCGGAGGAGGCATATGCCATGCTTGCCTCTGACTCTGACACAGCCAGTGATGCAAGCGGGGAATTTGAAGGATTCGTCTTAAGCTCCTCTTCCTCCTCTAGTGATGAGGGACCCCCTCAAAGACGCCCCCGTAGAGCAGCTGAGACCCCCCCAAAATGATTGATCCCGTATGGACCCCACCACCAGACAATTTTGAGCCCCAGGTTCCTGAGTTTTTGGCCATCCCAGGAATCCAATTTGATTCAACAGATCTCAGAGAAATTGACTTTTTCAAATTATTTTTCTCTGATGATTTTATAAATTTAATGGTGGACCAAAGTAATTTATATGCCCAGCAGTTTATTGCTCAAAACCCCACGTCATCATTTGCTAGGTGGACCCCTGTAGATGCAGTAGAGATGATGACGTTTTGGGGTCTGGTGTTACATATGGGCATAGTAAAAAAGCCAGAAATTAGGCAATATTGGAGTACAGATGTTCTGTACAGCACCCCACTTTACCATATGGCCATGGCTCGGACTCGTTTTGAGACAATCCTTAAATTTTTACATTACACCGATAATGCACAGTGCCCACCCAGAGATGATCCCACCTTTGACCGGCTATTCAAAGTCAGGCCGGTCATTGATCATTTCAGTGCCAAATTTGCAGAGATGTACATCCCTGAAAAATGTATTTGTATCGACGAGTCCCTTATACATTTTAAAGGAAGGGTTAAATTCCGCCAGTACCTTCCCAATAAGAGGGCAAGGTATGGCATAAAAATGTATAAGCTGTGTGAAAGCACCTCAGGGTACACCCACAGGTTTAGGGTATATGAAGGGAAGGACTCAAGAATTGAACCGCCAGAATGCCCCCCCTCCCTCGTAGGTGTTAGTGGAAAAATTGTCTGGGATTTAGTGCACCCCTTCCTGGATGAAGGTTATCACCTCTATGTGGATAACTTTTACACTAGCATCCCCCTGTTTAAGGCCCTTGGTTCAAGAGGTACAGCAGCTTGCGGTACTGTGCGCAAGAACCAAAGAGGCCTCCCAAAAACGCACGTTGCCCAATTACTGAGAAGGGGTGAAAGCAGGGGAATATGCACCGAAAATATGTTGTTGGTCAAATATAAGGACAAGAGGGATGTCCTTATACTGACAACAATTCATGGAGACAGTACCACCTCCGTCCCTGTACGAGATACCAGTACCCACACCTCAAAACCTAATTGTATCCTAGATTACAATAAGTACATGGGCGGAGTGGATCTTTCAGATCAGGTACTGAAGCCGTACAGTCCCCTGCGGAAAACAAAAATCTGGTACAAGAAGCTGGCCGTGTATATCATCCAGATGGCACTGTATAACGCTTACGTGCTATTCCGTTCTACCAGCCAGAGGGGGACATTTATGCACTTTCAAGAGGAAGTCATAAAGGGCCTAATATTTGGGAACCAGCAGGCAGAGGGCCCCAGTACTTCTAGTACTGGCCCCCGTATTGTACCAGGGCAGCATTTTCCTAACGAAATCCCCTCCACTGCAAAAAAGGGCAGGACACAAAAAAGGTGCAAAGTTTGCTATAAAAAGGGAATAAGAAAGGATACTATTTTCCACTGTGAAACTTGCCCCGACAAACCCGGCCTATGTATAAAGGAGTGTTTTAAAATATACCACACATCTATGGATTATTAGGTTCATCATTTCACCGTGCTTCGGGGGTCTTGCTAATGCCACATAGCACCCACCATTCATTCCACCACAATCTGAGCTGCAAAATCCAAAAATCACTCCTTCCCTTCTGAGTCCTGCCATGCACCCAACTGGTATTTTTTGGTCACATATGAGGCATTGCCATACTCGGGAGAAATTAGGGCACAGATTTTGGGGTGCTTTTTCTCCTTCATACCTTATGAAAATGAAAAATTTTGAGCCAGAACTGCATTTTTGTGTAAAAAAATGTAATTTTTCATTTTCACAGCCCAGTTGTACCAAAATTGGTGAAACCCCTGGGGGTTTGAAATGTACACTATACCCCTAGATGAATTCCCTGAGGGGTATAGTTTGCAAAATGGGGTCACTTGTGGGGGGGTTCCACTGTATTGGTGCTTTGGGGGTCTTGCTAATGCGACATAGCACCCACCAACATTCCACCAGAATCTGTGCTGCAAAATCCAAATATCACTCCTTCCCTTCTGAGTCCTGCCATTTTTTGGTCACACATGAGGCATTGCCGTACTCGGGAGAAATTGGGGCACAGATTTTGGGTGCTTTGTCTCCTTCATTCCTTGTGAAAATGAAAAATTTTGAGCCAGAACTGCATTTTTGTGTAAAAAAAATGTAATTTTTCATTTTCACAGCCCAGTTGTACCAAAATTGGTGAAACCCCTGGGGGTTTGAAATGTACACTATACCCCTAGATGAATTCCCTGAGGGGTATAGTTTGCAAAATGGGGTCACTTGTGGGGGGGTTCCACTGTATTGGTGCTTTGGGGGTCTTGCAAATGCGACATAGCACCCACCAACATTCCACCAGAATCTGTGCTGCAAAATCCAAATATCACTCCTTCCCTTCTGAGTCCTGCCATTTTTTGGTCACACATGAGGCATTGCCGTACTCGGGAGAAATTGGGGCACATATTTTGGGGTGCTTTGTCTCCTTCATTCCTTGTGAAAATGAAAAATTTTGAGCCAGAACTGCATTTTTGTGTAAAAAATTTAATTTTTCATTTTCACTGCCCAGTTGTACCACAATTGGTGAAACCCCTGGGGGTTTGAAATGTACACTATACCCCTAGATGAATTCCCTGAGGGGTGTAGTTTGCAAAATGGGGTCACTTGTGGGGGGGTTCCACTGTATTGGTGCTTCGGGGGTCTTGCTAATGCGACATAGCACCCACCAACATTCCACCAGAATCTGTGCTGCAAAATCCAAATATCACTCCTTCCCTTCTGAGTCCTGCCATGCACCCAAATGGTATTTTTTGGTCACATGTGAGGCATTGCCGTACTCGGAAGAAATTGGGGCACAGATTTTGGGGTGCTTTGTCTCCTTCATTCCTTGTGAAAATGAAAAATTTTGAGCCAGAACTGCATTTTTGTGTAAAAAATTTAATTTTTCATTTTCACTGCCCAGTTGTACCACAATTGGTGAAACCCCTGGGGGTTTGAAATGTACACTATACCCCTAGATGAATTCCCTGAGGGGTGTAGTTTGCAAAATGGGGTCACTTGTGGGGGGGTTCCACTGTATTGGTGCTTCGGGGGTCTTGCTAATGCGACATAGCACCCACCAACATTCCACCAGAATCTGTGCTGCAAAATCCAAATATCACTCCTTCCCTTCTGAGTCCTGCCATGCACCCAAATGTTATTTTTTGGTCACATGTGAGGCATTGCCGTACTCGGGAGAAATTGGGGCACAGATTTTGGGGTGCTTTGTCTCCTTCATTCCTTGAGAAAATGAAAAATTTTGAGCCAGAACTGCATTTTTGTGTAAAAAATTTAATTTTTCATTTTCACTGCCCAGTTGTACCACAATTGGTGAAACCCCTGGGGGTTTGAAATGTACACTATACCCCTAGATGAATTCCCTGAGGGGTGTAGTTTGCAAAATGGGGTCACTTGTGGGGGGGTTCCACTGTATTGGTGCTTCGGGGGTCTTGCTAATGCGACATAGCACCCACCAACATTCCACCAGAATCTGTGCTGCAAAATCCAAATATCACTCCTTCCCTTCTGAGTCCTGCCATGCACCCAAATGGTATTTTTTGGTCACATGTGAGGCATTGCCGTACTCGTGAGAAATTGGGGCACAGATTTTGGGGTGCTTTGTCTCCTTCATTCCTTGTGAAAATGAAAAAGTTTGAGCCAGAACTGCATTTTTGTGTAAAAAAATTAATTTTTCATTTTCACTGCCCAGTTGTACCACAATTGGTGAAACCCCTGGGGGTTTGAAATGTGCACTATACCCCTATATGAATTCCCTGAGGGGTATAGTTTGCAAAATGGGGTCACTTGTGGGAAGGGTTCCACTGTATTGGTGCTTCGGGGGTCTTGCTAATGCGACATAGCACCCACCAACATTCCACCAGAATCTGTGCTGCAAAATCCAAATATCACTCCTTCCCTTCTGAGTCCTGCCATGCACCCAAATGTTATTTTTTGGTCACATGTGAGGCATTGCCGTACTCGGGAGAAATTGGGGCACAGATTTTGGGGTGCTTTGTCTCCTTCATTCCTTGTGAAAATGAAAAATTTTGAGCCAGAACTGCATTTTTGTGTAAAAAATTTAATTTTTCATTTTCACTGGTGAAACCCCTGGGGGTTTGAAATGTACACTATACCCCTAGATGAATTCCCTGAGGGGTGTAGTTTGCAAAATGGGGTCACTTGTGGGGGGGTTCCACTGTATTGGTGCTTCGGGGGTCTTGCTAATGCGACATAGCACCCACCAACATTCCACCAGAATCTGTGCTGCAAAATCCAAATATCACTCCTTCCCTTCTGAGTCCTGCCATGCACCCAAATGGTATTTTTTGGTCACATCTGAGGCATTGCCGTACTCGTGAGAAATTGGGGCACAGATTTTGGGGTGCTTTGTCTCCTTCATTCCTTGTGAAAATGAAAAATTTTGAGCCAGAACTGCATTTTTGTGTAAAAAATTTAATTTTTCATTTTCACTGCCCAGTTGTACCACAATTGGTGAAACCCCTGGGGGTTTGAAATGTACACTATACCCCTAGATGAATTCCCTGAGGGGTGTAGTTTGCAAAATGGGGTCACTTGTGGGGGGGTTCCTAACTTTTAGCATCTTATGGTGCCTAGAAACCTACATGGTGCCTAAAAAATAATCTCATAAAAAGGAGGCTCCAAAATCAAGTAGGTGCTCCTTCTATTATGAAGCCTGTGGTTTGGTCAACGTGCACACTAGGGCCACATATAGGATATTTATGAAAACAAAAGAATTGGGGGAATCAATTTTTAGTCACATTTCTCTAGTAAAATCTACTGTGTTCCTTAGAAAAATGTATTAAAATTGCAAATCTGCAAAAAAAATTAAATTTTGAAATTTCACCTACACTTTGTTTTAATTCCTGTGAAACACCTAAAGGGTTAACAAACTTCCAAAATGCTGTTTTGAATACTGTGAGGGGTGCAGTTTTTGAAATGGCATCATTTATGGGGGTGTCTCACATACAAGTCCCTCATAGTCACATCAGAACTGAACTGGTCCCTAAAAAAATCAGTGTTTGAAATTTTCTTGAAAATTTGAGAATTTGCTATTCATATTTTAAGCCTCCTAGTGTCCAAAAAAATTAAAAGGATGTTGAAATAATGATGGAAACATAAAGTAGACATATGGTCTATGTTAGTTATTAACTATTTTGAGTGGTATGATTATTTGTCTCACAAGCCGAAAATTTAACATTTTGAAAATTGCTAAATTTTCCATTTTTTTACGACATTTTGGTATTTTTCACAAAAAAACACAGACTGTATCGACCCAAATTTACCACTAACTTGAAGTACAATGTGTCACGAGAAAACAATCTCAAAATCACTGGGATAAGTAAAAGCAAAAAAAAGCTATCCCCACTTAAGTGATACCTGTCAGATTTGAAAAAAAGGGCTCTGTCAGGAAGGCAAAAACAGGCTGCGGCGGGAAGGGGTTAATATTGTAATATGGTTATGATAGATAACGGGAGGCTGATGTCACATGACATGTATACAAAATAGGTTTGGAAAACACCAGCGCTGTAGATGACCTGGTTTAAAACAATGTTCAATGACAAATCATAAAGGAGGACAATGGGGTGCAGTCACTAGGTGGACACGGTCAACGCGCGTGTCGCTGCTCGCTTCATCTGGTCCTGATGAAGCGAGCAGCGACACGCGCGTTGACCGTGTCCACCTAGTGACTGCACCCCATTGTCCTCCTTTATGATTTGTCATTGAACATTGTTTTGTCAAAACAGTGTGCGCAGCCCTCCGGCACTGTCCAGTGGGCGGTGAAGGCACATGGTTCATTGTTAAACTGTGCATCCCCTCCCCCCATTCCACCTATGTCCAGATACAAATGGTAATTACTTACCTAGTTCTGCAGATTAGGGACAGTTACACCCGCCGTCAGACCGAAGGCGTTACCCCGCTGGTGCCAGGACATTTGTCAGCATCAAGGGTGCGCTGTAATCCGGATCTGTCGGGGGTGACAGGGCTAGTATTTTAGTATTGTTTAGGGTAATGCAAGTGTGCACTTATATAGAGAGACCGCAAGCATTTAACCGCGGTGATGCTAATTCATTCTATGTGCATCATGAATATGCTATAAAATTGGGATCTCTGATTTATCTACTGTATAACTCAGTCTGTTGGAAGGTCAGCTGGGTGGCACCTATGAATTGATAAGGTGATATATTCACCACACCAGCTGATTACCCTCCAGACAGTTATATCATGACCTAACACTACCTATTACCCAAACAGAGAGACCATTAGCATTTAACCCCTCTGATGCCAATTCATTCTATGTGCACCATTAATATGCTACAAATTTGGATCTCTTGATTTATCTATAACTCAGTCAGTTGGAAGGTCAGCTGGGTAGCACCTGTGAATTGAAAAGGTGATATATTCACCACACCAGCTGATTACCCTCCAGACAGTTATACTGCCATCTAGCACACATGTAATACTGCCTCTAAAAACTCGGCAGACCTAGACCTATCAGATCACTATATCTCCCCACTATAACCATATTTAAAACAACTAGTGTTGGAGTACCCTAGCAATTAGAGGATTAGTACTCATCATTGTAACTTAAAGGCTACTCAGATATAACACTATCACATGAGTAGAATTCACTGATCTGTTCAGGTCTGCAGACTACTCCCTATATAGTAAGACGCACTGCTGTGACAAACAAAAACCACATCCCTTTGATGTATTCAAATTTCTTGTCAAAAGGTAGCACACCCCGCCAATACTGTATCACTGATTTAAGTGTAATAAATACTGGGGGCCTCTTCCGATATTTACATTATCAGTACCTAGTGCGACGAGCCCAACTTTGTCTTTTTGCTCGCAGATATAAGACACCTCTCTGGAGTCGTACATCTGCGAGCACCCTGTGTGGGACGCGGGCAGACAGCTGACATCTGCTAACATCAGCTGCCTACCCCCCCCCCCCGCATCATCAGGAAATCACCATGGGAACGCCCATCATTTTCATGGGAATGCCTTTTATCATGAACTTGTGCAGTCACTCACCATCGCTCCCTGGCACGGACACGCAGGAGAGCGTGAGGACTGGAATAAGGTCCAATATGTCTGAGAATGCAGGTACTTATGCCTCTTGCTGGAGTAATATTAATTTCTCTCAGTGATTTAGGAGTCAAGGTACTAAGCATTGGAGAGAGATAAAGTGGACGGAGATAAAGTACAAGCCAATGAGCTAATAACAGCTATGTCACAGGTTTGTTTGAAAAATTAGAGAAGCTGGTTGGTTGGTACTTTATCTTTGGCCACTTTATTTCTCTCCAAGGCTTAGTACAGGGCTGGGCAACACCGGCCCTCCAGATGTTGATGAACTACACATCCCAGCATGCCTTGCATCAGTTTCAGCATGGCCACATAGCAAAACTAATGCAAAGCCTCCTGGGATGTGTAGTTCACTAACATCTGGAGGGCCGGTGTTGCCCAGCCCTGGCTTAGTACATAGACCCCTTAATCAGTTATGGTATAGCTTGTCAACAGTGTCTAGGTTGGCAGTCACTAGGTTGATCACTAATGGTCGACAGTGAGCAGGTTGACACTTAAGAATGGTCGACATGCACTATACCAGGCATTCCCAACCACGGTCCGCAAGGCACACCAACCGTGCAGGTTTAATGCTGTGTACACGCGGGGTAATATGATTGCTGGGGATATATTGCTAGCAATATATCCCCAGCAATCATATTGCTCAGTGTCTCCTTTTCATCAGCGATGAAAAGGAGACACTGCTATGGGGCGGAGGGGGAGCGCAGCAGACGCTGCTTCTGTCACTTTGATGGGAGGAGGGAGGGAGCAGCGGCACGGGGCTGGGGAGATCAACGCTGATCTCCCTGGCGCTGACCTCCAGGGATCGCCGGGGAAAGCCGTTGGTCGCAGGAGCATGCTCCTGCGACCAGCGGCCATTAGGCAGTGCACACGGGAGCGCGCAGCTGGCGATTTATCTGCGCTCCAAATCACTGGCAATATGGTCGCTCAGCCACCATATTCCCAGCGATTTTACATGAAATTGCACCCGTGTGTACTCACCTTTAGTGATATCCAGGCTTCAGCACAGGTGACTTAATTAGTACCTGACTGATTCTGATTAAACCATCTGTGCTGAAGCCTGGATATCACTAAAACCTGCACTGTTGGTGTGCCTTGAGGACCGTGGTTGGGAATGCCTGTTCTAGATCATTGACACAAGCAAAAGATCTACATGAACATGGTCGACACAGGAAAAGGTTAACATGATTTTTCTCAGGTTTTTGTGTCTATGTCGACATACTGTAAGCTGCACTCGCTACACTTCGGGCACACTATTATAATCTATAAAACTCTGTGCCCACTTGGATCGTGCAGTAAGAAAAAGTCTGTTTAAAAAAAAAAAAAATAATTAAAAACTTGTGTCGACCTTTTCATGTGTTGACCATGGTCACTTTAACCTTTTGTTTATGTCGACCGTCTGCCAATGTTGACCTAGTGTATGTCATCCATTCTTAGGTGTCAACCTACTCAAAGTTGACCATTAGTGGTCGACTAGCGACTGTCAGCCTAGAAGTTATCCACCTGTTGACCATATGACCCCTTAATCTGCTCTGTAGGTAGCGTACCTCTACAGTTGTAGTTCCACCTCAAATAAAGATGCTTTACAGTATGAGGTTTTTCAGTGTATGTGTCTGTGACGTTGTGAGTTTTGTCTTTAGTCCTTAAGGTGCCCATACACGGTGTGACCATTGTATGCATTTTGTGTAAATCACATGCACAGCACATACTTTTTGAACTGTGTGATGGGATGTGCGCGGGAGCAAATCGCACTGTATATAGGCACCTTTAGTTCTAAAGATTACTAAAAATGTTCATACAGTCTGAAATGTTATAAATTTTTACTAAATTAAATAAGTCAAACGGCCAATACAGAGAACTGTCAGGTGCACAAGTTACCATGAGGTCTATGCACAGGACATGAGGGCAGGGCTGGATTAAAGGGAGGCAAAGGTTTTTTTTTTTAGCTAAAGGTTTTGTGCAAGGGAGTAGGGTAGTGCTGCAGCGTCACCTATCTGCCAATGTGACAATAATTAATGGTGCTGAGCATTGGATGCCAAGGCACACTGACTGCACAAGTGTGCAGTGCATTACTGGGAGTTGACTAAGGGGGTTATTCACATTTAGACCGTCCTTGTAGTTAATTTTCATAGATGTTTTTAGTCCATGTAAAAAAATGAAAATAAGGACATCATATATATCATCCACACTATATAGTCAGTTCTACACCCGTGCAAATAGATGGAGACTGTGTAGTTTTTCTTCTTCTACCCAACAGAAGGGACAGACAGGTGTAATCTATAAGGATGGTTTGCGTACCCAGACTCACATAAAGATGTGGCTGGTTACACACATCAAGGTATCTTTTAATCTTTAGTGCGTACCCAACTCACAATTAAGGAGTGTAGTATCCTCACATAAAGGTATCTTTTAACCAAACGAATAAAATTTTGCCAAGGGGATGCGTACCCCAACTCACTGGTAGGAATGCTGTGGTAATCACATCAAGGTATCTTTCAGGCCACTCAGTAGATGAAACAAAAAGTGCTTTAATGACTTCCACATCCAGAAGTACACAATATAGGATAAAATCAAACAAAGTAATCACTGTGACTGCCGTATACAATAGAACAATGGTGCAAACTTGGAGTCTACAACCTGGGAGGTCTTCCGGATGATCCAGCCAGGGAGTGGGTCAGTCAGAGTTCCAAGTTCCAAGTTCCAGCAGTCATCCAGGGATCGCCTTCCTCTAAGTACACACAACGCGTTTCGATCCACTCTGGGATCTTTTTCAAATGTATAGAGGATGGAATTGAATGGGTTTATATACCCATATACAGGAAGTAACAGGACTTCCTGTTTCCTGTGGTCCGCAAAATTTCACAAAAATTCACATTTATAAAAAGAATACAGTACATGTATTTACATACACTGCCTTAAAAACATTTCATGTCGTAAGCCCATAGTCAAATATCCCTATAGGTAAGGCGTTTATAACAAGCTCAAATATTTAAAAATGATCAGAGCAGCGATACCGGAAGTGTGGTGCGTTCCACTGCACCCACTTCTGCGTATCACACGGCCGGAAGTCTGTATGCCGCGCTCTCAGAGCCGGCAAATGTAGGGTGCACGCCGTACCAATGCGCGGCGCCTCCTAATGACATGTGCGTTCCAGCACATCAGGAGCCGGGCTGTATCTGTGTTTCAACGAGTATTTACCTGGTGACAGAGCCGGCAGCTAGGGAGCGCGCGCAGTGCTAATGCGCGGCGCTTCCTGATGAAATGTGCGTTCCAGCACATTAGGAACTAGAATGTGTTTGCGTTCCAACTTATACAGGAACTCAGGCTCTTACCTAAAAAACTTTGGAGATCTGTTAAAAATCTATTAAAAATCTAAAAAATCTGAATTCCATTAGGAGAAGTGACCATGGGCTGTACAAAAATACAAAAATACAAAAATACACATATATACATAATAAAAACATATAGTAATATAATTTTTAATGCATTGGTGTAATTCATTTGTTTCTTCCAGATAGCTCAGATGATATACTATGGAGAAAAAAAGACATGCCTCAGAATAATAAAAATAAAAAATATTTTTTTTAAAAGACATTTGATTCACACATAAAAGAGTACTCATAAAAACCACTTCAGTTCGAAGTCACTGTTGTGGCCACCTGGAGACAGTGTATTAAATTTAAAAATATATTCCATCTCGGCCTTTGCCAGTTTGCTTGCCACATCTTTATCTCTTAAATCTGCATTAACAGTCTTTAACCCAAAAAAACCTGATATGTATGCAGGAGAACAATTATGTGCAGTTTTAAAATGGGCGGACAATGCATGTGTTTCAACTCCTTTTTTTATATTGCGCACATGCTCGGCAATACAGACTTTTAGAGCCCTTGAAGTGCGGCCGATATAAAACTTATTGCATGTACATCTAATAGCATATACTACATTTTGGCTATTACAGGTGATGAAGTCACAAACTTTTGCCTCTTTCCCATTTATCAAAATCTCGGTGATTTTGTTTTTTTCCCCTTTTATGTGTCTACATAGTAAGCATAGACCGCATCTATAAAAGCCCATTGACCTGATCCTCCCAGGCCGAACTGGAGGTTTTAGTTGGCTAGATGTCAATTTATTTCTCCGATTTGGTGCTTTTCTGTAGATGCAAACTGGTTTATCTGGAATAAAATTTTTCAATACAGGGTCCTTATGTAATACTGGCCAGTGTTTTTTGATGGATTTTTCAATTTCCCTGTGTCTAGGGTTATAACCTGTTACAAATGCAAATTCAAATTTGTTATCTTTTGTTTTCTGGGCCTTGGTTTTATCTGTCATAAGGGTGTTCCGGTCTATGTCTTTAACATTTTGAATTGTGGTTTCCAATAGATTTGGTTCATATCCACAGGCCAGAAACCTCTCTTGCATTTCTTTCGTTTGTGCATCTAGGATCTCTGGTTCTGCACAATTTCTTTTCAGCCTCTTAAACTGGCCGCTTGGTATAGATTTTAACCAGTTGTTATGATGACAACTGGTTGCCTGTATATAAGAACCTGAGTCCGTAGGTTTCATGAAATTCTTAGTGTAGATACAGTTTTGTTTGATATATACCGTGATGTCAAGGAAATTTATAGTCTCCTGACTTTTTTCAAAGCATAAATTGATGTTTTTATCATTACTATTTAGTGATGAACAGAAAAGGTCCAGATCAACATCACTTCCACGCCAAATAAAAAAGATGTCGTCTATGTATCTGACGTAGGACACAAGGTTTGCTCCCCAGCTTGTATTTGCCCAGATGGTGTTGGCCTCCCAATCCCACATGAAGAGGGTGGCGTAGCTAGGGGTGAACCTTGTGCCCAGTCTCCATCTATTTGCACGGGTGTAGAACTGACTATATAGTGTGGATGATATATATGATGTCCTTATTTTAATTTTTTTACATGGACTAAAAACATCTATGAAAATTAACTACAAGGACGGTCTATTCCACACACCTGCCTGTATAGGAGTATCCAAACCAACAAAGGAAGTACTATTGTCCATGTTTAAGCGCTAGAGGGTTTCCACTTATAAATTTGTGTTGTGTATCTATGTTTTGAGGAGTGGTGACTCCTCAATAAGTGTTTGAGACCCACAAGCAGCTGCGCCCGAGGGTGATCCAATTACCATTTTTTCGGTTATTCACATTTGTTCGGTCCTGCGTGTATTCGCACGCAGGACCGATGTTGCACGTCTGCGCATGCGCAGGTGGGTTTCTGCGCATATGCAGAAGTATGGTGCATGCACCCACGGCAAACTTTCGGTTCACCGTGTGCATGCACCCATGGCGGGGGTGGATATGGGCGGGGGCGCCGGGCTGCCCCATTACCATATGGGAATGCCCAGCATTCCATGGGCATTCCCATGAGAATGCTGGGCGTTCTCATGGTAATGAGGCAGTGACGCTGGTGCGAGGGGGGGGGGTAGCTGACATCACCGGATGTCAGCTGCCCGGCCATATCCGCGCCAAAGTGCACGCATATGTAAGTAACTTAAAAGTCACTTATATATGCGTGCACGCAACACATCATTTGATGGTCGGAGACCATCATAAGATGTGGGCAGTTACCCGGGGCATGCGAATGGATGCTTATGAAAAACATCCATTCGCAGCCTGTGCAGGCGAACCCACACTTTAAGGGGGCGGCGGGTGGGTGTCCATTCTCCCGGCGGGGTTTGGTGGACTCACAAGTCTGTGAAATCACAGCCTTGCGAATCAACCAGAATAACCCCCTAAGTCCCATGACACTTTGCACAAGAGGGCAGAGGGCTTAGAGGTTTGTGCTGAGCTCTGCTTGGTGGAGCTCATTACATGCTTCTCAGGCCCATGGAGTACAGCAGCAGCAGCCTAGTCATGGGAGGGTTTTAATCAGAGGCAGCACTGAGCCTGTGAGGTCTCCTACAGTCCTACAGAGTAAGGTGCAGAGGTACAAACACAGGCTTTTCATGTGGTATGTATGTATGTATATATATGGTATGTATGCGGCCAGTAATGACAAGTGCAAGGGGGTTTACCTGTTTAAAGTGCCACGGGCCCCCCGAAGGCTTTATCTGGAACTGCACAAGGGCATTCCCTAAGGCTGGGGAGAAAAAGATTTCACACACAGTGAAGGAAAGGGCTATTCACAGTTAGACCAGTTAAGATCTGGAATTATCTGCCAGAAAATATTGTGATGGCTGATTCACTTTATATATGTAAGAAAAAGACATCAGATAATACAACCATTAATTATAATGCAAAGTGGGAGGTTCAGCAGGGTAAATATCAGCCAAGGGCTTTGGTAATGCTGGAGATAGGATACTGTCATTTTATGAATTGGTTCAATTTGTTGGACTTACTGTACACAGGTATGTCTTTTTTCAACCTCACAAACTATGTTACTATATGTTACTTCTGTGCCATACTGTGCCCCATTGCATCTGTGATTCTAAAGATACCACATACTGTTGCACATTTTAAAACCAGCTCCTATTTTGTGCAGTACACACTGATATTTCCCTGCTGCATCTTGTCCCAATTTCACACATTTGTTACTTTCCTGAAAGCCTGGGATGTGGTTTATAAATCACTTTGCAGCAGATAATGATTAGACTTTATCACGAACAGCACAGGGTTTAAAATACAGTATCTATTACATGCTTTTGGTTTGTATTTTTGTATTTCGGCATTTTAAGAGATCTATGGGCAGCTTACACTTGAATCCTAATTGAGTATGATGCCAGATGAGATAATGGTCAATTATTAATTGAAGGAATGCAATACAAATGACGTGTGGTTATGTTGCTCATCATTGCAATGCATTCATCACCACAAATTAAATATTGCGTAACAAAATCCATATCTGAGTCATTTCCTGCTAGTGTCCCAGTATGTGTAGTAATAGGAAGGCACTACACAATGACTTGCTTTTGTACAGAAACATCGTAACAAGAATAATAGAAGAATAATAGAAGACTGGAAAACACTAACAAAAACCTCAAATGCTCATCTCAATAGAAAAAGATGCATTCTGGACAACTGCATAATTAAATGGGCAGACATGGCCTGTTGCCAGGGGACGCACGAGACCAAGATTCTAAACTTTAGAGCTGGATTCCAATGTAAATTGAATAACAAAAGAACTTGAGTTCTTGACCTCTATATTGAACATAGTCACTTTGTAATTATAAAAGCTAAAACACAGCTATAGACATGATATATATATATATTTATATAATGCATATTATAGTGTTGTGCAGAATATATGTATACTGTATGCACTTTTCTTCGCACGTCCTGATGAAAAGGCTGACAGGCCTTGAAACGTTGATGATGTGACTTTTTTCACTATGGAACTATAAAAGTTAAACTTTCTTATACAAACCCATGGAGTGCTGCCTTCTTCACCTAGGCTCTGCCAAAGCCATTGGGATACAGATAATCCTCTATTTTCTTGGGAAGGCAGTGCTGAGCAACCAAAGAGCTAATATATATATATATATATATATATATATATATCCATCGCAGCAGTGGCACTCCGGTCTTACCCAAGAAATTGAGACAGGAACACAGATTAAAGTGCAACGTTTCAACGCTTTATTCGCGTTTTTATCAAGCCATGGCTTGATAAAAACGCAAATAAAGCGTTGAAACGTTGCACTTTAATCTGTGTTCCTGTCTCAATTTCTTGGGTAAGACCGGAGTGCCACTGCTGCGATGGATATGCTAAGATATCAGTGTTCAAACTGATAATCTTCAGGAGGCACACGGCAAGTTGACTACTGAATCCAGGAGTGCCGACACACGAAGTCTATATATATATATATATATATCTATATATATATATATAGATATATATATATATTTTACCCAGTAGTGGTATGGCGCCCACAAGATAAATATAAATGTTCAAATACAACTGATCCAAATCCAATGAAGCGCATAGGAGGTATCTTCCAAAACTTATTTATTAGTCTTCACAGGATTATTATAGTAAAACCGCACGCAGATAGTTTCCAACGCATTTCGTCTAAATGAGACTTCATCAGGGAATACAATAATCTATTGCTCTAATAATTCCATTTCTTATTATATATTTAATGATGATTGGCAATGTGATGCCTAAAAAAATTCAAAGAATTCAGTTGGCTTCCTCTCTTAATTAGTGATTAAACCTAAAAGGTGGACAAAAGTCAGTCATCCGGGAAAAATAAAATAAAATCTCGGTACTTATGTAATATCTGGGCTCCCATTTTTCTTATGAGACCACGTCCCCTCGCGGGGCTCGCTGCGCTCGCCACGCTTCGGGCACGGTGGCTCGCTGCGCTCGCCACACTATATAAAATCAACTCCATGCGTAGTTGGATAGTAGGGGGATGAAAAAATGGGGTGCATTTAACATGGGAGCCCAGATAATACATAAGTACCGATTTTATTTTATTTTATTCATGAATTACCTCTGTCAGGCGGGTATCTTATGTTTTAGCAGATCAGAGGAACATTTATCCATGATGCTTACTATTTATAAATAAACTCATCATAGAATATTTACTAAACAAAGTTAAGATATATTTCAGGGTTGCCTACCCTCCCGGATTGGCTGGGAAGTTCCGAAAAAGTCAGGAAGGGGGGGGGGCAAGGCGGACATAACTTGGCCCCGGGACTTAAATTACGCAAAATGCAGCGATTGCATCATTTAAGTCCTGCCCCCTCACCGCGGACCTGCGATTTGCGGTAATTGAACCAGCGGGCAAGGGGGGAGCATGGGCTATTTACCAGAAAGTGGGAGACTTGCCCACCTTCCCAGGTGGCCGGGAGGTGGACCCAATTTTTGGGAGTTTCCCAGCCATTCCGGGAGGGTAGCCACTCCTGATTTAAATACCGCAAATTGCGGCTTTTCGGGGAGTGCTGGGGCTAAAAGTACATCATCAGCTTGATGATACCGATATTAGGTCCCGCCTCCCGCAGTTCTGAAGACAGTCTCCTCTAAAAGTAGGTAAACCTGATATATTTTCACATTTTGCTGAGTCAGAACACATATGAAGGATTTAGGATTGGCTTTACAAAGCCTCTAGGTGTCCTCTTTTCTGTAGCCTGCTGACTAAAGTACAGAGATGGAGCTGATTCAGAATTGGTTGTAATTTAGCTAAGACTCAGCTCCTATCTGCCACGTTACAGGCTGGATTTGAAAAATGACAATTAGAAGCTGATTTGCTGCTTGTTTATCACTCTCCATTTTATCACTTTTTGAAGCTTAGTGCATCTGGACCAAAATGTTTAATGGACTGGTGATCAAATTGCAATAACCAATCAATAAATATTTATGGGAATTATGATTTGAAAGGGGTGTGGTGGGATGATCATGACATGATCATAATGTCAACATGCTTACGGTCACTTACCTGGTCATGGTAGCTGCAGCAGCTCCAGCTGTAGTTTTATAGGTACCAGGACTTCATTGAACATTAGTCTACCCTTAGGTTACCCAATGTGTCTGCTTACTGGGGGACTGGGACTTTTTTCCTTTTATCCCAGACCCTTTCATTGTGTGCAATGAAAAGCTTAATTGCAGTATGGATGGTGTAATGCTTAGCATTACTGCCTCACAGCACTGTGGTCATGGGTTTGATTCCCATCATGACGCTAACTGTGCAGAGTTTGTATATTCTCCCCGTACTTGCATGTGTTTCCGCCAGGTACTCTGGTTTCCTCCCACAAATCCCAATAAAATATACTGGTAGGTAAATTGACTCCCAACAAAATTAACCCTAGAATGAATGTGTATGCATGTATATGTGTAGGGGAATATAGATTGTAAGCTCCATTGCAGCAGGGATTGATGTGAATGTTCAACTATTCTCTGTAAAGCGCTGCGGAATATGTGTGCGCTATATAGGAAACTGTTAATAAATAAATGTACATTTTGCGGACAATTATCACTTGTCCTTTTAAACTGAAGAGATTAAGTTGAAGCCAACTGTAACCAAATGATGTTCTAATTAGCAGAACAATTATCTCTATGCCAATGTAAAAATGGCATATACAACAGCTGGAATTCAGGCAGATATATCCAAGGTACAGCCCTACACATTGACCTGCAAAATTTGTGGGTCATCTAAATGCCGCTCACCACCCGCACGAATGCCCGCCCCCACTTGTACGGCGATTTCCCAGCACACATGTGAATAGATGTTTAACATAAATATCCATTCGCAGCCTTGCATACGAGGGGCAAAGTAATTAGATGGTTACCGACCATCAAGTGATTTTGTGAGTGCTCGCAGATCTAAGACACCTCTCTGGTGCCTTTGATCTGTGGGTCCGTGTACGGAAGGAGGGTGGGCAGCTGACATCCGCTGACATCTGCCCGCCCCCCCCCACCTGCGTCACCAGTGCATTAGCATGGGAACGCCCAGCATTTTCATAAGGACATCCATGAAATGCTGGGTGTTCCCATTGGTGCTAACCCTTGCTGCCGCCCGCCCCCCACCCGCACTATTATGTGCGAACAGGCTGTCAAGTAAGCAATAAACAATAAATGTTTATGTGCAGTGGCTAAACATCGCTCCCCTGTGCGTACTCGCAGGGGAGAAAACAAACTAGAATGAGGGCCACTGTCTCAAATCTTTCTTTTTATCTGATTAATCTCATAGTTAGAGGATTCCTCCCAGACTGAGATGGATTCCTTATGTTTTGTATTTAGAGGACTTCTGTTCATGTGAGATCATATGAGCTCTGACATCTCTGTGTGGAATATTCTCTTCTGGTCTGCTATCTAAACTCCATTTTAGAGGTCTCCTACCTCTAACTACTTTTCTGCTGATTGTGGCTCGGTAAGACCTCCTGGTGATCATTGGGTAAGTTTCGGACTATGGCTCTTCCTTACAATTTGGAATCTCACTTTGTATGTCTGTGTATTGAACCTTGGATAGCCATTAGAATATGATATTCTTGACAGATTGTGCTGCCTCGACGATTTCCCGGTTGTACGACCACTACTCCACAGCTGGAATGGCAATTCTGGGAACTGGCACTGCTGATAGTGACAAGTTCAACCTGCGTGGTGTAGTAGTTCTACGCTGCTGATAGTGATAACCTGCGTGGTGTAGTAGTTCTACACTGCTGATAGTGATAACCTGCGTGGTGTAGTAGTTATACACTGCTGATAGTGATAACCTGCGTGGTGTAGTAGTTCTACGCTGCTGATAGTGATAACCTGCGTGGTGTAGTAGTTATACGCTGCTGATAGTGATAACCTGCGTGGTGTAGTAGTTCTACACTGCTGATAGTGATAACCTGCGTGGTGTAGTAGTTCTACACTGCTGATAGTGATAACCTGCGTGGTGTAGTAGTTCTACACTGCTGATAGTGATAACCTGCGTGGTGTAGTAGTTCTACACTGCTGATAGTGATAACCTGCGTGGTGTAGTAGTTCTACACTGCTGATAGTAATAACCTGTGTGGTGTAGTAGTTATACACTGCTGATAGTGATAACCTGCGTGGTGCAGTAGTTCTACACTGCTGATAGTGATAACCTGCGTGGTGTAGTAGTTCTACGCTGCTGATAGTGATAACCTGCGTGGTGTAGTAGTTATACGCTGCTGATAGTGATAACCTGCGTGGTGTAGTAGTTCTACACTGCTGATAGTGATAACCTGCGTGGTGTAGTAGTTATACACTGCTGATAGTGATAACCTGCGTGGTGTAGTAGTTCTACACTGCTGATAGTGATAACCTGCGTGGTGTAGTAGTTATACACTGCTGATAGTGATAACCTGCGTTGTGTAGTAGTTATACACTGCTGATAGTGATAACCTGCGTGGTGTAGTAGTTATACACTGCTGATAGTAATAACCTGTGTGGTGTAGTAGTTCTACACTGCTGATAATGATAACCTGCGTGGTGTAGTAGTTCTACACTGCTGATAGTGATAACCTGCGTGGTGTAGTAGTTCTACACTGCTGATAGTGATAACCTGCGTGGTGTAGTAGTTATACACTGCTGATAGTGATAACCTGCGTGGTGTAGTAGTTCTACACTGCTGATAATGATAACCTGCGTGGTGTAGTAGTTCTACACTGCTGATAGTGATAACCTGCGTGGTGTAGTAGTTATACACTGCTGATAGTAATAACCTGTGTGGTGTAGTAGTTCTACACTGCTGATAATGATAACCTGCGTGGTGTAGTAGTTCTACACTGCTGATAGTGATAACCTGCGTGGTGTAGTAGTTATACACTGCTGATAGTGATAACCTGCGTGGTGTAGTAGTTATACACTGCTGATAGTGATAACCTGCGTGGTGTAGTAGTTATACACTGCTGATAGTAATAACCTGTGTGGTGTAGTAGTTCTACACTGCTGATAATGATAACCTGCGTGGTGTAGTAGTTATACACTGCTGATAGTGATAACCTGTGTGGTGTAGTAGTTATATACACTGCTGATAGTGATAACCTGCGTGGTGTAGTAGTTATACACTGCTGATAGTGATAACCTGCATGGTGTAGTAGTTCTACACTGCTGATAGTGATAACTTGTGTGGTGTAGTAGTTATACACTGCTGATAGTGATAACCTGTGTGGTGTAGTAGTTCTACACTGCTGATAATGATAACCTGCATGGTGGAGCAGTTTTAACTACTACACTGCTTATAGTGACAACCTGCTGAGTTTGACTGTATTAGTGTAGTGTGGTGATACACTGACAGAGTCTGTGCTGTATTTGATATATTTATCTCGGGATGCGGTCATTTGGTCGAATGCATTATGGTCGAATGTCATTACATCGAATCCATTAGGTCGAATTGCTAAAAGGTCGACATGATTCTAGGTCGACATGGGAAAAGGTCGAAATGATTCTAGGTCGAAAGGTCATTAGTTCGACAGGTCATTAGGTCGACAAGGTCATTAGTTCGACATTGTCTAGGTCGACATTCACAAAGTCGACATGGGGTTTTTCACTGTTTTTTGAGCCGACATGTGCTGAAAGGCGGTAATTCATGCCCTACCATCCACTAGGGCGTGGTGGGAGAATAAAATAGTGTGCCCGACGCATAGCGAGCGCACAAAGTCGACATGGGGTTTTTCACTGTTTTTTGAGCCGACACGTGCTGAAATGCGGTAATTCATGCCCTACCATCCACTAGGGCGTGGTGGGAGAATAAAATAGTGTGCCGAGCGTAGCGAGGCACCGTGCCCGACGCATTGCGAGCGCAGCGAGCGATGCGAGGGGATGCAGTGCACTTTAAACTGTGTCCATGTCGACTGTGTTGACATTCAGGTAAAAAAACAGTGAAAAACCCCATGTCGACTTTGTGAATGTCGACCTAGACAATGTCGAACTAATGACCTTGTCGACCTAATGACCTGTCGAACTAATGACCTTTCGACCTAGAATCATTTCGACCTTTTCCCATGTCGACCTAGAGTCATGTCGACCTTTTAGCAATTCGACCTAATGGATTCGATGTAATGACATTCTACCATAATGCATTCGACCAAACGATCCCAACCCATTTATCCCTGTAGTCTGTGCCTGTGCCTCATATAGATTGATTTACTTGTTCTCCAGTGTCCATTCCCACTCTCTACCACCAAATTCCTTAACAATATAATCCTTTTCAATTTTTCTGTCTGCTGCTGTGTGACCAGGGGCGGATCCAGGATAAAATGACAGGGGGGGCACCATGATAAAAGAGGTTTTGGGTAGGGGAGGGGCGGTGTTAGTGGTGCCCCCATGGCGAGAAAAGTGAAGGATGTAGTTGTGCGTGCGCCAAAGGCGCGCTCTGGAAAAGGGGGTGCAGCCACTCAACAGGGGGCGTGTCCTTGAGTGTAGTGTACCACACCATATACAACTTCTACACATTATGCAACAAAATACTAGACCCCATTATACTTGAACCTTACACATGATGCCAAATGGAATGAGCCAAAATTCACATAATGCCACATGGATTGTGCCAAAATTCATAAAATGCCAAATGGATTGTGTCAAAATTCACGTAATGCCACATGGATTGAGCCAAAATTAACATAATACCACATGGATTGAGCCAAAATGCACATAATGCCACACAGATTAAGCCAAAATTCGTAATATGCTTCATAAACAGGGACATTGTTCACCAATGGTGCGCATTAAACATTTACACCATAATGTCCATTACACGTTAAGTTACACACCATTATGTCCATTACGTATTATGCCAAACACCATAATGCCTATTAAAAATTATGCTACATAAGTGCTGCTTATGTACATGCTCATTGCCAAGGGTTCCATGCTCATTGCCAGAGGTTCCATGCTAGTTGCCATGTGGGATTACATGCTCATTGCCAAGGGGGAATACATGCTCGCGGTATGGCACCACAAGGGACCTGCTGTACCCAACTACAGGTATGTAAATCAATAATCGAGCAAACAGGCAGAAGTGACAACCACTGACAGTGGCAGAGTATGGCTGTATTCAGAGCACTGCAGGTCCCGGCTATTTGAAATAATACCTCTTTCACACCAGAAAATGCATTCCCGGGTTGGCCCTTTTTACACCAGCCTAGTCCCTGCATTTTCTGGTGTGAGGGGGAGAGAAAACACCCATTTAACCGGCTATATCTTTGGAACCAACTGACCCATTTACATGAGACAAGTATCATATTGAATAACTTTTGAGTGGGCTTTGAATGATTTTGGTCCCATGAAAATGGTACATTTGGTTCTAGAGTAATCTGCCCTCAAAGAACATGAACAGCCATGAAATTACATTTAAAAAAAAACGGTTTACCCGCAATATCTCTAGAACCGATTGACCGATATGGACCAGCCTGGTATCATATTGAAGGCCAAGCTTCTGTGATGCCAGGGGGGGGGGGGGTGGGAACTGGCAGCCGTTGGAACCAGGTGGGGTTCGGAATTAACGGGTCCCATATTATCCTATGGGGAAAACGTTACAGCTTTGCCAGGCGATATCTCCGGTTCCTGGGGGGCTAGAGACACGGGGCTGGGCTCGTTGGAAAGCACGTGCCTGGGTGCCCCCCCCCCTGAATATGCCAATGTGTGTGACTAAGCTGGAACAGGGTACTACAAGTCTCACCTCACCTGTGCAGTCCACGCGTCATTGCAAATAGCAAAATATCATTTATATTTTAGAATAAAGGGGTTAATACTGACTTATTAATAATCCTTTAGATTTTTTCTGTTTCTGCTGCTGTGTGTGTAAGCCGGGAGAGGGTACTACAAGCCTCAACTCATCTGTGTGCACACCGCACATCGGTGCTGCTAAATAATAAATCATTCTTTTTTTTACAATAATTGTTCTTGACGTAAATAATAATCCTTTTAAAATTTTCTGTGTTTCTGCTGCTGTGTGGCTGTACTCCAGAAAGATAATGGAGAACCAAAATATGGTGGCTCCAATAGTACAAGAACCACTTCCTCCAAGTGCTGAAGCTGCTGCCACTAGTCAAGACATAGAACATGATGATGAAATACCATCAACGTCTTCTGTCATCCAAAGTCATCGTCGAGGGCATATGAAATCCAAAAAGGCAAAGTTGAGTACGTTTAAGAAAAAAAAAGTAAATCCTTGGAGGAGAAACGTAAGCTTGCCAATATGCCATTTACCACACGGAGTGACAAGGAAAGGCTAAGGGCCTGGCCTTTGTTCTTGACTAGTGGCCCAGCTTCACACGATGATCACAGCCCTCCTCCTCATCCTCCCCTTCCCCACCCTAGAAATGATCTGTGCACGGTTCTGGCCAATTCACATATCAGAACCTGGTCTACATGTTTGGCAATTTTTAGACACATTTTCCCGACTTCGCATCTCATTAAATATGCGAATTGTATACTTTTCAATGGGAAAACATCTGGATGCGAGTTCCGGCGCGACTAAAAATCACACTTTCAGAATGTGCGATTTGGTGGCAAAATCAGCGGTTTTTGCCGTTTTTCGCATTTCATTAAATGTCACCCCATATTTCTGTTCACAGCTAAGTGCAACTTAGGCATCACAATTATGACCTACTGTACTACATTTTCAGTTAATATTTAGTAGCTAAAACTCCTGTGAGCTAAGTTATAATAGGAATGATTTTTTGAGGATGAGCAGTTTAAACGGGATGTGGTCACTCGGTCTACAAGCATTAGGTTGACAGTCATTAGGTCAACCTCTATAGCTCGACAGTCCCTAGGCCGACACATGAAATAGGTCAACATGAGTTTTTCATATTTTTTTCCCAAAAAGTTTTCTTTATACTTTGCTATCCAAGTGAGCATAGAGTGAGAATAGCGATCCACGTGAGGGATTGTGGTACACTTATACGGTGTCTATATTGCCAGTCGACATAAACACCTTTTTCATGTAGACATTTTCTATGATGACCTAATGCTTGTGTTGACCTAATGACCACGTCGACCTATTTACGTCGACAAATGACAGTTAGGTGCTGATTGGATAGTGGTTTATCACTTTAAATTTGATCACTTTTCAAGGCTAAGTACTTCTTGCCCTGAAAGTAAAAAAATATTTAAGCCATAATCGCAGAAGCATGCTCCTGCAACCAGCGATCACTAAGGGCTGGCTGCCGGAGCGCGCTCCTAGATATTTATCTCCCACAACACAAAAAACACACTGGCAATATGGTCGCTCGGCGTAAATCACCCCGGATGTACAGGGCAGCCATTAAATGTTTGGCTGCAGCTGATAAAATAAGTATTTAAGAATCACCAAGCAGTGTGGTAACCACCCCCTGACAAAGTTCAGATGTGACGAAACGTGTTAGGCGTGGCCTCCAGCAAGGGTGCAGAGAGACTGATCTTCCTACAGGAGTCACCAGTGGCAAGTGTAAGGCTGGTCCCAACCTCAGTTCGTTATTCCAGAGGCTTTCTCATTCTATGCTGGCAAACTGCTCATTTTAATTTATCAGGTATGTGAGCTTTTTAAAAATTTAAAAAATTGTAAATATTGTGAAATGTGTGTGTGTGTGTGTGTGTGTGTGTGTGTGTGTGTGTGTGTGTGTGTGTGTGTGTGTGTGTGTGTGTGTGTGTGTGTGTGTGTGTGTGTGTGTGTGTGTGTGTGTGTGTGTGTGTGTGTGTGTGTATATATATGTAATATTTATTGAAAGAGATGACTGTTGAGGTAGAATGAATAAATATTATTATAAATTCCAGATTCTGGTTTTAGCAAATAAGGAGCATTACAGCAAAGGCAGTTTATGAGAGTCCATTAGCATTAGAAAAACTCTATGTAATGTCTGTCTTGTTATCTTGATATAAAAAAAAACACTAAATAATAAAATAAAGTGAAACACTGTTTTTCTCCTGCTAAGCAGAACTGAGAGAAAATCTTTTTGGAACAAAACCAAATTGCAGGCACACCTGTGTTCAGTGACTGCCCCCTTCTGGTATCTGACTGCCGTTATAATGATGCAGCTCTCTAATGTGAACATGCAGTGAAACAGCAGACGTCTGATGCAGAAAAACAAGTCTAGATAATACTCAGCTGGACACCAGAAACAAATGGATATTTGTGTATTTACATGAGCACCACTGTGCCACTAACATAAGATTATGGGGGAAATTTACTAACGAAAATATTCCTAGGGTAAATAAAAAGAACAAATGTCAAAAGGAAACCTATGTGGCTTAACAGCAAACTTAAATTTGAAATAGCTAAAAAAGGAGGGTATTCAAAGTGTTTAAACAAGATGGCACACCCAAACCATTTGCCGCATATAAAGAATATAGTAAGAAATTTCAAAACACAATCAAGATGGCTAAATTAGAGACTGAATGTAAAATAGCCGCAGATAGCAAATCTAATCCCCAAAAATTCTAGTTATATAAATGGGAAACGGTTAAGGAAGGAAAACATTGGCCCACTAAAAAAATAAGCAGGGTACTCTGGTAATAGAAGGAAAAGAGAAAGCGGAATTATTTAATTCATTTTTGCTTTAGTATTTACAAGGGAAGACTCTTCAGAAGATCTCACACAGATTAAGGCCCTTATTCTGGTTGGTGCGGATATTCCCGCATTCTTACGGAGCGGTCCGCACGCCACGGTGTTCTGCCGCGTGCGGCCATCGTCCGTAGAAACGCCCACGGGTCCTCCGCATTCGGACGGACTCACTCTTTAAGAACAGGGCGTGTTTACGGACGACATACAAACCATGCGTGTGCGGGAGAAACACTCCGATTCTGCACGGTATGCTCGGGAATACCGCATCCGAACGGGAGCCAAGCGGTGCTACCGCACGTAAGCGGAGTATTTACGCCAAACAACCCACTATTATGTATCTTCTGCAATACATCACATGACCCACTTATTCAATTACCTATCCTCATAAAAAACTTCTTATTTGGAATTGGAATCAATTAGATGCCAATATATCCTTACAAGCATGCCTAACACATGCATTGCACACATTAACCCTTACAGCAATTGAAGTGCAATGGTTTCAATTAAAGCACTGACAAGCGTCCTATTAGTGAGTAATGAGTAAAGGAGTCGATTCTATTAGGTTCAGGTGTTAATGCTTGTAGTCATTAGGCGTACGTTCGCCTACCGCATGAACGAGTGGTGTCCGCAAAGCAATAGTACACTTGTGGACACCGCACATTTCTTCCCTTTTTGATCGCGTGCATTCGGAGTGGTATCCGAATGTACGCCCCCCAACATAAGTGTACTCCCCCGTGTCCGCCCATGTTTCCGCCCCGTTTTGCCCACTTTGAAACTACGCCCATGTGTCATTCCGCATGACGCCCATAATACGCCCATATTTCCCGACTGATTGCGGGGAACAGTTTTGGACGGGATTTGGCCGAACAGGTACGGAGTCAAGGCGTGGCACATGCGCGTTGCGTTCTCCACGCATGCGCAGACGCCGTAAAGACGCGATCCGAAAGTATGCGGTAAAGTACGCGTCAATCAGAATAAGGGCCTTAAATGCTTGGCTCTTGATTGCTCCCAAACTGTATGGTTGAGTGAGGAAATAGTCAAAAATACATTAAAGAACCTAAATAGTAACAAATATCCTGGCCCAGGTGAAATACACCCAAGGATCCTTAAAGAATTGTGTTCTGTCATAGCACTACCATTATATCTGATATTCGAGGAATCAATAAACTTGGGGATGGTACCAGGGGACTGGCACATAGCTAACGTAGTACCAATATGGAAGAAAGGTAGCAAAACTAACCCTGAAAATTATAGACTGGTCAGCCTTAAATCCATTTGGGGCCCAGGACTGATTTCCAGTCTGAGCCCCCCCCCCCCCCCCCCCCCATTCCAGCACTATGGAGTTGCACGCGGCGGATGAGCTGTCAGTGCGGGAGGTAGATTTATTTGTACATATCTCGCAGCATCTAGTGTTGGTGTGCGTAGACACCCATCCCCCCCTCCTCTCTCCCTCCTCCCTTTACTTACCGCCTGACTCAGCAGGTCCCGAAGCACAGCCAGGCTTCTTCAATGCAGGACGCCGGCGGCCAATTAAAATGCAGCATTGGCTGGTGAGCCAATTAGAGCTTGTGTACTGGCAGCCGCTCTTATTGGTAATGATACACGAGCTCTGATTGGATTAAAGCCGGTGCAACAATTTAATTGGCCTCTGGCATCCTGCATTGAAGAAGCCTGTGCTTCGGGATCTGATGAGTCTCGAGGACTGGCGCAGCACAGGCAGCACAATGCGGTGGGCAAAATGAGCTGCCTGGGCCCTTCCAGAGGCCGGGGCCCGGGACAGCTGTACCCACAGCACCCCCCTGCTTACATCCATTGTGGGGAAAATATTAGAAGGAATAATAAGTATTATCTAACATTTCTTAGAACAGGAGAAGGTGATAAGTAAGACTCAGCTTGGGTTCAACAAAAAAAGATTATGTCAGACTAATTTAATTAGCTTCTATGAGGAAGTCAGTAGGGGGCTGAGCTTAGGGAAATTTGTTAATGTAATACTGTTTGATTTCACAAAAGTTTTTGACACGGTAAAAGGTTATTAATGAAACTGGGTAATTAAAAGAGGAATGGATTCAAGGGATGGCAATGTGATAGTGCCTCTTTACAAGGTATTGGTGAGACTAAACTTGGACATACTGTGTTCACTTCTGGCACCGCATCTTAGAAAGGACATAAATGAGTAGGAACAGGTACAAAGAAGGACGACTAAGCTAGTAAAACGTCTTGAAACACTAGAATACAATGATAGGCTAACCAGGCTGAATATGTTTTCACTGGAGAACCGGAGTTTGAGAGGTGATATGATTAGTTTGTTCTAGGAATCATATGGAACTGGACTGGTAATATACAGGACTGGGAATCATATGGAACTGGGAGATGATTTGATCAGTAACAGGCCTATACTTAGGACACGCGGGCATTTACTGAGGCTCCAGGAAAATAAATTTTGTTCTGAATTAAGAAGAGGATTCTTCACCATTAGAGCAGTAAAATTCTGGAACTCATTGCCTGTGGGGATGATTGCAGCAACTACTGTTAATGAATTTGATTCAAAACTGGATACATTTTTGGCCCTCAAGGAAATCCTATAGATATGACTTACTCAAGTCAGTAGTTACAAATCAGGTTGAACTAACGTCTTTTTTCAGCCTTAATTACTATGTTACTACTGTATGTTAACTCTGCTTTACTACTCCAGCAGCATGTAGCTGATAGAAGATGGCCGCTGCAGGAGGGAATGCTGGGGCAGCTGGGAGCCAGAGCATGCCCTGTCTGATTTAATTTATAATCAGGCCCTTTATTTTTTGCAGAGTGGTAGCATTTAGCCTGTTTCCTGTGAGGTTGAAAGTGAGCCCCAACATAGCATAGATGCTTTAACTGGGGGAACCTGTGCCAGAAAGGACTTTGGGATTTATTTACTAAAATGGGAGTTCTACAGTATTTCTGATTGGATGTTGCTATGGGCAACCAATCAGAATCTACTTCTTATTTATTTAGCACCTTCTAGAAGATAATAGATATAATCTGATTGGTTGCCCATAGCAACATCCCATCTGACATATTCCCATCTTAGTAAATAAACCCCTTTGTCTACATTTGGCCCTGTTGAAAGGATCTGGATTCTTCCTCAACGTTTAACTAGGTGAATTTAATTTCCCAAATGGTTAGAATGCTGATTCTTAACCCATAAAATGCTGCAATATAGATATCATGGATTTAAAAAAAAAAAAAAAAAAAACATTTTTGGAACCACTAATGTTCTTTGCGTGAAGAAATGTAATCCCCAAATTCATAGGTTTGCATTTAAATTATTTGAGGCGAAAAATACTGTACGTGCAAATTAATGGTACAAGTGATTGTTTTATAGCAAGTTGAGAGGAAAATAGTATAGATTTGGCACCAGTTTAGGGTTGACCTCAAAATGGCCAACTTTGTAAATTTCTGCAAAACCTGTTACTCTTTTATTGTTCAGGCATGAACAGTAAAAATAACTTTCAGCAAACAGATTGGAATCCAGAGGAGAAGCAGTTTGGCAGGCAAAGTAAATATTTTATTTCGTTTCAAACCATTTTTTCTTTTTTCTTTGTTGGAATGTAATTTGTATTTCATTTGGGGTTTCTTTTGTTAAAGCTAAAAAGTATGTTCTCTGGTGTAAAATGAGACAGTAGGGTATTACAGCGTATTCTCTGTCATGTCTATTAAGCGGAGTCTCCCAAGAGCAAACCATGTGATGTACACAAAAACTTTCCTGCCCCCGTCTGTTGCTTAAGCTGCCCTCTCCTGCGTCTCTCTAGAGCTCCCGAAGGCATGCCTCCTCTACTCAGAACTTTGCTGGTGAATGTCCATAACAAAGTAAAAGAAAGGAGAAAGAATAATGTACTGTATGAGGAGATAACCCATACAGGATATGTTTTTACATATTGACAAACTTTTGGTCCAAAGTGCGGGATGCTGGCCGAACGCGGATAGTTTTTTAAAGATGCAATCATTTACAAGGCAAAGCCATGTCTTGTACATAATTGATGTTTTGAAAAAAAGTTAAAAAGTTTGACCGGCATCCCGCACCTCCGACAAACTCAGTCTGTATTAAACCCTACCAAAGATATACACATTGGCCCTTATTCTGGTTACTTCTCAAATGGACAAAATCATGTGCATTGCAGGGGGGGGGGGGGGGGCAGAGGTAACTTGTGCAGAGAGAATTTGTTTTGGGTGGGGTTTTACTGCAAAGTGAGATTTATATTGCAGTGTAAAAATAAAGAAGTCAGTATTTTCCCTGCACAGAAACAAAATAACACCCAAATCTAAATCATCACATTTTACACCACACCTGCTGTGCATATGGTTTTGTCCATTTGAGAAGGAATTTGCCATTGCGAGTGAACCAGAATAAGGGCCCTTGTGCATACAGAAGTGCATGCGACACTCTAGTAATCTCTTTGCACTTGATTTTGAAAAATGTAAGATCTAAATGTTGGTGGATACAATTTAGTGACAATTTAGTGCCATATGCTGCCATACTGTACCCATTCCGTACATCACTGCATCTGCGAGCCGCCATCTTCAGGATTTGCAATCCAATAAACTGCAAAATAAAAAAAAAGTCTTACTCTCTTGCACATGAAATCATGTGACATGTCTTTGTAATACCAATCATTTTGTATATCTGAACCCTTTAAAAGAAAAAAGAAGAAACAGTAAAAAAAATGATATACAGTACATGCAGGCCATACAGGTCGAAGGGTGTCCTTATGGTATAGCAATGGACAGGAGCTTACGGGGTTTATTACTAAAATGGGAGTTCTATTGAAGATGGGGTGTTGCTATGGACAACCAATCAAAGTCTATCTATTATCTTCTAAAAGGTGCTAAATAAATAAGTAGATTCTGATTGCTTGTTATGGGCAACATGCTATCTTCAATAGAACTCCCATCTTCATAAATAAACCACTCATGGTGTCCACACTGTAGGTGCGATTTGAGTCTATTCAATGTGTGCTATACAATTCGGACGGCATACTCAGTAGCGCACGCAGGGGGGGTTTCTGAGTACCCAGAAACCCCCCCCCAGGAGTCTAAGGGTCCTAGGCTGAAAGCTGAGGGTCCCCTCTTTCCATGGGTACAAGAATTTTAAAAATCAGCCCTTGGGAACCGGAGATATCAGACTTCAAAGCAGTGGTCCCCATCCAAGCCTGTTAATTGCTCTTCCCAGTCAGATATTTCAGGGTTTGTCTGACTTAGAGTTTTTCTGAGGGTATATTCCAAAAGCTGGGACTCTCCCCCTTTGATGGACACTAGTAGCTTGTCTCTCCTGTTCCCAGAACCAGAGATATCAGCCTTCCAGCAGCTGGTTACTGCTCCAGCTCCACACACCTGGCATGTAGTTTTATATTCTCGTTGGCAGATTGCTCTGCCTCCTGAACTCTCATCCCCTAGTCGGATTCTCTAGTTTTTAATTCCATTAAAATTTAGAAATCTATTTCTGGGAAGTGGAGATATCTGCAGTCAAGCAAGCTGTCCTCCCACCAGAAAATTATGAATAATAAGCTCACTCCACTATACACCCCTCCTCTGCATATTAAACATCCTCTGCCACCCTGGAAGTTATGTATCAGAGCCCCTTCATTCAGCCCAATACCCCCTTATCCCACCATCTGTGCAGTAAAGGGGTAATTAGTGGAAATTACTGATCCAGGCCCTACATGCTGAGCGGTTGAAATAATACCCCCTACCACCCGGGGGACATCAAAGCTTCCCCCACCCCTACCGCTGGAGGATCGGTAGGTGCCCCACTACGTTGCTATGCCCAGGGGTCTACACTGCTGTTGACGCCCCTGTATGTATATATATATATATGTATATGTGTGTGTGTGTGTGTGTGTGTGTATATATATATATATATATATATATATATATTATTAATATTATTATTACAATTATTATTATTTATATACATTTGGTCTCTCTATAATACTTTAACTGACTCGGCATATACTGGGTCACCTAAGTAAAGAAGAAAATGTAGCAGCGCTTGAACTATAAAAAATTGTATGGTGGAAAGTTCCTCAACCTTCAATGGATGAACCGGCAATTTGTATCCACTTTGGGGGGGGGGGGGGATCTGTGGTCCAAATGGAGATGTCAGGACTGCAATCCACAGACACTTGGTGGGGAGGCTGCAATGGTCTCCTTACGCGTTTCACTACGCCAGGTAGCTTTATCAAATTTTCTGGTTGGTGAGGAAGTATTACACACTTCCAGTTTTTTATTGTCATTGTTTTTATTCATCATGTTTGCTGGCCGTATAACCATCATTTTAGCAGTGTATTAACCTTTAATAAATTTATTGTGATAGTTCAACCAATCCTCATTATTTTACAATTTTTTATAGTTCAAGCGCTGCTACATTTTCTTCTTTCCTCGGTACATTATACAGGATTGACCATCCTGTTTTCAGCAGCAGCTGGGCAAGACCGCTCCTGGTAAACGCCCCTGGCCCAGTCTCTCCCTGTGAGAACTGGTCCTCCCAATTTTTTCTTCCTTGGGTCACCTAAGTGTCCATCTCCGTGCTTTGCTCTGCCCCTCTGGAAACCCCCTTCTGAAAATCCTGCATTTGCCACTGGGCATACTGGGTGCGTTTTGAACCACATGCGATTTGAACTACACCTGATTTTGACTACAATACAATAGCCTATTACAGGAGTGTGCGATCTGGTTAAAAAATACCTGCCTGCACATACTATTTTGCTTGCTCTGTTGACTACACGGGAGTGCGCATCATATCGCAAAGGCAAATAATAACGTATCGCATGGTGCGATTTGAACTAAACGCGATGCTAGTTGCATACCTCCCAGGGACACATTGCTCATGTCACATTCATTTACTTACATCTCATTGGGCAGTATTCAATGTGAATACTGGCGACGTGCAGCGAATCCTGTTTAGGATTCGCTGCACATTCGCCACTGCTTGCTGCGTTCCGGAGCCTCGCCGGCTCCGGTATTCAACGAGTCAGGGGCTCGCTGCCCCTGACCGGCGAATTTGAGCTCCTGCGGCGGACGCCGCAGGGAGCCTGAGGATGGTGGCAGGCAGGGAGATGGAAGTCTCCCTGCCTGCCCCAGAACATTTGTGGGGGGAAGGTGGGCTCCCCGGGTGCCAGGCAGCACAGGCTGCCCCCCGGGGGTGCCAGCAGGGGACCGGGTATATTCACTACACCCGATCATGCATATGTAATGATCAGGTGAAGTGAATATATGAATATGTAATGAGCGGCTCGGCTCCGGCCCCCTTCTGGCTGGTCTGTGTAAAAATAAAAATAAATAAATAAAAGTATTTTGTTTTAAATTAAATATATATTCATGTGCTTACAGCACATGAATAAAAATAGCATGCCCCTCCTCAGAATAATATTCCTGATTTTTTTACACCAAATGTAAAAAACAAAACACTTTATTTTAAAAGTTCACCTTCCACTTCACCATAAAAAGATAGCGATTGCTACTCGGTGAATCATGGCGAAAAAAACCTTGAAATGTATTCGCCATCTGGTCATTGAATAGGGTGATTCAACGTTTTAGTCAGAAATTCGCCTTACAGCACAAAATCACCATAAAAACCTGGCGAATCAGCCTCATTGAATACCGCCCATTGTCTCCATATTGGGGGCCAAATCTACACGTGTGACTTCTCAGGCTCTCACTCTGAAATTTACACTTTATTCTCTATGGTTCATTGTAATGGGATTTGGTCACTAGGTCGACAAGCATTAAGTCAACAAGCATTAGGTTGACCACTGAAGGTCGACATGCATGAAGGTTGACATGACTGAAGGTTGACATGCATGAATGTCGACATGACTGAAGGTCAACATGGGGAAGGTCGACAGTCAAAAGGTCAACATGGGTTATTCACTTGCGAGGGGAGGCGGTGCACTGAAACGGTGTTCATGTCAATTATGTTGACATTTGGGACAAAAAACTTGAAAAACCCATGTCAACCTTTTGACTGTCGACCTTCCCAATGTTGACCTAATGCGTGTGTCAACCTTTTGACCCTGTCGACCTTAGCCATGTCAGACCTTTGTCTGTGTTGACCTAAGGCCTGTTGGCCTTCAGTGGTCGACCCAATGACCCATACCACTCTCTGGCATTAAAGACTGTTAGTTAAGTTATAGATAAAAAAAGATAGAAAGAGGTTGGCAGCGCTCTCAATGATACATACAACCAAGTGAATCAATAAAATGTTTTAATGCACATTATAAATAAAACAACATAAAAAATTTAGGTGGATAAATTGATAAAAGCAATGTCAGGAGCAAGTGATATGAAATAGTTGGACACGTTGTATATGAATATAACCTGCACTGAACCAAAGTAGCAATCCCAGTCTGGTGGAGTCCAAGCGGCATTGAATTCCGGGTGTCGGAGGGATCGGTCCTGCAGATGGATAATGGACCAATCTTAAACCTCACAATGGTACGACTGTTAGCCTGATAACTTGAGCCAAAGGAGTCCAGTTAATGGGGCCAAGTGGTCAGAGTAATCATCAGATAATGGTCTAAAAAGTCCAAAGGTAACACTGGTCTTGGGTAACACCAACGTGTTTCGCTGTTCAGATTACCAGCTTTATCAAGGTTGATAGTTGCTGCATGGTATTGTGATATTTACCTTGTTCTGTACCCTAATTATTTCAGCTTGCTTTTTTGATTGTTACTTTATATCCTTGTTGTTGATTTGCTCTTGCATTGAAATTATATTTATATTACCAATGCGATTTTTTATATGATATTAGAAATCACATACCCACTGGCACCCAGAGTGCTAAAAACCTACTGGGGACATCTGTAACTGGCACTACTGGGGAAATAACATGTAACTGGCACTAAATATGTGCAAGGATCTATAGAAAAATTCTGGTATTGAAAAATCCCTTGGCGCCTATATGATTAAAGAGAGTCGCCTACTCAGAGTTACCGGATATTTCCCTAATATCCAAACGTTAGGAATACAAAGATCAAGAAAAGGTTTGAACTCAGAACTTGGGCGCCCCTCTCTCGGATCTGATGGGTTGATGATAATAGATGTGGGGTAACAATAAAAAAGTCAAAAAATGTATACTTCCCCTTTAAATGATCCTTCTTTGACAGACTTCACTCCTCATATCTCTCTTTTTCTCTCTCGGGGGTGAATTTCCATATATTAGAGAAAAAGAAAAAATAGAAATCCAAATGTGTGAAGTATGTCGGGAATCAAAAGGGTTTAAGGTAACATAAGGTGATGTAGCGGTAGCGTACCACAACTCACTATAGGTAAGTTGAAATTCTCTTATCTCGGTATCTTTCCTTAAAAGCAAGTCGTACCCCTACTCACGATAAGATGTGTAGTTACAATCATATAATGGTTTCTTTTCCGTCTTTTTTCCAAAATATTTTAATTTGCAGCAAAATGGTATTCAATAAAATTCATAGCAAACATGGAAGACTTGCAGCAGATTTTTGGGTGAAGGCAGTGCAAATGTGAAATCTACACTCACAGCAAGAGTCCGGATCCCAACCTAGGCCCTTATTCTGATCGGTGCGGATATTCCCGCATTCTTACGGTGCGGTCCGCACGCCACGGTGTTTTGCCGCGTGCGGCCATCGTCCGTAGAAACGCCCACGTGTCCTCCGCATTCGGACGGACTCACTCTTTAAGAACAGGGCGTGTTTACGGACGACATACAAACCATGCGTGTGCGGGAGAAACACTCCGATTCTGCACGGTATTACTGAGTATTACAGAGTATGCTCGGAAATACCGCATCCGAACGGGAGCCAAGCGGTGCTACCGCCCGTAAGCGGAGTATTTACGCCAAACAACCCACTATGAAGTATCTTCTGCAATACATCACATGACCCACTTATTATACATGTCAAATACACATGTGTATTGCTAGTATTAATATTCTGTCATGTCCATTGTTAGCAGTTTGAAAGTGTCTGACAAGTACAGCATATGTGGGGGACTAGTAAGGTTTCCTTGAAGCAGCAATGGTTTCAATTAAAGCACTGACAAGCGGCCTATTAGTGAGTAATGAGTAAAGGAGTAGATTCTATTGGGTTCAGGTGTTAATGCTTGTAGTCATTAGGCGTACGTTCGCCTACCGCATGAACGAGTGGTGTCCGCAAAGCAATAGTACACTTGTGGACACCGCACATTTCTGCCCTTTTTGATCGCGTGCATTCGGAGTGGTTTCCGAATGTACGCCCCCCAACATAAGTGTACTCCCCCGTGTCCGCCCATGTTTCCGCCCCGTTTTGCCCACTTTGAAACTACGCCCATGTGTCATTCCGCATGACGCCCATAATACGCCCCTATTTCCCGAATGATAGCGGTGAACAGTTCTGGACGGGATCTGGCCGAACTGGTACTGAGTCAAGGCGTGGCACATGCGCGTTGCGTTCTCCACGCATGCGCAGACGCCGTAAAGACGCGATCCGAAAGTATGCGGTAAAGTCCGCGTCAATCAGAATAAGGGCCTGTGTGTGGACTAACACCTTTCACTTACCTTCTTCCCTTGTAGTCTGCGTGCAAGATTTGGACAATAAAATTCACATGCACTAGTCCAGTAACAACATGTTTCGAGATCCCTCAGATCTCTTCGTCAGGTTCCTGTCTAGTGCTGTCTTTCTGTGGGGTATATATAGCTCCCGGCATCCTACTTCCGGTATTGTACTTCCGGTTTTGGGTCCTCCGTGGTAATTCATCAAACTTCTATTCCCCGCGATATAGAACTCCAATAAAGTTTCCCAATGTTAGACTAAGTGTCCGTCTGGCTATATCAGCTTTTATACATAACATTGCGGTGTTGAAAAGAAGCACGGACTCCTCCGTGCATCCGGCGGCAGCCGCATTTCCGCCCGGCTGTGACATCACATCCGCATTTCTCCAGCCGCGTGTAGCTGGCGTCTCCGCAATTCCCGCCATTGTCTATCTGAGATAAAACACGGACTGGCTTTCTCTCTGTCTGTGAGGGAGTTCATAGGGGTTCTGTTTCTCTAAAATAGAAGATATAAACAAACGCTAAAAACTTGTTGGTAAAAAATGTGAGTTGTAAAATCCAAAGGATAAAATGGACATATCTAAAATAATATGAGTTATAGGTACTCATGGATGATCACAATGGGGAACTATATAAAATGAATAATATAATATAATAATGATATTAAAATATAATAGAATGTATACAAGTGTCAAAAGGGATATAAAAAAGGGTATAAACAGGAGAAATCAGAGAAACCATTTAAGTTCAAAGTCGTGGTTTAGTCCACGTGGGGTAAGTGTCTTGAATTTAAAAATGAATTTCATTTCAGTTCTTGCTAATAATTGATCGATATTCCTATTTCTCCAATTCCCCGTAATCTTCTGTAGACCTACAAATCTCTTAATTGACTTTATGGAGCACTGATGTTGTTCCTTGAAGTGATTCGAAAGATGATGTGTCGTTACTCCTTTTTTGATATTTCTCAGGTGCTCTGAGATCCTTACTTTAAGCGGCCTCGTGGTTCTCCCAATATAAGAGAGGCCACATTCACATTCAACCAAGTAAATAACATATGCTGTTTCACACGTAATAAAGTCCTTGATCTTAAATGGAATGTTGTTGATGGTGACATCGATGGATTTTGAGTTTTCTGCGCCAATACTTCTGCAGCCGATGCAGGACCCACATCGGTGAAAACCTTTTGTTCTTATAAGGTTTCTCCTGTCTTCAGGGAGACTACTTTTAACTAGATGATTTTTTAAATTGGACGATTTCCTATAGATAAATTTAGGTCTCTCAGGAATGAGATTTTTCAAAACTGGATCTTCCTGTAGGAGGTACCAATGTTTCTTTATAATCTTTTCAAAGTTTTCTTTTTCACTAATATGTGCAAGGACCTGATTGCTTGGCATTCAAATTCAGAGCCTGAATAAAACCTTGTTTTATGCACAAATAAAATATATTTTGTGTGTTTGATGTGCTTATACAACATAAATGCAAGATACCTCATTCAAATATAAAAATATTCCAAAATAACGAATAATCTGTTATCCAAAATTCTTCTGGTCCCAAGCATTTTGGATAAGGGATACTCAACCTGTAATTGGGCTGCTGCAATTTCAACTCCAGTACACATATAATTTGCAATATAAACAAACAAGATGGGAAATTAAGACAGTGCAACTTCAATATTATATTTTGTTGAATTTCACATGAATTAGTGACAAAAGAGGGTACAGTAAAGAAAATAGAAAGGGCTAAGAAATATGATACAAATGATACAATTATACAACAGAATATAAAGTTACAGATAAGACAGAACAAAAAAGCAATTGAACAGAATAACATCCAAACAAGTGTGCAAGGTCAGTACTCAAGTAATTATTATGAGCCTTTGAGAGCCCTTCGGTCTGGCAGCCAGTCTCCTCTTAGCCTAGTACTCAATCCACCAAAACCATCATATCAGTAGGTTGGCTGCTGATGAGGAACAAGAGCAACTTGCAGATTTTAACTCTTGTACCTTGGAATTAATAGATTCCAAACTTGGTATCACAGCTGAATGGCAATGATGGACTAATTGTGTTTTAGTCATTGTAAGTATATAGTTAGTCTTAAGCAACCTATAGTGTTTGATACAAAGTGCATGGGCTACCCAGGCTGATTAAAGGTTAGTGGATGGTAGAATGAGGTCATCCAATTTGGAAACTAGTCTATGCTACATGTTGAGCGTGGCTAACATTGCCGTAGAATGCCGTAGAATGAAAAAGAGGCTGTTGACTATGGGATTGTGGCAGCAACAATAAATCCATCAGAGACGAAGAGGACATACCCTGTTAAAAAAGAACCCACAGCTTAATATTGTCTGCTACTAACCAGTCTCATATTTGACATAATAAACAAGCCATTTGATAAAATTCTAGATCTGGAAATGCTAGACCCCCTTCCATTTTTGATAAAGACATAGTCCATAACTAAGCAAGATTTCCACAGACCCCAGATATACTTAATAAAAATGGCATATATTGAGGCAGTAGAACCATTTTTAATGCAGCTATACACCCGAACAACAAGACCCTGCAACATCCAATGTGCTGTCAGTAAAGATTTTATATAAAATAGGAAGGTAAATGCATGACACTAGCTCATGCACCCTCAGTGTAAATTGATCCCCAGATATACTGTATAAGGCTTTTATCCTGCCAAGCCTTTATTAAGACTGATATGAGATGGCGGGAGCACACAAGTAGCAATAGTTCATAGATATGCAAGGTTCAGGAATGCAGGATGCTTGGAGCAGAGAAAAGGACAAGCAGGTTTGCACCAAACAGGTGAGCAGGAATTGAAGTATATTAATAGCACAATGAAGATACTGTCTATCTGGATAGCACCAGTGGTCGAAGTGGGGCGGTATACGGGGGTATGCCATACCGCCACTTTAATCTGAAGATAAAAAAAAACAACTTTTTTTTCCCCCTCAGGATGCTCTCTGATCACTCAGCAGCGCATATTGTGCTTTTGTAATACCCCTGTACAACGGGGCAGTCTGGCAGAGGATGTTGATGGACAGGGGGGTGTCCGAAGGTGCGCACTATATTCACTCTTTACTTTTCCATACCCCCACTTCAAAATTTCCATACCCCCACTTCAAAATTTCCACTTCGACCACTGGATAGCACTGTAAAATATTAGGGTGCATTGGGCAAAACTCAGGATTGCGCAGTGCAGCCGACAGGCTTGCTCAGCGGGATATGAGCAGCGTGCAGTACAGATTCAACAGGAATAACTAGTACGATAACATGATTACATAACAGGATACCAGGGGGCTGGTAATAGGGTCCAATTTTGCCAGATGTGCAGAATACGTCTGACTTTAATGCAGCAATCATTTATAAGGCAATCACAACCTATTTTTTTCTTTTAAATGATTGCTGCTTTTAAAAAAAATGTCAGAGATTGTGTGGCATCCCACACCTGGAGCAAACTCAGACACTATTACATATGCCCCCATAACTGCACAGCGCTTGCTTAGCAGGATTGCCCAGCAGGATATCTGGATTGCACAGTGCAGATTCAGCAGAAATACCTTGTAGAATAAAGGGATTACGGGATTACACAACAGTACCGCACTGTGCAGGTTTAGTAGTATTGCCAGGTAGGATATCCATATACACTATGAAGCACATATGAACAAGGAGGCCTCTCGGTGAAAAGTTGTACTAGACACTTATTGCTAGCACCTGAGGGTTTAAAGTGGACACCCTATCTGCTGATTGTGTATCTAGCTAGCATTGACCGGATATCCAAATTACATCATTCCAAGTTGGTGATACCAGAGTAGTGGGAACCATTGAAGAGGATGCCAGGGCTGCAACAAGGAATGGAAACTTATAGAACAGACTGGAGGGCACCACAAGACAGTGCTGTACCCAGAAACAGGGTTATGGGAGCCAGCATGTAACAGATTGCTACATCTTAATTTTTCATAGTATTTAAATTTATTTTTCATAGTATTTAAATTAGGCCTATCAATTTTGAGATAGCAATTTCACACATTATATACAGTATACTGTAGGTTAGATTTACTGATATGAATTCAATGTTTTCATCTACAATCTTACGGTACACCCTACTCTCACATAAAAACAAAATTCACTTCAAATTCCTCAGCACGTAATATTCCCATACAACGCTTAGTTATTTGGTGGGATTGGCATACACCACAATGCTGCAGACTTATTTTCCATTTGTAGAAGAGGTGCTGTAGCTCATTATCAACTCTTTGAGGAGTTCATTCGTTTTCTTTTTTTACCTCATTAACAAAATGACATTCCTTGAGTTCAGATTTGAAAAGAAAGAAGACACATGGTGCTAGGTCTGGTAAATATGGTGACTGCTTTTGTAGCACTGCAATCTGTTCCTCAGCCAACAAATGATTCATAGGGCAGGATGTACTAAACAAAAAATGCCTTAAAAAAACAGTTTTCTGGGTTTTTGCTGCATTTTCAAATTCACTAAAGCAAACCCCCCCCCCCCCCCCCCCCGCGGGGCTTCGCTCTAGCGGTGTAACCCCATAGTAGCCTATGACCTTCTCTTCGCAGTGCTGCTGTGTATGGGATCCAACACAGATCCCTCCCAGCATGCCCCACAGCCGCAAGCTACTCTACGCAGTTCCACTTCCCCATTAGAAAAGAGGAAGTCCAGGCAGCTGCGGGGATTGCAAAGGGCAGCTCTTATCGGGAGCTCCCCTTTGCCTTCCTCATTACATATGTCGGTACATATGAAATGAGCATCAGCACCATGGGTGGTGGGATATACAGCTGCTGCTTGGTACAATGGGGCAGATTTATTAAGCTTTAACAAGAGATAAATGCAAGGATGATAAAGAGAGATAAACATCCAGCCAATCACCTCCCAACTGCCATGTTACAGGCTGTGTTTGAAAAATGACAGGTAAGAAATGATTGGCTGGCTGTTTATCACTCTCCATTTTATCACTATTGAAGCTTGATATATCTGGCCCTTTATCACCATTGCATTTATCTCTTGTTAAGGCTTAATACATCTATCCCATTGAGAGAACTGTGTGGATTAGTGCATTGCTAAGCAGTGGGAACCCATGGAACCATATTAATACAAACATTTGTCATGTTAAGTTATTGATGCAAAATCTGCATAACAGTTGTTTGGTGATCTGATTCGGCTGTCAATTCAAACTATTTTCACAATTTTTTCCACATTTTCATTTGTTATTGATGTGCAAGGCCTTCCTGGGCATACCTAATCCTAACTATGGTCACTAAATCTTTTGCATCAATCAAACAGACATGCACATTGCAAACAAATGCTCCGTAAGTTTTGGATATCATACAGAAACATTTGGTGGGTGTTTTGTTCAATTTAACTAAAAAGTTGCCTTAAGGTGCCCACACACTCACCGATCCCGGCGGTGCGATGCTATACGATGGGGTGTGCGCTCCCGCGGCACCCCATCGCACAGTACAAAAAGTATGTGCTGCACATACTTTTTGTACTAGCTTTTTCTAGCATAGCATAGCATAGCATAGCATAGCATCGCATGCACATCGTATGCACAAGGCATACGATGCGATGATATGTGTGCTAGTTAAGCCCACAACGCACGCCGGGATCGGTGCGTGTGTAGGCACCTTTACTTTTGAACTAAGCATTCTTACAACACATCAGACAAACATAATTTCTTCAAATGCTGTCTGACATTTTTACAAGTTTAATAGCCACACCTCATACTCTATATTTAAAAAAAAATAGGATTATTATGATCAAATCAACAAATCCCATCTAGGAGCAATCTGAAATTTCATATTTGGTTATAACAAGAATTATAGCTAATTAGCAACAGACTTCTATATAATAGGAGGACACATACATAATGGCCCATTAGGAATATTATTTTAAAACAAATATTCTTACTTTTGCTCTTTCCTTTCTTTTAATATTTCACCATTTGTAATGTTGAACAATTTTAATACATACAGTACCAATAAAGTGTTTCACTTTTATATTGTAACTGATCCCAGAGCAACCAAGACATACTGTACATCTACTTATCTTCTTTCTTTTTGTTACAAATTGAAATTTCATCTTTCCTTGTTGTTATGTAATCAGTATGTTTTTTGCTGACTAAAGTTAAACAAAGATATATTGGGTGAGATTTAAGGCCCATACACACTTGACGATTTTCAGCTGAAAATCGGTCAAAACAGCCGTTTTGAGCGATTTTCGTCCGAAAATCGCCCAGTGTGTATGCCCCGTAGATTGCCGACTAGCGATGATGCGCGCTCCCGCATCATCGCTAGGAAAGTGGTTCATCTGCTGGTTTTACCAGCAGATGTGGCGATGATGGATGGTTTTTCATCCATCATCGCCATGTGTGTACGCCTGCCGGGCTGAAAGATTAACCACTTTCAGCCCGGCGGACCGCCCCCCCCGCCCCCTCGCCCGTCATACTCACCCCTGTGCTCCGTCTGGCTGGCCGGCTGGATGCTGCTGCTGCTGCTGCTGCAGAGACCTGCTCCCCGGCCAGGCTAGCCCCGCCCCCAGCCTAAACACACGGAGCAGATATATATATGTTATATTATATATATATAATTATATTTATATTATATATATATATATATATATTAATTTAATTATTTGTTTTATTTAATTTAATTAATTGTTGCATTTAAATAAATATACATTTGTGGCAGTGGGCATATAAATATATAAACATTGATGGGCAGTGTTGGCAGTAACGTATACATTGCTGGTCTGTGCCAGCAATGCATAAATCATAAATTAGCATCAACACTGCCCACCAATGTTTATATATTTATATGCCCACTGCCACCAATGTACTGTGTATATATGGAACCCTTGGAATTCAAACCCAGCCCATTTATAATGAAAGATTTTCAGCAAAGTCTTTCGCCTCCTGAAAATCTCTTGCTCTTTGGGGAAAATAGCTCAGTGTGTACGCACTACTTTGGTGAAAGATATAGCTATCAAAGATTTTGGCAAAGTCTTTTGAAATGAAAATCTTCAAGTGTGTATGGGCCTTTAATAGGATGAGATATTCAGAAAGTGAGAGATTTTGGAAGAAATCTCCAGTTTTTTTAAAGCGGCAATCATTTACACTGCAAAATCAAACTGGTTTTGCTGTGTAAATGATTGCCGCTTTAAAAAAACTGGAGATTTCTTCCCAAATCTCTCACTTTCTGAATATCTCATCCTATTAAATCTCACCCATTATACCAACAAGATGAACCTCTGATAAAAAAGTGTGCTTATAATAAAAATATTATACATTATTACCTAAGTAATTTTCACTACAAATGTATTTAAAAAATAATACGAAAAAAATCTTAATGCAACTGTAGTTTTCCACAATTTCTACCCATAAGCCCTTTAACAAAAATGGAAACGCTTTGTGGTGCTGACGTTTGTAACACCATCCAGTGCCTTCCCAAACACGGATTATGGTTATTTTTTTCATTTATAGCAGAGAAACACAAATATTCATTAGGAAACAGAGGATATGTTTTCCATGTATAAGTTGCAAATCTTCAGCAAGGGCCAAATTAGCTGAAGTCCTGGGGAAGTTATCCATGTTTAAATACTGTTTCCAAATACTTTCCCTAATCTAGACCACATGGCGTATGAGGAAAGTAAACAGTCTAAGAGGGTTGACATTAGACAGCATCAATGACAGCCTTTAATAGGGCACCTATGAATCCACTGCTTGTTAGTATCTGGGTTGGCCGTTTTGTTCCATGGATTCAGTTTATAAAGTGTACAGTATCGTTGTGAGCATGAGAGTTTTATTTGTAATGTGTAATATATTTTTCTGCAAATGTGAGAAAGAAAAACTTTTGGCATTCAGAAAAATGCAAGAAGCGAGGACCAGAAACTTTTGAAAAAGAACAAATTATATACAGAATCCAAAAACATCGCCAACACTGTAGTGCATTGTGATGAACAACCAATATTTTTTTTTAAACAATAGTGGTTTATTTAGGTAAGAATTAAAGGTAAATAGGGATACAGATAAAAAGAAAGGGAACATTATATAGGGTACACAAATATGACATGACAAAACCAGGACATTCTAATATAAATAGCCCCCATGCTGAGGAGCAGAAACTCACATAAGACAAAGGGACAGATTTACTAAGCTTGAAAAGTGATAAAATGGAGAGTGATAAACAACCAGCCAATCAGCTCCTACCTGTCTTTTTTCAAACACAGCCTGTAACATGGCAGGTAGGAGCTGCTTGGATCCCTGTTTATCACTCTCCATTTTATCACTCTTTGAAGTTTGATACATCTGGCCCAAAGAGTGATACAGCATGTAGAAAAATATATGGGTCAAATGCAACACAATACTCTCTTAGTAATCCATAAGCCTAACTAAGCAATTAGGGGAGGGAATGCCTCCGTACCTAGAACATGGAGAAAAAAGAGAGAATCAGAAACAAGAAAAGAGAAAAAGAAAGAAGAAGAAAAAAGTGTAGGCGCATGCCAGGTGCGTGCTAAGAAAGCACAATCCAAATTTAGGAATCCAGAGCAATAGGTGTACTGTTTAAGAAGGAATGTCCCTGTTTCTGAATGTACTCACCCAATCGAAACCACTTCATGAGTGGCGATAAGACCGAAGTGGAATAAGTATAATCAGATGTTTCGTAAAGGTAGTGTTTATGGATCTTGTGAATAATAACAAGAAGGCTAGGAATCGATGTAGTCTTCCATATTTGAGCTATAGCCACCTGTGTGGAAATTAAAATATGACCCAGTAGGTAGGCATCTCCATCGGAAAGTAACCTGCGGTGGTAATAGAAAAGGGCTACTACAGAATCAACAGGGACATCCTCTACCAACACCTCATTCATAAGCGCAAATACATCGGACCATAAGGACCGCAGCTTCGGACAGGTCCAGAAGACATTGTATAAGGAGCCTATACATCTGCATTGCCTTCAGCAGTATTTTGATGAGGTAGGCCAAATTTTATGTAATCTGTCTGGAGTAAAATAAGATCTCTAAAACACTTTGAAGTACATCTCAGAGTGGCAAATACATTTAGAAATTTTGAAGCATAAACCTGCTATACAGTTCCAGCCATCAACAGAAAAGGTTGTGTTAAGGTCAAGTTTCCACTTACTCTGACATGACAGCTTCCCGTTTTTATAATCTAATATCAGGAAGGAGTACCACCAGGAAATAGTACCTCTTCTTCGCATCATATGAAGGTGGGAGCGAATCAGCTGCAGATTGGAGGAAGATCCACCAGTAAATGATGGTTGACAACTTAACCAATGTCGAACCTGCAAATATTTATAAATATCTTGTTTTGGAACATCATGTAATAACTGTAAAGTGCTGAAAGGGAACAATCCCCCTGAATCACAAATATCACTAAGTAGTACTAAAACCCTAGAAATCCAAGAATTGAAACATAAGTTAGGAATAAATGTAACGATAGTAGATAGCAACAGTTCTGATGCGGATAAAGCAATCCCCTCACAAGAGACCATTTTATGCCATGCCTACAAAGACACCCACCAGGGGCGGAATGACTGGTGGTGCAGCCAGAGCAGTGCACCGGGGCCCAAGAAGTTAATGGGGCCTGCTGCCGTCCACATACATGCCGCAGTTTCCCTTTTTAAAAAAATCTGTGTTCTCTTACCTAAAATCGAGACATTACTTTTAAATAGGTTGGTTTATTGAATAATATTTTACTTCCCACTCTCTTACAACCTTTTTGATGACTGACAGATTCTGGGGGAAGTATCCTGTGTGGAATCCAATCTACTTTTCTTTAGGGTCCGCAAGTCCAGTCTAAAAGATACATTGGAGATGGTTCAATTGCTATAGTTCCCTCCCAGACTTGTGCACCCCTGCATGGGCATGCTAACATTTCTTCTTGCAGTCTCCAAAGAGGGCAAGCAGAAGTGTGTGAAAGGCGTCCAGTATGGGCAATCCAAATGACACATTTTGTATTGCGCACAGTACTTAATTCGAGATTACCTGATTTATTTGGCTAAGCTTAGCACTAGAGGGCATGATCAGTGTAATGAAACAATGAGCACTCAAATAATTTTATACCATCTGCTCTATATGGATGGGGAAATGCAATTCTAGGCAGCCAATAAACAGCACAATCACCCCCCATGACTTCCACTGGAAAACATTTCTCTCACCGGTAGAGTGTGAAAATGACATTTGCAATAAATGTGAGTTGACTTTTCCTATTCTGTGGCCTCAACGTTGATAGGCAAATATTTATATATGACCACTCATTGTCATATAATACATCTAATCACTACAGCTATAGGCTTAGATATTTATCATTGTACAGAACTGGGCACATCTTTCACAGGCTTTAATCCTTGTGGCTACAGGTTTAAGCCTTCAGACTTCACTCACGCATACATGTACCATTTCAACAGTACACCACAGTCGAGACAGAAACATGAAACCTCCACTATCTTAGTGTTGTCGTTGGCACATTAGTAACCAAGAAACATAGCTGTACAGAAAGTCTAATATTTGAACTTTTTACTATTTTTTAATATAAATGCACAGTGGCAGATTTAGCATTAACTTTGTAAGTACAACCTAGACCTGTGGTAGGAGACTTGCTTTAACCGCAAAGTTCTTCAAGTAGCAAGAAAGCATGTGTACACAATATACGTGCACACTGTATACTCAGAGTATCTATCATCCCTTGCAAAGATGAAGTGATTCAATTCATTCACTGACTTTGCCAACAGGTCTCAGACAAACAAGTCAGTGGCAAACGCAGGATTTTCAGAAGGGGGTTTCCAGAGGGGCAAAGCACGGAGATGGACACTTAGGTGACCCAGTATATGCTGGGTCAGTTAAAGTATTATAGATAGACCAAATGTATATAAATAATATATATATATATATATATATATATATATATATATATATACATACATACATACATACATACACACACACACACATATATACATACACACATATACATACAGGGGCGTCAACAGCAGTGTAGACCCCTGGGCATAGCAATGTATTGGGGCACCTACCGATCCTCCTGCGGTAGGGGTGGGGGAAGCTTTGATGTCCCACTGGTGGTAGGGGGTATTATATCAACTGCTCAGTATGTAGGGCCTGGATCAGTAATTTCCACTAATTACTCCTTTACTGCACAGATGGTGGGAGATGGGGTGGGAGAAGGGGGCATTGGGATGAATGAAGGGGCCCTGATACATAACTTCCAGGGTGGTAGAGGGTGTTTAATATGCAGAGGAAGGGTGTATAGTGGAGTGGGCTTATTATTCATAATTTTCTGATGGGAGGACAGCTTGTTTGACTGCAGATATCTCCAGTTCCCAGAAATAGATTTCTTAGATTTTAATGGAATTAAAAACTAGAGAATCCCACCTACCAAATGGTATTGAGGACTAGGGGATCAGAGTTCAGGAGGCAGAGCAATCTGCCAACAAGAATATAAAACTACATATCAGGTGTGTGGAGCTGGAGCAGTAACCAGCTGCTGGAAGGCTGATATCTCTGGTTCTGGGAACAGTACAGACAAGCTGCTAGTGTCCATCAAAGGGGGAGAGTCCCAGCTTTTGGAATATATACTCACAAAAACTCTAAGTCAGACAGAACCTGAAATATCTGACTGGGAAGAGCAATTAACAGGCTTGGATGGGGGCCACTGCTTTGAAGTCAGATATCTCCGGTTCCCAAGGGCCAATTTTTTAAATTCTTGTACTCATGGAAAGAGGGGACCCTCAGCTTTCAGCCTAGGGCCCTTAGACTCCTGGGGGGGTTTCTGGGTACTCAGAAACCCCCCCTGCGTTCGCTACTGCAAGTGTAAAGAAACGGAAGAAAATAAACTTATACGAGACAGATGTTCACTACTTAAAGAACCACTAAACCAAAAATATAGGCTTAGCTATCTTTTAAGTAGTTATGGTAACTTTCACATACTTTTATAAAGTGTATTTAAGAATCCAGGCATTTGGGATGTCATACTTTCTTATAGTGATCAACTCGCAAGAAATGTCTTGATCCATTAGAAAAAAAAATTCAAAGATCTTTATATCAGATCATCTTGTAATGCCCAATCAGGATCTCACTAACAACTGAGGGAGAAAGATGTTTCAATTCTGCTTAGCATACAGGTTGAGTATCCCGTATCCAAATTTTAGATACCCAAATTATTCCAAAAACCATACATTCCAGAAAGTGGCATATTTTTATTTTTGCTAAAAGTGCTACTGGGGACATCTGTAACAGCAATACTGGGGGACATCTGTAACAGCACTACTGGGGGACATCTGTAACAGCACTACTGGGGACATCTGTAACAGCACTACTGGGGGACATCTGTAACAGCACTACTGGGGGGCATCTGTAACAACACTACTGGGGGACCTCTGTAACAGCACTACTGGGGGACATCTGTAACAGCACTACTGGGGGACATCTGTAACAACACTACTGGGGGACATCTGTAACAGCACTACTGGGGGACATCTGTAACAGCACTACTGGGGGACATCTGTAACTGCACTACTGGGGGACATCTGTAACAGCACTACTGGGGACATCTGTAACAGCACTACTGGGGGACATCTGTAACATCACTACTGGGGACATCTGTAGCAGCACTACTGGGGGACATCTGTAACAACACTACTGGGGGACATCTGTAACAGCACAACTGGGGGACATCTGTAACAACACTACTGGGGGACATCTGTAACAGCACTACTGGGGGACATCTGTGACAGCACTACTGGGGACATCTGTAACAGCACTACTGGGGGACATCTGTAACAGCACTACTGGGGGACATCTGTAACAACACTACTGGGGGACATCTGTAACAGCACTACTGGGGGACATCTGTAACAACACTACTGGGGGACATCTGTAACAGCACTACTGGGGGACAGCTGTAACAGCACTACTGGGGGACATCTGTAACAACACTACTGGGGGACATCTGTAACAGCACTACTGGGGGACATCTGTAACAGCACTACTGGGGGACATCTGTAACAGCACTACTGGGGGACATCTGTAACAACACTACTGGGGGACATCTGTAACTGCACTACTGAGGAAATTATATGTAACTGGCACTAAATATATGCAAGAAAATGATTGCTTGGCATTTAAATTCAGTATCTGAGTACACAAACTTTGTTTCATGTTTTGAAACCTTGTTTTATGCACAAATAAAATGTCATACCTCCCAACTTTGACGGATCAGGAGGCTGGACAATGTTGATGCGCGCCGCAGACGCGTCAACATTTTCGGGGGGTGTGGGTTAATTTTGGGGGCATGGCCTATACTCGCAGCTCTCCCGAGAGGCCACGCCCCCATTTTTACCCTATGGGGGCGTGACCCAGAGGCTCTGTGAGCCTCTAGCCATGCCCCCAGCCCCCATGCGCACAGCGTTTATTCCCCGCTGCTTAGCAGCCTACAGGGGGGACTCCCAACAGCCCCCCCTCACCGCGGGACACTGCCGGCCGCGGGTGGGACAGCGGGACAGGCCCTGATAATCGGGACTGTGCCGTTAAAATCGGGACTGTTGGGAGGTATGAAATATATGTGTGTGTGTGTGTATTTCATGTGTTTGTACAAAATAAGTGCAAGATGCCTCAAGATACATCATTGAAATATAAAAATATTCTGGAATACAGAATTATTCGTTATACAAAATTCTTACGGTCCCGAGCACTTTGGATAAGGGATACCCCAACCGATTATGTTTAAAAATTGAGTATGTTATCTAATTGCTTTAGAATAAAAGAAAGGTTGAGCAGCGCTGGCTTTAACTGCAAAGTACATACAATGGAGTAAAAATTCCTATATTCCCATATTGCTTTGCTGGTGAAGCCACTTTATTTTCGTAATAGGATTTACAATGTCAGCTGCATTGAGACTGACTGAATATAACGGAGAGTCTCTGCAGCCATTGCTATAAATGGACATTGTAAATTTTTGTACAAATGACTGTAAGTTCTTGGAGAACATTGGAACACATGAGGGAGTGATCTCTTTCACCCTGTATCTCAATGGTGATTGATACCTAATTAATTTCTATATTGTGTGTGGTGATTGATTGTACCAAGAGGATTATTATGGGGAAGCCTTTGTTTAACGACTGTGAATTTTATGCAGTTTTATTTTATTGCTTATGACGCATATTATGACTATCTTTCAGAAACATAGGCGAACCTAGAAATATGGTAATGAGTGGTCCCAGACTAGAAACAATGGATTTGCGCACAGCGAAAAAAAATAAGGTGTGGTGCCATTTCAGGGGTGTGGCTTAATAGGGGCAAGTCACTCCTCCATTTTACCACCGCTGTGGGGTATATACCATGTCCACAGATTCATTGGGATGCCCAGTGCCCAGCAATGGCTTTTATTTAAAAAAAAAACGCTGTAATCTTTCCCAGTGCCCTGCCGCATTTTTAAATAAAAGCCATTGCTGGGCACTAGGCAGGGCACTGGTAAAAGATAACAGCCTTTTTTTTTTTAAATAAAAGCCATTGCTGGGCTGGCACTGGGCATGGCGCTGGGCAAGAGGTTTCACATTGCATAATAGAAATCACAGGCAGCAGTGAGTCACTGTCACTGCTGCATGATGGGAGCCAGTGGGAGTTTGCCAATTCCCGGCGACGCGTGTCCTGTGCTGGCCGGGCTGCTGCGCCACACACACACGTGCGCGCTAGCCCCCACCGCAGCAGCACATGCAGGAGGGAGGGAGGACGGAGGGAGGAGGAGGAAGACGGCGCAGCCCAAGGTCACATGGCGGCGCATGCTCCGCAAAGGACCATAGGAGGAGCTGCGTGCAGTCGGGCATGCGCGCAGCCCTCCCGGGTCCTGTGAGCATATTTATAATGTAAAATCCGGGCAGCTGCGGGCCATACTTGCCTACTTTTGAAAACTAGTTTCAGGGAGATTTTAGCTGCTAGTAGAATGCGCCTTGCCACCGAGAGGGTGTGTCTAACTTCACCTATGGGCGTAACTATTGCCATTAAGGGGTGTGACCTGCAGTGGCAGAAGAAAACTCTGACACAAGGAATGTGGCCAAAATTCCCATTCTGACACAGGGAATGAGCCAAAATTCACATTCTGACACACAGGGAATGTGACCGAAATTCACATTCTGACACAGGAAATGAGCCCAAAATTCACATTCTGACACACAGGGAATGTGACCGAAATTCACATTCTGACACAGGGAATGAGCCAAAATTCCCATTCTGACACAGGGAATGAGCCAAAATTCACATTCTGACACACAGGGAATGTGACCGAAATTCACATTCTGACACAGGAAATGAGCCCAAAATTCACATTCTGACACACAGGGAATGTGACCGAAATTCACATTCCGACACACAGAATGAGCCAAAGTTCACATTGTGACACACAGGGAATGTGCCATGAAATTCACATTTTGACACGCGAATGAGCAAAAAAAATCACATTCTGACACAGGGAATGAGCCGAAATTCATGTTCTGATACAGGGAATTCTGCTATGCGGGGGTGTCTTCACAAGTGCAAGTTCATCCCAGTTTCTGCCTGCGATGGGGAGCACAAAACTCCATAACAGGCAGCATCTGGGATGAACTTACAATTGTAAATACACTCCTCCCCCATCCCACTGCATAAATGCATATACAAAAAAAATAGACTGTGGACTGTATAGAAACTCCCCCCCCCCCCCCCCCCCCCCCACACACACACACGCATGGCATCAGTGGCGTAGCTAGAAATTTTTCTCCCCCCTGCCAAAAAAATTCTGGCGCCCCCCAAGAAGGGGCAAGGCAATTCACTATGGGCACTGCTGGCTGAGTTGACAGGCGACCCAGGCTGCAGTGAGCGCTGAGCATATGCATGGGGCGGGGACACACTCATTAAATATACACTGTGCTGGGTCCCCGCTCATTAAATATGCACGGAGCGGGACCAGCTCAGCACTCACTGCTGCCTGGGTCGTCTGTCAGTTCAGCCCAGGCGCCCACCACAGACCCTGCTGGCGCCGTTCACCCAAGCCACCGCCGGGTCTTCCACATATATAGCTATGCCACTGTCACCAATTGGCTGTCAGTAACCCAGTGTTGGCATCCTGACCCCAGAATATATTGTATGCAAATTACCCCTTCTATATATACATATATGTGTAACAACCCCCCACACACACCCACATCCATTATACGTATATGCCTATCACCCCCTACATCATCCATTATACACACACACATATATGACTATCACCCCCATCCTATATATATATATATATATATATATATATATATATATATATATATACAGATCCAATAACTGCCGGCACTCGCTGGGTTAAAAGTACAACATGCTCTAGGTGCCAGAACGAAATGATATAGAACTTCCAATGTTCAATGTAGAACAATAACGGCACTCAGGAGACTGGTTACATGCAAAAAACGATGTATTCAACTGTACACTTGAATACATCGTTTTTTGCATGTAACCAGTCTCCTGAGTGCCGTTATTGTTCTACATTGAACATTGGAAGTTCTATATATATATATATATATATATATATATATATATATATATATATATAAAATCGATGGGGGTGATAGTCATACTGTATATGTGTGTACCTACCTATCCCTATCCCACTGTAAAAACACCCTTTGTACACTAGTCACCTCCCACACACACACGCACCTCTTATGCTTGTTAGTTACCTACATTGTTTTGTTGCCTGAGGCTGGGCTGCCGTGAGGGCAGGGAGTGAAGTGGAGCTGCTGGCCAGGCAGACAACAAGCAGGGGATGGTGGGGGCTGAGCGTCCTCCTCTTCCCTGTGCAGCCACGGACTCACGGAGCTGCCGGGTGTGCGTGCCTGTATACTGCAGACTCAGCGGTTCCCCAGCTCCTTGTGAAGGGAAAGCAGCATGATGCTTTCCCTTCACAAGGAGCTGGGGAACCGCTGAGTCTGCAGTATACAGGCACGCACACCCCGCAGCTCCGTGAGTCCGTGGCTGCACAGGGAAGAAGAGGACGCTCAGCCCCCACCATCCCCTGCTTGCTAGGCAGAAAGCAGATTGGTCCAGGGGCAGCTGTCACCCTCTCCTGTCATACACTGGCCGGGCGGCAGCAGCAGCAGGAGGCTGTGACATATGATAGAGCTTTTGCTCTATCAGCCCCGGCCGCTGCTAGGACATCAAGTGTCCGACCATTTAGTGAGAGGCTTCCGGCGCCCATGCAGCCCCCGCTCCTCCAAGCAGTGGCGGGGGCTGCCTTACACAAGCTACGCCACTGCATGACATATACCCACATTCTAATATTACTGCGCTTTGCAGCTGTCAGGATCCCCATTGTTGGGTCCAGCTTGGAGCTTCCCGCTGATACTTCACTGTGACTGCTGCCACTCCCCACATTATATATACCCCCCACATTATATACACCTCCCACATTATATACACACCCCACTCCCCCACATTATATACACCCCCCCACATTATATACACCCCCCACATTATATACACCTCCCACATTATATACACACCCCATTCCCCCACATTATATACACCCTCCACATTATATACACCCCCCCACATTATATACACACCCCACTCCCCCACATTATATACACCCCCTCACCCACATTATATACACCACCCACATTATATACACCCCCTCCCCCACATTATATACACACCCCACTCCCCCACATAATATACACACCCCACATTATATACACACACCCCCACTCCCCCAGTATACACAGCACTCACCTGGCTGTGTATACTCCAGGCTCAGTCAGAAGCAGCCATGAAGAGCAGGGAGAGCTGGCCTCACGGAGCTCAGACAGTGAGGTGGGCGGGACCAGCCTCCAAGAAGAAGCAGAGCTCTGGCTGTTAGCTCTCTCCTCTCTCCTTCCGATGACTTCCTGTCAGCGGTAGCGTTACAGGTGACAGCAGCTCAGCCACGGGGGGAGGTTAGGCAAGTCTGCGGTGGGCACATTTAATATTTAAAGCTAGAGGAACCGGGCAGGCTAATGGGTGGTCCGGTGCACCCACGGACCACCCCTTAGATTTGCCTATGCCCAGAAATTATTAATGTGTTAATTAAATAATAACTATTTTTTATTGGAATGTGTTATGTGTCAGTGTGTGAATAAGCACCACCTAGATTTATCTTTTTTGGCACACCTCTCCTAGGTGCTCTATTATTATCATTCACTGTTAATTGATTATTAATCTGTCTGGCTCCTTGACTATATTTTTATTTCTACTAAAGATGAAAAGCCCAGAAATGTAAAGTATAAGTGCCACATATGTCATAATGTAGAACATAACTGCAAACTAAAACTGTAAATGCTGTACAGAAAAAGTTGAACAGCAAAACGAGCCACAGTCTGTCAGAAGAGAGATTGCTGGTGTATTGACTCAAGACACAAAGCATTTCAGTTGCGAACAAGATTGGATTACTATATTAAGTATACACATAGGGCCAGATCTCTCAAGCTTCAAAAAGCGATAAACTTAGAGGGATACACAACCAGCCAATCAGATCCTTACTGTCATTTTTTAAACCCAGCCTGTGATATGGCAGTTGGAAGCTGATTGGCTGGTTGTTTATAACCCTCCATTGTATCACATTTTGAAGCTTGATACATCTGACCCAGAAAGTACAGTGTGTGAGATCTGATGTCTCACATTAAGATGTGTCTGGTCCAATGGAAGTGAAATAGATAAGTAGATTTAGATACAGTACTTCATAGCATTCAATGCCTCAATGAATGCCACGTTTATTTAATTAGAGAAAATAATGAAATAATGAATAAGGCTGCAGACTACAAGAGACCAGTAGAAACTCAAACTGGTCAAACATTTAAAGCCTTGAGGTCTGACAATAGAGGAAACTACTAACATAAAGATGTTGTAATCTTTCTAAAGAAGTATGCCATTGAACATCAAATGACCATTGCATACAGGTCAGGCAAGAATGATTTACTACAAGTGAGATGGCAAACCTGCATTATAGTGCAGAGAACCCAATTTATGTCCAAAGGAATTATACCATAATAAGTGCTTTTAGACAGAAGCAAGCATCATATCTTAAGAACTGCGCTCCCACAGTTGCTGTGAAAAACAAAACACTGTAATAGGCATGGTCTGCTAGAAAACCAAGCATCTGCCATCTAAAAGTCTTTGGGTGCCCTGCATATGTACATCTCCCCAAGAAGAAAACACATAAGTGGAAGAATGTATCATGATTTTTGCAATGTAAATGATTGCCGCTTTAAAACAAATATGGACAGACGCACTGTAAAGTCCACAGAGTGTGCAGCATGCATGCTATCACACAGGGCAGCCCTCAGGGGGAGGGGGTGGGGCTGCGGGTACTCCAGCCCCGGGCCCAGACAGAAAGAGGGTCCAGGCCTAGAATTTATAAGTATAATTTGTCATAAATAAAGTTCACATTTGCCTTAAAGCAATGTAGAGGTTGAGTAGAATGTCCAGTGTTGCAGACACAGGTCTCACCAGGGGCCTTATTCTAGTTCACTCTTTCTGACAAAATCCTTCTTAGATGGACATAACCATGTGCACTGCAGGGGGGGCAGATGTAACATGTGCAGAGAGAATTAGATTTGGGTGAGTTATTTTGTTTCTGTGCAGGGAAAATACTGGCTGCTTTATTTTTACACTGCAATATAGATCTCACTTTGAAGTAAAACCCCACCCGAATCTAATTCTCTCTGCACAAGTAACATCTGCCCCACCTGCAGTGCACCTGGTTTTGTCCATCTAAGAAGGATTTTGTCAGAAAGAGTGAACTAGAATAAGGCCCCAGGGGTTCAAGAAAAAGAAGGGGGTCCCTGTCTTTTTAGTTTGTCCCAGGCCCCCCAATTCATGATGGCAGCCCTGTTATCACTTGAGCCCCATGGATCTTCTTTAAAATTCTAAAAGTACATGTGACCATTGTCCATGATAAACATTAGTCTGGTAATATAACCAGACCAATGTTTATCATAGATACATAGATAATGGTCACATTTGCACATAAACACATCTGGTTCTTTAGTGGTATATAACATGCACCATTATATATACAATTATTAAATAGCCATATTTAATTCTACATTTTGCTATTGACATAAAAACTAGCACTTAAATATGGGTATATAAATGGTTATATGTTTAAAGAAATCTAAAAATGTCCTCATGTGGAAATATATATGTAAAGAAGCTCTGTATACTGGCTGAATACAATGTATTGTACAGACATATTCTATTGAGCATATCAGACAGACAAAGGCGGGTCACGCCTATGTCTGAAATGAACGTATAAAAATATTTTTTCTTTACGAAAAACTACTTACATCTGTCAAGTTTTGTAATAAAAAAACAGTGTTAATCCTTTTTTTGGTCCTTTGAAAGTCTGATGATCTGTTGAGTTGAAGAAAATAAGGTTCCTGAAACTGACATTTCATTGAAGCAATGCCCAGTAAAGAAACAATGCTTTACACGTCACATGAATTTACAGCTGAGTAGTGCAATGTGCTGCAGCTGCTATGAAGACTGTCTTCCCACATTGATGCAAATGTCCTATTACATGATTCAGTGCTAACCCTACTGATAACTCACAGGCAGTGTTACACATCAATTTGCATTTAGTCTTTCTGCCAACCAGGGCCCGATAAAAGGTTCCAGGTGCCCTAGTCTAATTCACACATAGCTTCCCTTGTAATTCTGCTAAACACGTGGGCGCTCATACTGCCCATGTACATATAATGAAGGTTATAGAACTGGCTAATAGGATCTAATTAGTGGCGTTTTTTCCCTATGGGCTGCAGGACTGCAGCCTCCCCAGGCAAAATCTGCTAATGTGTTCTGCTGAAGTGAAGCCAGATGCAGTCTGTTAGACTGCATTCACTTCACTGTGACTGGCAGCGACTTCCTATTGGAAGTCTGACCTGCCAGTCACCCAAGGCAGTCCCATTGGGAGGTGTTCCCTCCCTTTGGGATGCCTCTATGGGCTGCTTCGGCTGCAGCCCATAAAATCCAGGGTATGCGCATGCGCAGTACTGAGGCCTATACTGTGCATGCAAGTCACAATAATTTACAGTGTACAGGCGCCATGACCGTGGTTTTGTTTCTATGGGATGCTGCTGAAGCAGACCATAGAAGCTGGGGGCATGCCAATGTGCAGTAATGTGGACGATACTGTGCATGTGTCGGTCCCGCAACCACAGCAGTGGAGGTGGCAGAGGGAATCAGCAGTGGGGAGGGGGGGGGGGTGGCACCAAGATCAGCAGCAGCCCCCCTCCTACACTGAGGTCAGAGTCGTCGCTGGATCTACTGCTTGTGGCGTGGAAAGAAGACTTTGGCTTTAGGCTGCCCAGCTGGTGCTGTAGTACAATGCAGGGGTGGAATTTCCCGGCCCACTGGGAAATTTACCGGTGGGCCGGTCCAAACCCCCCTCTGTCGGGATGTTTTCCATTCTATCCAGGCCGGACCATTCTGCCTACTGGGCGCAATTTTTTTTTGGGGGGGGGGGGAGGGGGTCACAGGGGGGAGGGGCGACTGCTAATTGCTTCTTTCTGTAATAGATAATAGGGCATATGGAGAATATGAATAAGGGATTCTCTCTCCCTCTCTCTCTGCGATCCATCACTCTCGCTCTATGTGACCCCTCTTTTTCCTTCTCTCTCTCTCTCTCTCACCCTCACTCTCTCTGCAACCCCCTCTCTCTCTCTCTCCGATCCCTCTCTGTAATGTAATCTGCTGCGCTATATAAGATGCAGGGCCGGGGCGGAAGCAGAACCCAGAGGGATTCACTCTCCCCTCCTCCCCCCCTCCCCCGGGCCCCACGAATCCCCCAAACCCCAAGTTTATTACTATGTTTTATTGCACAAATAACAAAGTCAATCTTGAGCGCCAAACAAATAGTCCTGCAGCTGCTTATCCCCAAATAGTACAACTGTATACCATGTAAAGCATAAAAAAAGGGGTGAAAAAATCCAAAAAAGATCAAATGACCAAAAGAGGATTTCTCCTTGGGGTTCTCAATACAGCGCTGAACCTTTGGAATCATTGTGAACTGGATGATCCTTATGAAATAGTGCAGTCCCAACACTCTTCTCACGATATAAAAAAAGCATTTATTTGAAAAAACATGAAAAACACATCTAAAAAGTCACTCTCATAAAAAAACAAAAATTATCCCGGAAAAAAGACTTATATCATACAGTCACTGTATCATAGGGAATGCATAAGGGGTTCCTGATGTAGCAAGCCAGATCTTTTCTAGGTCACTAAGCTATGCCAAAAAACACATGTCTATTTTTGTTCTAATACAGTTATATCATGCATAATATTTTTGTGAAAATGTATGGCTCAGTAATTGGACCATAATAGAATTTTTTGCATTAGTAAAGACGTTTCTTTACAGTAAAATGTGTCTGTGGTGTCTTCAATCCTAATGTTTTGGGTAATTAAACTAAAATGCTGTAATCCACTATGGTACTGTGCAGTGAGGGTGTTGAACTAATTTGGTGTGTTAGGTCATTTTTAATTTAATTGCCATACAGCATTGTAAAAATGTACTTACCAGCATGTCATCACCAAGGGATACCTCAGGTTAAGCAGCTCTTTCATTGGGCTCTGACTACTCCCCTAAATTTTATTGATAATGTATGGCAAATGGATTGTGGTATGTAAACACACTTACACCAAAGGTACATGGTAGGATAGTTTAGAAATGCATTTACCTGAGAAATAGCGCCTTATGATTTCTAGAGATGTGCAGGATCTGATTTACTCTGATTTCAAAGCAGGACCCCTAACTACCGTAGGTTGGGTAGTTTCAGCTTCCTGCATGACTGCTGCATTGCCATCCTCCACATAACATGGTTGGGGAAGGGCAATGTTGTGTATCATGCAGCAAGCCTGGACAATCATCACTACTTTTGCTGGATGGTAAAGCAGTATACCTGATGATCTGTCCAAGCACCTGAAATGCACTATAGTACAGGGTGCACTTACTGTAGGTAATTAGTGGTTTTATAAACAAGCATACCCATATTTTAGGCAGACTGACATCAGCTTAAAAAGTGATTGAGGGTTAGATACATTTGTGGGTATAGTTTACACACTATTGGCACACTACAAAGGAGTGTAATAATTGTTTAATATCTAAATGAACAGATTGAAGCACTATACATACTGGGCAAACATTTATATATATTAAAATGTACTTACCAAGTAGCCAGCCCTCTGGCATTTGGTGGTCCTGGAATCGGTCCCAGAGGGCTGAGTGACGCAGAATATAGGCATCATGGCAGTTTCCCTGGGTATCCTGCAACCACACTGAGTATTTTTAGGTTGGCATCACATACCACCTGCACGTTCAGAGAGTAACGCCCAGGCCGATTGCCGTAGACGTGTCCCCTCACGTGCGGTGCCCGAAGCCCAATGTTGCTGCAATCTATGACTCCCAGCACATTTGGGAATGCTGAGAGCCGATAGAAAGCCACCTTAAGGTCCTGCCACTCGGACTCACAACGTGGGAATCTGATATATGTGCACCACATCTTCTTGAAAGCCAGTAACACATGAGTGAAATGCTTAGAGAAAGTGGCTTGTGGGACCCCCAACGACCATGAGCTCAAAGACTGGGATAAACCTGTGGCCAAGAAGTAGAGGGCACACATTAATTTCTGCAGCCCAGACACTGCATAGTTGGCACCCCCATAATGCTCCAAATAATCTCTCAGCTGCTCATATAAGTTTAAAAGGTTATTGCGGATCAGAGAGGGAGTCCAGGTAGAGCCTAGCACGATACCTACGTGAAGCACCTGGATCTGGCGTGCAGCTTCCTCCCTCCTCCTGCGTAGCTCCTCCAAATGATCAAAGTCACAAACAGCCAACTCCACACCACTCTGCACAATCTCCATCTATCAAACCCTCATAGGTGTCCTTAATGATGTTTGGGTATATGTAGGGGAGTTTATGAATAAAAATGAGGACACCTGTGTGAAAATTAACCATTTCTGACCAAAGTTGCTCTTGGGTCAATTCGCCCATCAGGACTTGGTCTGCATCATTGGCGATTGTTAGACACTTTTGAAATGCGAATTACATTTGCGCATTCCATGAAATAAGCAATTTGTATACTTTCCTATGCAAAAACATCTGGATGCGATAACAATTTTAATTGAAACCAGCAAGTAAGAAAGTGCGAGTTATCGCACAAAATGTGCGATTTACGCGACTTAGCGCACCCTATTAAGTAAGCAATTTCGGCAAAAAGTGCGAAAATGCCATTTTGTTGCCTAAAAATCGCAAAAATTCAACAAGCGCATCATATTAAATATCACCCCATGCATCCAAGCCAAACACAAACACAGTGCATGTTCAGATTGACCCAAGGTTTATGCTGTTATTCTGAGCTGCAGAATTGCTTGCAAGCATTAATGTTACTGATCCAGATATCTGTGTAATTTCAGATGCATGTTCGGTTTGAAATACATGTGCACATTCTGTAAAGCTGGGCAGACATTAACCATGCCATGTACTGCCGGGCTCCTCCTGTCCTAGGCCAGGCAGCAGCACAGTTTTGACAGGGTGTCATGGATTGAACCCGGGCCAGCAGAGCTCTCTGTGCAGGTTTCCTACCATGTGACTCTGGTGGGAGGAGCCATTGCTAGCCAGCAGCCTGTCTACTCTAAAGCTGTTTACACATGGGGGGATATATTGCTCAGCAATATATTGCTCCTGTTTCTCCTTTTCATCAGCGACCAGAGATGGTTGCTGATGAAAGGGAACCTCTGCCAGCGGTGCTGCAGAGGTAATCAGCTGGTCGCAGGCTCCTGCGACCAGTGATCATAAGGGGGCTAAAAACGGAAGTGCGCGGTGCACACTCCAAACGATGGCAATATGGTCGCTCAGCGACCATATTGCCAGCGATTATAGCCCGTGTGTATGCACCTTAAGTGTGCTGGACATGGGGGCTGCTCCTCCCCATGCCCATCTGCTTCCCAACTCTCTTTCTCAACAGTCCCCATACAGGGAAAGAACCTGGTGCACTGCTACCATAATGTGCATCGCAGCAGGCACCCGGCGATAGGTTGTTGCGCTAGCAGGTGGGGGACAGCCAGTATGTGGTGGCCAGAAATATATGGGGGCCCTGGGATGACTGCCCTTGTCATCCCTCCTATATTCTGGCTCTGATCGGGGCCATGTGTGCCCTGGAAAAGGGGCAGGATCTCATGACTCCACAAGATTGTATCACTTTGGGTTGTGCCCAGCATTCTCCGAGATGCTTCCTGGACTGTCCCCAGGCTACCCCACTGTGCAGAGCAGCAAGATTTTCCGCCTAGCTCCCCCACCCTTTCCGCAGTTGGACACTCCTGCCCACTGATGGGACAGCGGGACAGTTCCAGAAAAACTAGACTCCCCCACATTCAGGTATGCTGAGGCAGCTTCTTATCCCTTGCTGCCCCACTAAATTACTCTGAACTGTAGATGAAGGACTATTGGCAGTTGTCAGAATCAACCTCACAGTTTCTCAGATTGTGTCCTCGGGACCCCACACAGTTCCTGTTTTCCAGGTCACATGTGGAATTTTAAAATGTGACAGTTCGTTATACAAAGTGCACCTGCCAAGTGACCTTTAGAATAGATGAACATTTGCATTTACTCAAAAGCCTCACTCATTTGAGAGCAAGATGAGATCCTGATACTGACTCAGCTATAAGGAGTTAACTGTAAGCTGCAATCACCTGAGCATCTAATAGTGTTCCTACCTGCGAAGCAAAATATTATAGGTGTGTGAAGAGATATTTCAATGAGTTTTAACCTGGGAGAGGGCATATTTAAAAGATCAATCCAGGTGCTAAATAGACAGAGGAGACACCTGGCTACAAGACCTTCAGCAAGTTATGATACTCATTCAGTCCTATGCTTGTGAATTTTCATATAAAACTTGGCATATTATGCTGAGTGTAAAAAACATGTTTTCTGTGGGGCCCATGAAAAGGAACAAAGAAGCCTTTATGTGTGTGTGTGACACCAGCAAATCTTTAGTAAGCATCAAGCATGGTTTTTCAGAATTTATACATGATGGCGATTCTGGGTTCATCAACTTGGCTCCCTAAAGGTGCTTACACACTGGCCGATATATCAGCCATTCAATTGAACTGCCAATATAGCAATGGACTATCGGCAAGTGTGTACCATCGCTTTTTCTGTGTACAGTGTCGTTCACAGATATATCACATCGGCTGTGCAAAACAGCTGATGCCTAATATTTAAAGATATATCAGCACATCATTCTGTGTGTACGGGTGATCCGCCCACCTCCCATACACCCGCTGCAGGAGATGCTGGTGATTGACAGCTCAATGTCCTTCCCAGTTTTGATCTCAGTCCCGACGGATCGGGCAGCAGGTATGGAAAACACACTGTACTATCTGTCTGTAGATATATCTGCAGATTAATCGATCTACTAGTGTGTGCACAGCATTGCACTGTTGGGCGGATTGTGGTTCCCGTTATAATGGGGCCTAAAGATACCATTATATGTGTCTTCATTATCATGCTCATGTAAGCATATGCAGTACGCCCCTTATTCTAATCACCTTGCTCCCCTGCGTGTTCGTGCAGGAGAGCAATGGTGAACAACTGTGCATGCGCATATATATAGGAGCATGTGCAGCCGATTAGTGAACTGTTTGTTTGCCATCCTGTTCACACCTAGTAGTGTTGGTGTGGGGCAGCAGGCTGGTGATTTGCCGATGACGTCAGCGGATGTCAGCTGCCCGCCTGCTTCCTGCAAAGGGTGCTCATAGATGTAAGACACAAGAGAGGTGTCTTACATCTGCGAGCACTGTAGAAATCATGGTCCCTGACCATCGAATGATTTCTTCCCCGCATTCAAGCTGTGAATGGATGTTTATGCTAAACATCCATTTGCATGCATGCGGGGGAACTCGGTGTGCGAGGGGTGGCGGGCGGACGGGCATGCAGGCGGCGTTTCAATAACTTTCAAAGCTTTGCAAGTCAACCAGAATAAGGCCCTATGTGAGTATCAATATTATTCCCAGTTATGGTATTTTAGATCTACAATGTCTATGTCTACAGTCATAAGGTCGACCATTATAGGTCAACATTCAAAAGGTCGACAGGGTCAAAAGTTCATCAGACAAAAGGTCGACAGGGTCAAAAGTTCAGCAGACAAAAGATCAACAGGATCAGAAGGTCGAAAGGGTCAAAAGGTCGATATTCAAAAGGTCGACTTGAGTTTTCATGTCTTTTTGGTGTCTATGTCAACATAGGTCGGTGTGGACACCATCGAAGTGTACTGCGTCCCCTTTGCATGACTCGCTGCACTCGCCATGCTTCGGGCACGGTGCATCGCTGCGCTTGTCACACTATTATATTCTCCCTCCACGCCGTAGTGGATGGTAGGGCATGAAATACCACCTGTCGGCTCATGTTGGCTCAAATTTTTTAACAAATCTCATGTCGACCTTTTTATGTCGACCTTTTCACCATGTTGACATTTTGACCCTGTAAACATTTTGGCCCTGTCGACCTTGTGATCCTGTCGACCTTTTGACTGTTGACCAATAGTGGTCGACCTTATGACTGTCGACCTACAATTAATCAATCATGAGTCCGGGTACCATTATTCTCTATCCACTGGGTGACTATTAGTAATACTAAAAGGACTGGCTTTTCATTTATGTTCATTTATGTTTATTTTTGACATCACAATTTACATTGTAATGACGAGTACTGTATATCCTGACAATGGAGCGCACTGATGATGTAAGTGATGAGCTTGGTGTCAGTGCAATACCATAGCAATCAGGAACTAATGACCAGACACTGATCTACTAAGTGGCGCATATGCCAGGAAACTGCTGAAACTCCTCCAAAGTCCAAGTGGAACAAACTTCGGCAGAAGCAGCCTAAAACCCTGGCAAAGCTTACAGGTAATAATAGTTATGTAATAGTGTTTAATGTGGCCTAATTTACTATAGTTGGTGTTAAAACATTCATAATGGAATTTTCCCAAAATAAACAGGTGTAAAGTGGTTAGAAAGGTAATACTGGTTATGTGTTAGTGGAGCATACATCCCATATGTTATTGCAAAATATGTAATATTCTTTAATTGGTCTCAAAGATTTGGGTTATTGAGTAATGAGTCTATACATGACCTGATGCTGAGGTGAATGCAATTCGGTCACAGTTTATGATAGCATAGTGGGTTTGTTAATAAATAGATATTAAACCATATTCAGAATTGCGCTGTTCAGCCACGACACCTCTAGCCTTGTGCATTTGAGAATAGCTTGCTCTATGGAGCTGGTATTTGCATTGTCCCTAAAATATACCTGTTGCTAAAAAATCAATCTGATAACCCATAATAATGCCTACACCCCCATGACACACCCCCAGAACACTAAAGCTGGGTACAAACTAGACAACACAACAAATTATATGATGTCGCACATGTTTTCCCTGGAACTTTCTGGGACTTTACAAAGGATATCACCAGTGGCCACATCCAATAGTATGCTGTTGATGATAACCAGAGTATGAACTGCATGAACAGATATATATATATATATATATATATAGGTTTTGTGCATGGGAGTGGGGTACTGCTGCAGCTTCACCTATCTGTGCAGTGCATTAGTGGGAGTTGACCCATGAAACTTTGCACAAGAGGTCAGAGGCTGAGAAACTTGTGCTGAGCTCTGATTGATGGAGCTCATCACATGCTTCTCAGGCGCATAGAAGACAGCAGCAGCAGCGGCCTCGTCATGGGAGGGTTTTTAATCAGAGACAGCGCTGAGCCTGTGAGGTCCACTAGAATATACAGAGGGATACAGGCTTTTTATGTGGTGTATATATATATATTTATATATATATTTATATATATATATATATATATATATATATATATATATATATATATATAGCCAAGGGGGTAGTGGGGGCACTCACAGGACTTGGTCAAATAAATGAGCATCCACATACTGGCAAGACTATTCAGATTAGACATACCCTGACATGCAATTCTACACACGTGGTATACCAAATTTTATGCCCGTGTGGTCTGTCCTATATCGGGAAAACTGACACTGCATTTAAGACACGTATGACCACCCATCGGTCGGCCATACGTAATGCTCTCATCAGTGGTACCAGTGACCAGCCTGTCCCCCATCATTTTATTAATGCTAAGCATAGCGTATCGTCTATTAAATATCGTATGATTGACTGCATCCCCGCATCGATACGGGGTGGTAATAGATCTCTCCAGTTGTTGCGCTGCGAGGCACGCTGGATTGCTAAACTGGGGACCCTGGCACCATATGGGATGAATGAGCACTCAGGGATAAATGTGTTATTATAATTGTATGATAAAATCAGCTTATAACATGCCTACCTATATTTGCTTGGTGTTCAAGTGGACATTCATGTAATTTATTTCGCCTCTGTAGGTCTAGATACATCGACGCAACTATATAATACCTCCCGCTACGGATCTATGTTATGTTATTCTATTCCTGGTATTTGTATTTTATATTTGTTTGATTAGTGGTATCCTACTCTATTTGGGTGCTGCTCATATGATTTATACATTTGTATATTTATATATTTTGTATGTATTTTTACTATGCACATTGCACTTTCTAGTCTAGATATGTTTGTTATATTGGTTACTATGGTAATCCTGTGATGTATAGTACGGTCGCCCCGGGAACTCCGGAGTCGACGGATGATGACATCATGTGATATCCGTGGCACGCCCCACGCTCCCGGCGGGAGATTCACTGAGTTTCATTGGTGTATCAGTTTGTTAAATATCTGTGTGTTCACTGTGCCAATTTAGCCTGAAGACGATACATATAGTATCGAAACGTTGCTGTTTTCTACTGCTGTGCTTCAATAAAGAAGATTTATTTGCACCATCGTATTGTCTGGAGTGCCGTGGCGTTCTGCCGTCTATACATTTCCCTGCTAAGGGCACCCAGCGAAGCAACATACTAGGAGGTTGTGCCGGGCACCAAAGCCGTCTATATATATATATATATATATATATATATATATATATCCAACTGGACCGGCACTATCACCAATGGTGCAATGTAGGCTGCGTGCCTTTGTAGAAATACATACAAAGCAAGGTCCCAGGAAGTCCAAGAACAGACACGGCACTGCAGCTTCTGATGAAAACAATACTTTGTTTATTTGCCTCGACGGGCCGTTTCGGGGCATACACCCCTTTCTCAGGAGAATTTGCATTCTCCTGAGAAAGGGGTGTATGCCCCGAAACGGCCCGTCGAGGCAAATAAACAAAGTATTGTTTTCATCAGAAGCTGCAGTGCCGTGTCTGTTCTTGGACTTCCTGGGACCTTGCTTTGTATATATATATATATATATATATATATATATATATATATATATATAGTATATATAGTACAGTTTTTCAAAGGTGAAGCACTCCAAGTGATGATGTAAGTATAGCCTGTGCCAGGGACTTAGAAAATGAACAAGAGCACTTACCCCTTCAGGGAAAGGAATTGGAGCCAGCACACAGTTGGTGAAAGAAAAATAGTGTTTTAATGCAAAGACATGGTTGCAATGGTGACAGCTGTTATCCTGACAGCTGTTTCAACTGCTACTTGGCAGTTTTCATCAGAGGCAACATGCATAGGACACAGAGCCCACTTTTAAACCTGATAATTGCGCCAAAACAGTATGCAAATACAGCATATATATAAAAGCATATATCATACAAAGAACCCAACGCGTCTCATCATTTCGACTTCTTCAGGGGCTGTATATCGAAATTACTAGTATAAATACACAATCGGTCATGAATATCCTAAGCTACTAAGCACTTGCAGCTTAGGAGAGGATAAGAAGTGTGTTAATTACCTCTGATTCTCACAGAATAAGCATTACGGCTCTGACAGTCCTGACTCTGAGCTACACTTTATTTGTGAATACCTTTGGATTTGAGTGAATTATACCTGTTCTTTAAAGAATTCAAGCTATCGGATATTCATGACCGATTGGGTATTTATAGTAGCAATTTCGATATACAGCCCTTGAAGAAGTCGAAATGACGAAACGCGTTGGGTTCTTTGTATGATATATGCTAAGTGTCTATGAATTCTGGAATATTGAATCATTATAAGCTGCAAATGAATTCTGTACAAGGAAAATTTAAAAAAGTTGGAAATCTTATTAAAAGAAATTTGATTTTTCATCCAGCGAATGGTTGTAAATTCCCAAAAGAATTGTATGCTGGTGGTGGCACATTCAAAAGTGCACTCTATATACTTCTTTTTATATCTATCCATCTATCTATCTATCTATCTATCTATCTATCTATATATATATATATATATATATATATATATATATATATATACACTTAACATCGGCACTCACCTTTCCTAGTTTTGGGGTGCCCTATGGCTTGTGACCACATTGTTTAAACAGACTTTGTAGGGGCTCTGCACACACTAAATTAACTGATAATAAATAGTGGAGATTTGGTTCATGAATTGATCAATGCATTTAAGCCTGCAGCCCCCTTCAAGGGACCCCACTTTTCTGCAGGTCCTAACACTATCGCTGAAAATGGCTACAATACACATAGCTATCACATCAATGTTTGATTCCAGGTATGCTATCTGGTCTGAAGCTCACAGCACACTTTGCTTTTATAGGTGAGCAGCTACCAACACACCTGTCACTAATCATCTAGGGAAATGGTTAACATAAGCTATGGAATCTTAGTTAAAAACAGGGTGCAGGAGAGAATGTGACCACAATAAGACTAATTAAAAAAATGAATCTAATAAACAATATATACACTTAACATCGGCACTCACCTTTCCTAGTTTTGGGGTGCCCTATGGCTTGTGACCACATTGTTTAAACAGACATTGTAGGGGCTCTGCACACACTAAATTAACTGATAATAAATAGTGGAGATTTGGTTCATGAATTGATCAATGTATTTAAGCCTGCAGCCCCCTTCAAGGAGCCCCACTTTTCTGCAGGTCCTAACACTATCGCTGAAAATGGCTACAATACACATAGCTATCACATCAATGTTTGATTCCAGGTATGCTATCTGGTCTGAAGCTCACAGCACACTTTGCTTTTATAGGTGAGCAGCTACCAACACACCTGTCACTAATCATCTAGGGAAATGGTTAACATAAGCTATGGAATCTTAGTTAAATACAGGGTGCATGAGAGAATGTGACCACAATAAGACTAATTAAAAAAATGAATCTAATAAACAATGTATACACTTAACATCGGCACTCACCTTTCCTAGTTTTGGGGTGCCCTATGGCTTGTGACCACATTGTTTAAACAGACATTGTAGGGGCTCTGCACACACTAAATTAACTGATAATAAATAGTGGAGATTTGGTTCATGAATTGATCAATGCATTTAAGCCTGCAGCCCCCTTCAAGGGACCCCACTTTTCTGCAGGTCCTAACACTATCGCTGAAATTGGCTACAATACACATCAGTTAATTTAGTGTGTGCAGAGCCCCTACAATGTCTGTTTAAACAATGGGGTCACAAGCCATAGGGCACCCCAAAACTAGGAAAGGTGAGTGCCGATGTTAAGTGTATGTATTGTTTATTAGATTATTTTTTTAAATTAGTCTTATTGTGGTCACATTCTCTCATGCACCCTGTTTTTAACTAAGATTCCATAGCTTATGTTAACCATTTCCCTAGATGATTAGTGACAGGTGTGTTGGTAGCTGCTCACCTATAAAAGCAAAGTGTGCTGTGAGCATCAGACCAGATAGCATGCCTGGAATCAAACATTGATGTGATAGCTATGTGTACTGTAGCCATTTTCAGCGATAGTGTTAGGACCTGCAGAAAAGTGGGGTCCCTTTAAGGGGGCTGCAGGCTTAAATGCATTGATCAATTCATGAACCAAATCTCCACTATTTATTATCAGTTCATTTAGTGTGTGCAGAGCCCCTACAATGTCTGTTTAAACAATGTGGTCACAAGCCATAGGGCACCCCAAAACTAGGAAAGGTGAGTGCCGATGTTAAGTGTATATATTGTTTATTAGATTAATTTTTTTAATTAGTCTTATTGTGGTCACATTCTCTCATGCACCCTGTTTTTAACTAAGATTCCATAGCTTATGTTAACCATTTCCCTAGATGATTAGTGACAGGTGTGTTGGTAGCTGCTCACCTATAAAAGCAAAGTGTGCTGTGAGCTTCAGACCAGATAGCATGCCTGGAATCAAACATTGATGTGATAGCTATGTGTATTGTAGCCATTTTCAGCGAAAGTGTTAGGACCTGCAGAAAAGTGGGGTCCCTTGAAGGGGGCTGCAGGCTTAAATGCATTGATCAATTCATGAACCAAATCTCCACTATTTATTATCAGTTAATTTAGTGTGTGCAGAGCCCCTACAATGTCTATATATATATATATATATATATATATATATATATATATATATATATATACATATATATATATATATACATACATATATAAAAGTGGATTTTTGTAAGAACTTACTGTTTGAATCCCTTTCTCTGGGTCCATCCTGGTGACACAGCTCAACCTTGGGTGTAGGAGGGTCCGCAGGAGCAAGGCACCTATGCTGACTTCTTTGTGAGGCAGGCTCCTCCCTTCTGCATCCCAGCATTCCTCAGTTCAACTTCTAAAGCACACTAGGATACATTACTCAGTACAATGCCTGAACATATTAATATGCACAATCACATGATAACCATATAACATGATAACACATGAAACGGCATTACTTACTGAGCATAAAGGAGAGATCGCTGTGTCACCAGGATGGACTCAGAGAAAGGGATTCAAACGGTAAGTAACCCTGTATAACCCCCAATTAAGGCATACTTGGATCCCAGAACAACTTATACTATCCCCCAAACACTAACCCTCTAGCTACGCTTAAGCTAAGAAGAACTATGCGAACTACAGTATAGGAAGGCGATAAACTAGTGGTCCTTAGCCAAAACTAATTTGGAGACCCACCACAGGATATGACTGCTTCTGTTTTGGATAAAATATATCCCAAAACTAGTCTATCCCTCCCCCCCCCCCCCCCACTTCAACTTGTCCCTAGTTCTTCTCTCCTCTGGAGAACAAAACACTGGGTGCACAACTCCTGGTTTAAATGGAAATTTTATACTACCTTCGGTAGAAACTTTGGCACTGTTCTGAGAACAGCCCTATCATCATGAAAAAACTGAAATGGAGACTTGCAAGACAAGGTCCCCAATTCTGAAACTCGCCCAGCCGAAGCCATGGCTAACACAAAAAATAAGTTTCCACGAAAGATAATTAAGATCAGCCGACCTTAAAGGCTTAAATGGAGGTTTTAGTAAAACCGACAATACCAGAAATAGGTCCCAAGGCGCCACCGGCTGCCTATATGGGGTCTTGAGTCTTATAACTCCCTGTAAAAATGTCTGTACTTCTGGCCAAAGAGCCACTCTTTTTTGAAAAAATATGGATAAGGCACACAGCTGTACCTTTAAGGACTGCAGGCTAAGCCCTGCTGCAAACCCATCTTGGAGAAACTCCAAATGTCTAGTGACCTTGAACCTAGAGGTGTGTACTTTCTGACGCTCACACCACCTGATATAATTTTTCCAAATAGGATAGTAATTAGCTGCCGATACGGACTTGCAAGTTCTAAGCATGGTTTGGATAACAGCATCTGAGAAACCTTTCTTCCTTAATAAGTGGGTTTCAAAAGCCAGGCCGTCAAATTGAGACGAGCTAAGTCCAGGTGTAGAAACTGTCCTTGTTTGAGTAAGTCTGGCCAAAGAGGAAAATGCCAGAAATCCATCGACAACCTCAGTATCTCTGAATACCACGACCTCCATGGCCAATCAGAGCAATCAATATGACTTGCACTGCCTGTATCCACACTCTCTTGAGAACCCGAGCAATCATAGGAAACTGAGAGAACACATAGGCGAAGGTGAAACACCATGGAACCACTGCCCATGCGGTAGGATCCCTAATCCAAGAGCAGAACCAGGGGACCTGACAGTTGAGTCTGGACGCCATCAAGTCTATCTCTGGGAGCCCCCAAAGAGTCACTAATTCCTGAAAGACTTCTGTGTAATGTCCACTCTCCTTCCAGCAGATCTGCCTTGTTAAGAAAGTCCACTTCCACATTCCGGATCCCCAGAATGTACACAGCTGACAGAGTTGGAATGTTCACCTCTGCCCATTGAAATATCAGTGAGACTTCCTGCATAGCCATCCTGCTGCGAGTACCACCCTGATGTATTAAGTGAACCACAGCCGTGGCATTGTCTGACTGTATGCATATGGGTGACCCCTTCAGGAGATCCTCCACCTGTAGAAACATCCTCCAAACTGCCCGAAGCTCCAGAATGTCCTGGATGTCCACTGACGCTAGAAACTCTCCAGGTTCTCTGTTTAATAGAACTGACCTCAGAGATTCCATCCTGAAGTGGTCCACCCACAGATGTAGGTTTAAAGACTTCAGATTTAGAATGGGTCTGAAGGAACCATCTGGTTTGGGGAATGAGAAAATAATAGAATAGAATCCCTTCTTTCTTTTCTCCTGAGACACCGGGATCACCACCCCCTTGTTGAGAAATGACGAGCCTCCTCCAAGAGGGCTCTCCACCGTAGGGGTGTAGGAACAAATCTCTTTGGGGGAACACCCCAGAGATTGATCTCGTAATCCAGTTGATTCCACCTATCCTGAAACTACAGGAGGCGACCCCCACTCTAACTCCAAAGCGGAGAGTCTCCGCCCCGTCATGCCGAGGACTTATACTCACATTTGGAAGGGTGTTACTTTGCCAAGGTCCTGAAACAGGATCCGGGAGCCATTCCTATGCTAGAGGGAAACTTTCCAGTAACTTACCTGTTACTCCTCCATTGGACGCACCCCCTCAAAAGGAGGAGCGAAAGGATGGCCTAAAAGCTCCAGCCTAGACACTGGATGCTTAGACTTGGCGGGAAGATAAGAGCTCTTTCCCCCCGTGGCCTGTATAATAGTGGAATATTTTCTCCCTAAAAAGCCAGAGCCTCTAGAGACTTCTTGGATTCACTGTCAGCTTCCCAAGCTTTAAGCCCGAGAGCTCTCCTGGTTATCACGGAGGTAGCTGGCACCTTTGACCCAATCTTGGTGCCTTCTTCCCCAGCTTCACAGCCGAACTCCGCAGCTCATTTTAACTTTTCAGTCAAAACAAAAGTTCTGTGTCAGACTGAAGCTGAGTACACCAGGTATCGACCCACTTTATTTATTTATAGAAACTCAGACATAAGGTAAAACATACCCCTTCACACAGCCATAAGACAGCCTTCAATATTTTTGTCTACGGGATCCTTAAAAGCAGCACCCCCTTGTACAGGTAAGGCAGTGGATTAACAAAACCTGGCAACAGGCGCCTCCACCAGAGGGGTCTTTTCCCACAATCTTATGTGCTCCTCTGGCATGGGATACATGTTTGCAAACCTTTTGGGCATGAGAAGCCTTTTATCAGGCATCTTCCATGCTTCCCCAAGTAAAGCTATCATGCCCTCATCCGAGGGGAAGGTAACTGTACCCCTGCGCAGTCTCTTAAATACTCTGCGCTGGTACTTTTATCCTCATCTGAGAGATTCAAAGACTACTTAACTGCTAGAATCAAATCCTCAATGACAGGGACAGAAGACTCATGTACTTCTCTCTGGACCCAAAAGGTATCCTCAGGACACACACCTTCATTATCAGAATCTAAATTCAGCAGGGGAGGTGTAGATAAGGGGTGCCTGGGGAAAGTTACCTCACAAGCCTTGCAAACTGCTCCATGAAAACTTTCATTTTATGGACAGGAGTGTCCTGCATAACCTGAAGTAAAGAGAAACAAGAGATGGGCCAATCGCACAGGACAAACATTTGGAAAACAGGACCCTCTATTGGAATGTCACAAAAATACTTGTCTATGTTTCATGAAGGTGTGCGACCTCTGGACTAAAGATTTTGGTATAGGAGAAGGGAGAGAACAGTATGTCCTTAATATGGTGCACCTATATCATTAAAATGTAGCTTTTATTGGGTATTTATAAAAATGCGAAATATAAAAAACACATTTAACACAAAGTGATATAAAGACACAACAAAGTCAATCAAGTGTTTAAAAAAGGTGTCGAGCAGGTGGCACACTGTGATAAACACTTTTGATTTACACAGTCTCAATGATTGTTTTTTATTAGTTGTGAACTTGCTTTAATGTGGTGTATAATTTGTTCAAACGTATTTCCCTTAGTAATGGCTAAATAGCCTGGGAGTTATTTGCAACATTTTGAAACATTATATATTATGTTTTATAGCAGAGAAAGACTTGTAACAATCTGTTTCAAGTGCTGAGTTTAAGGAGTGACAGTTTGAGTAGGTGTGTTGTGGATTTTATTCTCTAAACTCTCATAATGGGCTCATTATACATATGCCACACACCGTGATGCCCATTATACATTTGCCACACAACGTGATGCTCAATATACCTATACCACACACCCTGATGCCAAATATACATATGTGGCTCTCTCTGTGTCTCAGCTGTCATTCTCTCTCTGCTGTCACTTTCCCTGTCCCTTTGTCCTTGAATTTTGGCTCATACCGTGTGGCACAATGTGTTAGGGGCACTAGTATTCGATAGTATAAGGGGCCCTACTAGTGTGTATAAAGAGTATGTGGTGTGGTACGCTACACTTAAAGACACGCCCACTTTCCCAGAGCACGCGCGCGCCTTAGGTGCGCGCATAACTAGATCCTTTGTTTTTCCATACCCCCACTTTAAAATTTCCACTTCAAGCACTGTATATATATATATATATATATATATATATATATATATATATATATATATATATATATATATATATATATTCTCTACATGATATATAAGGTTTCAAAATGTTGCAAATAACTCCCAGGCTATTTAGCCATTACTAAGGGAAATACGTTTAAACAAATTATACACCACAGTAAAGCAAGTTCACAACTAATAAAAAAACAATTATTGAGACTGTAAATAAAAAGTGTTTATCACAGTGTGCCACCTGCTCGCCACCTTTTTTTAAACACTTGATTGTCTTTGTTGTGTCTTTATATCACTTTGTGTTAAATGTGTTTTTTATATTTCACAGCCATTTTTATAAATATTGAATAAAAGCTAAATTTTAACCTGAAGTAAAGCAGGGTCCCCTGATATGGGGTAATAGAGCACACAGAAGGTTGAAAGGAGGAAAAAGGCCTAGGAGATTTTACAAGGTCATCTCTCTGCCTATTCAAAGCCTGTGCTAAGGCCTTCATAGATCTCCCCAGGGCAGCCGTCCACGCAGGTACAGGCTACTCAGACACCTGGGCTTGAGCCCCACTGGGCACAGACTCACATGAGGGGCACAAATCCCCCTGATCCATCTCATCAACTGTTAATTAATACCACAAAATCTGGAGATAATTAACATGGCCGGAGCTCCCTCCCCATGAACAGCAGCATTACTCCTTTTAGTCATGATTACACAGTGCCCAATGTCAGGCATTAGCTCAGAATAATGTACAGTGTACTTATCTGTCTGCTCTGCTGCAATGGATCCTCAGCGATCACCAGGGAAGGCACTGCCCAGGAGAGACATTCACTCAGTTCTGCAGTGCAATCCATACTTCAGCTCCACAGTGTGGAGAGAAAAAGGCACCAGAACAGAGTGTAAGAAGAGACTTAGGGGCGCATTTATCATTAATATGCGCTGCCGGCGTGGTGTCATCGCCGGGCATCGCATTGCGGTTGCTTTTAATACCACCAGGATGTATCATTATGGGGACGCAGGGACAGGGCTGTGATACCCAGAGCCGGAAGCCGGGGGGGGGGGGTCTGCGCATGCGCGGTTATGCGCTGACCCCCGCCGACCCCTGTGACCGCACTGCCGCTTGGGCAGTGCGATATGTAGCCATAGGCTACAACGGGCTATCGCCACATTAGAATGGCGATAGCCCAGGGCTGCGATGCCGGGCTGCCTGATGTTGATACATCGGGCAGCTTCGCATCCCCCATAGAAACCTATGGGGGATGCGGCCGGCGGCGCTGCAGGGGGGGATCGCAGAAGGGATCGGTCCCCTTTAATACATTTAGGTGATACTTAATATTTGCGGCTAAACCCCGAAAACGTGTGTTTTCAGGGATTTAGCCGCAAATATTGCTTGATAAATGGGCCCCCCAGTCTCTGCTTCAGCGAGGAGGAAGCCTGTTGGCACCCTTTCCTCCATCAGCCTCTCTAATAAGTGTCTCTCCTCACCTCCACTGTCTCCCCTCAGACCGGGACCACTTGGAAGTGTCCAGCCTGTGATAGGCTTCACTTCCTTTTCAGGATTTCAGCCTATACACCCTCTTAAGATGGCAGCCGCCATCGCGGGGTCTGTCCTCCACGATCCCCCCAAAGCAGGGAGCCGGTTCAGGACACCCCCGGGGCCCAGGAAAACCTCTCTGTAATGGAGGTTGAAGCGCTGTGCAGAAGACGCAGCTGCATCTTTCTGCACACAGAGAGCTCACAGGATGCGCTTCTGTCAGCCTCTGCTGCGCTCTCAATGTGTGTAAACTTCCTGTGGAAGTAACACACTGGATACCTGCACTAACTAGTGAATATTAATAAAATAAAAAACACCTAGCTACTCTACACAAAATGGCTGCAGTCAGCAGCCAGTCAGCACAGCACCCACTCCGGTGGGCACCTAAAAGGAACTGAGGAATGCTGGGATGCAGAAGGGCCTGCCTCTCAAAGAAGTCAGCATAGGTGCCTTGCTCCTGCGGACCCTCCTACATACAAAGGTTGAGCTGTGTCACCAGAACGGAGGAAAGAGAAATATATATATATATATATATATATATATATATATATATATAATGACGATCTTCAAATAAATGAAAACAGGAGGCGGCACTCAAATCAAACGTGATGAACTTGTATTAAATCATAGTGGTAAAAACGATGTCAGTTTGCATGGTCGACAGTTTCGGAGCAACACGCCCCTTCCTCAAGACCACTGACACATCAACTTAAACAACAGCAAACAAAAAGTAAGGTGCACCTTATACTTATTTTGTGGAAGGCACCTCATTATTTACTTTGCTGGATGCTCTAAGTGCCGGTCCTCACGACCCCTATATATATATATATATATATATATATATATATATATATCCCCCACCCTGCAGTTACCCATTGACCAAGTTTACACTGTCAAAACATAGAGTAAACTATGTTTTGACAGTGTAATATTCTCCCATGCAGTTTGCAGCCAGTAATGACAAGTAGGTCCAAGTAATGACAAGTGACCCAGGCCCCCCGAAGGCTTAATCCACCACTGCTCATAACTGATCAATATTGTGCATATCATTTAAAATATTGCCCTGTCTGTAGCTTTAGCGTAGGTGTGAACACCCAGTTACTGTCCAGTTACACCCACTCTGTTGCAAGGGGAAATGAGGCTGGCAGGCATACCACAAGCACTGGGTTATCTCTGAAATGAATTTAAAACAATTCTCCAATAAAAATAATTTTATTTAAAAAATCATACTACTGTACTACATACTACTTATTATATGAGAATTCTCATGGGATGAAAAAAAAAATTAGATTAAGGGGGAAATTTACTGAAGGAAATTTTAAAAAAATCAGGTGTATTTGTATTTAGAAATACACTTTTTTTTGACATTAAAAGTCTGATTGTGAAAAAAATGGATTTGTCCAGCTAGCATTTGGATGTATTGGGGAAACCAATTTTATGTCCAAAATAACACCAGTTATTGTATAGTTACCAGACAATTTCAAGTGTCCTTGGTGATATGTCGAAATCCCGGTGATTGCCCAGTGGTGTGTATCTGTCCGTCACTCGTTTGGTAGAAGTTGCAGTTGTTAGGTATCTCTATACCAAGCTTGATTGCTGCAGAGTGGGACTTCAATGGCGAAAGCCAATGAGATGGTGTTGAAACTGGTCCGGAAAAGGGTCTGGTGAATTACCAATGGTCTAGAACTGGTGAGAAAAAGGGGTATTTTTCCAAATGTAGGTTAGAACTGGGATCTTGTAAATTTCTCAACGCGTTTCGGCGTGTTCACACGCTTTCTTCAGGAGCTGGAGTGTTTGGTGTGACTAGGGTTATCCATTTTATACCCTTAGTTGATTAGAGAATGAATCACAGATGTGAGACCAATTGATTAAAAACACATAAAATGCATAAAAATACATGTCATAATACATATTGTTCATTATGGAGGAAGGCACAGAAAGAATTATATAGAACTTAATTTTATGTTTATAAATGCAGAAAAAATATATTTTGTATATGCACACTTCAATAAATTTGCGGGATCACGTGATCCCCGTGGGTCACGTGATCCGGAAGAACCAGGAAGGGGTATGTGTAATGCAGGTGACCGATCCATTAATCTATATTGTGATCTGTGGTTGATATATACCATGGACCACGTCCCTCTTGTAATGGGGTATCGTTGATGAGTCATGGAAACTCCGCGATCTAAGCGGAGCTGTTTCCATGTATACTTGTGGGCGGAAGTGACGTGGCGCCCTTAGTGCAGTGGGCGGAAGTTGTCATTTTCCGCATTCTAGATTCAATAGCCGCATCCCCCTTTGACTGTGATTGGTGGAAATGTTTTTTTAACTTGCATATGGTTGGCAAAATAGATTATAGATGGTTGATCATGCGCTACACTCAAATGAATGGTATTAGCCATTTATGCTACTACACTGAGGGGCAGATTTATTAAGCTTGGAGAAGAGATAAACTGGAGATAAAGCGGAGAAAAGGTAAAAGGAGATAAAGCACCAGCCAATCAGCTGTGTTTGAAAAAGACAGTTGGGAGTTGATTGGCTGGTGCTTTATCTCCTTTTACCTTTTCTCCGCTTTATCTCCAGTTTATCTCTTCTCCAAGCTTAATAAATCTGCCCCTGAGTACCAGTGGAGAAGTTGCCCATAGCAACCAATCAGCTTCTACCTATAGTCTTATAGATTCAAAAGTATTTGATAAATGCTACCTCAAGCTGTATGGTTGCTATGGTCAATGATTCCACGTTGCCATTCTTTTCACTGCTTGATAAATCAAACCCTGAATCATTTGTAGTTGGTCATAGAGGCGTATGCTCAGCCCAGACATAGGCACAGTGTGAATAATCACTAGATCTGACTCAGACCCACAGAGTGCACTTCACCTCTAATAAATAATAATAGCTAGCTCATGTAACATCTGTCATTGTAATAATCCCAAGTACAGTAGGTGCCAATAGTAACAACCTGTACAATAAGGAAGGAGTGATGGGGCACAGGGAGTGTTAACCTAAGCCATGTAGGTTTCAGGAAGCTCATTATACTTTGTCAAAATATACATAAACCAAATCATTCCATGTCGTATAAACAAATCCACACATTCTTACAGTATGTGGGTTCTGGTGACTAGAATTCTACCAAAGCTGCAGTGATGAAAGTGACCACCACAATAGGGAACAAACGCATCTTACTAATGTCTATCCTGTAGTACGGCACAAAAGTTCACCAGCCTCTTAAAATATTCCAGTAGGTTAACGTGGGATGATTTTCCATCATGACAATAGGTGGAAGACAGGGCTTTTAAAAGCAAGTGACTGAATAAACATTTCCGCCTGATTTCCAATGAGTAAATCTAATGCAAATGATTTACCAGAACCTACTTTTTAATGTGCTGTCATGGATGTTGGTGCAGGTATTTATTGTATGCATAGAGAATTATTCTAGCATAGACTAGCAAGTATTTGTTACAAGAGATTAGGTAACCCCTTGAAGGTTGCAGAAATCCTCGCCATGTTGTCTTTTATAAGACCCCAGCCCAGTTCCGGCGGGAAAGGGTTAATGGCACTGGTGCTTTACAAGCTAAGAAGGACATTGAGTGCCTGGGGCCTACGCTTTATGGCACTTCTTTATACTTTTCTGCGCCAGTCATATAGAGCAAGAGGTTATTTCATTAAAACAATGACTTTCACACATGTTTCTAAACTCCAGTGAAAGTTTTTCTGCTGTATGTGAATCATTGTAGTTTTTCAAGCATACAAGCAACAAGTTATTTAGAGTAACAATGTGCCCAATATATCTTTGGGAACTTTTTTATTGTACAATTTAATGGACCACTAAACCTAAAATAAAAGTTGCTAATGACGTTCATAGATAGCGCTGTGAGACATGTATTTGTGGTGGACTGACTTGTACACAGCACAGACCTGTTGTAAATTTAATGAAGGTCATAGCCTTTAGCTACCTGCAGTCTCTCATTGAGGGATGACTGACACATGACCTCAGATAGGAATGCTAGGATTCTAGTCTATATGTCAGTGGTCCCCAAACATTTCTAGATCATGCCCCCCCCCCCCCCTAGAATATTAGTTGTGCTTATACAATAAGTCTTCTCTAGGTTAAGTTATGTGGTGAGAGACAAGAGAGGCTTCTGTTTGTCCACATATTTTGTAATTGGAAGCTCTGATTCTACATTGACCATAAATAATAGAATTGGTCCTGGACCACCAGCCCAGAGCACCCCTGTAAGAGCCCCAGGGTGCCACGGGCCCAAGTTTCAGAACCATTGCTATATACCATCATACAATAATAGACATAATACCAGGCAGTGTAAAGAAAATGGATAAAGCCAGAATCGGACTGATTCATGAAGGGCCCACCGAGGGATGCAGTGGTAGTGGTCCATGTACAGTATAGAAGGCAGTCTACAGAGTAGGTGTTGGCAGCCAACACACTGATTTGCCTAACCATTACAGAGCACATGGGCTTGGCCTCTTGATTAAAAAAAATACAAATATATATGTGTGTGTGTGTGTGTGTAAACATGTGGAACTCGCACACTGAACTGAGATGAATAGTATGGGTGCCGGACCAATATTGCATGTGGTACATTACATGTGGTAATGTGGTACTTGTGTATTATCACGGCGCCCATCACATCGCATACCACTAAATAAGGTATGCGATGGTATGCGATGGCATGAGCTTCTCTGCTGAAGAAGCAACAGATTTTCTTTTTACTGAATCATTGAATGATGCTGGCCTCAATGGTGAGGATGTTTATCATCGCCTTCTGAAGTTGCGTAAGAGGGAGATGGATTTTCTCTTACATGGACAATCATTGTCAGACTACTTCCGCGAGAAGCTAATTCCACGTGGCTTTCGTGTCCACAATGTGCCCACGATAGGGCGGTCAAGTCCAGAATTTTGCCGCCGATGGATAGCCATCCTGAATAAGTGCGGATTGGACCTAATGCTCCTTGTAATAGAACAAGCAGGGCGTGAATTAAAAACCACACACGATAAATTGGATGCATTTACAATTGAACACAATGCCATCTTGAAAAATCAAGAACATGAACGATTGTGGAATAAGCTCTAGACCCAGTGTGACACATACTGTACAAGGCGGAATTAGTCAAGTTCAAGAAATCAATACTGTTTACTGTCCAACAAGACTATGAGGAAAATTTGGTCTATAGATGGACATCCGGCAAAAGTAATCCCAGACGCAAGTTCCAGCCTAAAAGAAACACTAACTCATGGTGGAATAGGAGAGGCAAACAAGACCAGGCTTGGTCATCCTCCCAGAGTGACAGCGACTTTGTCTGGCCAGAGCCAGATGATCCATCTGCAGCATGTCCCCTTTAGGGGTAAGTTCAAGGAGAAAGGGTCCTCCAGGGACAAGAGAACGAGAAGAGGTGGCCAGAACGAGAGGCTCTTTAAGAGCAACAAATCAGAGGAAGAACTGATTTTTAATCTATCAACCAGAGAACTTTCATGTATGGAGAGACAGGTACTTTGTAAGGGTTTGTCCTTTATTCATACTACCTTACATGATAATTTTGAATGGCAACGTAATCTAAAAAAGATGGGGAGAAATTTGAGATTAAAGGAACATTTTCAACATGTTCCTGCTGGTCAGGAGATGGACACTGTGGCTGCCTTTATTAGGAGACAGCACATTTCTAAGTTTGACCCTGTGAGCTTCAATAGCTCAATAAAAACATACTGCCGTTTAATAGATGACTCGATGATCCTTTTTAACACTGCTCAACATGTGATACATAGAAATTTGTCTAGACCAGAACAGAATGCATTAAAATCATTAAGTAGTGACAAAAGTATCACAATCCGCCCCGCCAACAAGGGGGGTGGGATTGTCATACAGAACTTGAGTGATTACTGTACTGAAGTCTATAGACAGTTAGCAGATGTTAATGTGTATCGTAAATTGCCATCAGATCCTACTAAGAAATATCAAGTTGAATTAGTACAAGTCATTGATCAAGCGGTAACAAAGGGTTTGTTGAACCAAAAATGTGCTATTGCTCTTAAAACGAATTGTCCAGTAATACCGGTTCTGTATACCTTGCCTAAGGTACATAAGAACCGAGACAACCCCCCTGGCAGACCTGTCATCTCTGCCAGGGGGAGTTTGTTTCAGCCGGTGTCTCAACTACTTGATATGCTCATACAGCCCCATATCGCCAAGCAGCCTACCTTTTTGAGGGACACTACCAGCTTTTTAAATCACATCACTCAATGTGGGGATAGGAAAGAAAAACAGTTTGTATCCCTATTGCACACTGAATGAGAAATATACATATAATAATCAGACAATACAGAGATCTTGGTTGCATATATCTGCATTTTTTTAATCACACCTTCACCTCCCTACATAGCACTTATGTGCTTCTTATTTAACACTTACTAATTTTCATTTGTGTGCTGCCCTGGAGTAGTCAGCCTGTGTCGGCATGTTGGGGGCCCACACCCCAGACCCATACCCAGTGTTAGGGACCCCCAGTGACAGAGACGCCTTGACGTACGGCCTGGGGGCTTAACCCTATATCTGCAGATATATGCAACCAAGATCTCTGTATTGTCTGATTATTATATGTATATTTCTCATTCAGTGTGCAATAGGGATACAAACTGTTTTTCTTTCCTAACCAGATTTACCCCTCCCTGTTGGCACCTGAATGACAGACCTCTGATTGAGCAGCTTACCAATAAAAATGTTGTGCAAAAAAAAAAAAAAAAAAAATCAATGTGGGGATATACAGGCACACACAATCATGTGTGTAATGGACGTGTCAAGTTTGTACACGTCCATTCCACATGATCAGGATTTGAGTGCTATGCGCAATTTCCTATGTGATTTGTATATGTTTAATTTTGATGTTGAACTGTATCTCACATTCCTTCAATTGGTCCTAAACAGAAATTATTTTATTTTTGATGGCTCTATGTATCTAAAGACGTCCGGGTGTGCTATGGGAGCGGCGGTTGCCCCAGCCTATGCTAATGTATATAAGTTTGAATTTGAGAAGAAGGTGTTCTTTCAGCATAGGTTTAGCCAGCACATCTGGGCGTTCTGTAGATACATAGATGACCTCTTCATGTTTTGGAATGGAGGGGTAGAGTTGTTTGAAATTATGATGTAAGAGATAAATGCACTTGATACCCCCATCAAATGTACATTTACATCTAGTAGTCAATCTATTGACTTTCTTGATGTCACAGTATCGCTGGACAGTGGTGTGGTATCTACATCACTGTTCACCAAACCTACACATCGCAACACCTTGCTTCTGGCTAGTAGCCACCATCCACCACCGTTAAAGAAGGGTCTGCCTTACTCCCAAATGGTGAGAGTAGCCAGGATCTGTAGCGATACGTCTAAACTTGAAGAGGAATTGGATAAGGTTGTGGATAAATTTCACATTAGAGGGTATACTCTTTCAACATTGAAGGCTGCCAAAGAATGAGCGCTAAAATTAAAAAGATCTGATCTGCTGCAGACTACTGCTAAAAAAAACTGGTGAGGTGTTCCCCTTTATTTCTCAGTATGACACTTCCAGTAAAGTTGTTCCTTATGCCAGCAAAGCTTTGTGGCCCATTTTAGCATCCGGTAGTAACCTACCAGGATTTAAGAATGTACGCCCACTTTCATTTTTTACCAGGGGGCGGAACCTAAGAGACATTCTGGTTCATACAGATGTCACAGGTTTTTCTGTAGCTAACAATCCTCATGTACAGGTGAAAAAACCAGGCTGCTACCGCTGTCCACGTTGTGTCACCTGCAGTCACTTGATTGCAGGCCATGAGTTTAAAGATCCGCACTCTTCCAAAATGTATAAAATCAGACATGTTTTAACTTGCGATACACGATTTGTCGTTTATATGATAGTATGCCCTTGTGGTCTCTATTATATAGGGATGACGTCTCGCAAGTTAAGGAACGCATGGCCATGCACAGATCCTCCATTAAAGCAGCTTTGGCCGGGAAGGATGCTGACCAACCAGTGGCTGTGCATTTCAGGAACAATCAACATTCACTAGCGTCCCTTCAATATGAAATGATTGACCATGTTCCTGAGTCTAATCGTGGGGGCGATAGAAATAAACGATTGCTAAAATTGGAGGCTAGCTGGATTTATAGATTGAAGATTGTTGCACCAGCAGGTTTAAATGAGAGAATTGTTTGGAGCAGTTTTATGCAGTAGCTCTTATAAATGTATATGCTATGGTAGTTAGGATTAATAATCATGGATTAATTATCATGATTTAGTGATGATTTGTATTGGGAACAATGTACAAGGTTTTCTGTAGACCAATTATGATATGTCTCTATGTATGATGTGTATTTATGTGTTTTATATGTATTGTCTCTGCTCTTTCTGTATCAATGTTCTATGATGATGATATTTTTTGTATTTTTTGTGTACTGTTTGGCGTATATACTTTTTGTGTATTGTAAGCAGGATTATTGGGTGCCGATCTCCCCCAGAACCAAATTCCGTGGTTGACAGCTGATCAGTCGACCAGTGCTGCTGACCATCCCCAATGGAGAGTGAGAGACTCTGCCGGGGGTCCCAGTATATGGAGGTGGGCTGGTCGGTGGCCGGTGTTTGTGGCTCGCATGTGGGTTAACATCAATGGTGGGGTGAGAGACTCCATTGGTGTCCCCAGGTGCGGTGCTGCTGACGCTAGTGCCAGCTGACCATGGAGCTGTAGCGTCTATCGTCATGGCGACTGGGGAGTTTGGACACGTTGCTATGGTGATTATGACAGCTGGTGTGAGCGGCTTGCGTCATCACTGGGAGCGCGCGTCTGAGCCACGGTCAGCTGTGGATGGACGCTAGCGGTAATGAGGGAGTTTGGCACCACTGATCCTTTTTAAAAGTTGAGTTTTATGTAACTTGTGTGCGTTGCTTTTGATCCTTTTTGAGAACAGGGTGTTATCCCCGAAATGGCCCGTCGAGGCGAATAAAGTTATTTTTGTTGAAGATGCTGCAGTGCCGTGTGTGTTCCTGATAGATATCGGGGACCTTGCGTGTATATATATATATATATATATATATATATATATATATATATATATATAACAATTCCAGGGGGTGGGCGGCACTCAAATAAAACACTCAGCCAATAGATAAGACAATGCTGTGTATTGCGCACCAAGCGCTTTCGGGAGTTACCCCGTCTTCAGGGTACAGATGACACAGGAGAGAAGCTTCTCTCCTGTGTCATCTGTACCCTGAAGACGGGGTAACTCCCGAAAGCGCTTGGTGCGCAATACACAGCATTGTCTTATCTATTGGCTGAGTGTTTTATTTGAGTGCCGCCCACCCCCTGGAATTGTTGTATGCAGCTTTCGGGAAGGCACCCTGTTTCTGCCCTATTCGGAGAGTGCCGGCATATCGTGGATTTTTATATATATATATATATATATCGAGCCACTGAGCCAGAAGCGTGGCAAGCGGACACAGAATATGAGCCCGAAGCGTGGCGAGCGCAGCGAGGGGACACGGAATACATGTGAAGTCATCCGCCGCGCTTCCGGCTCGGTGGCTCGCTGCGCTCACCACACTATCTAAAGTCAACTCCGCGCCGACGTGGATAGTGGGAGTATGAAAGGGTTCGGAGGACGCGTATCGCCACCCCTCACGGGCTTGCTGAGCTGGCCACGCTTCGGGTTGGCGTTGATAGTGGGGGTGGCGTTGACAATGGGGGTGCATTTAACATTGAAAGCGCCCATCAGGGTGCTTGTACAATTAAAAATCCGATCACATCGCATGTGGTTATATCGCATGCGATGCATGCGATGTACTAAGATGAACATCGTGGGCGCCATTATAATACACTAGTACCAATAATGTTAATGCATGCATGACAAAGTACCAGATAGATAACAGCACTGCACTGAAGAAAATACAAAATTGTCCTGTGCAGTGTAATGTATAATTCAAGTGCACATTCTGGAACCTGATCCCTAGAGGAGAAGTTGGGGCCCACCAGAGGTTTCCCATGTACCCCTGCAGCCCAGTCCAACCCTGGACACAGCTATTCATTTAAAATTCCTGCTTACAGTATTTAACTATTATAAGGATGCCTCATAGCCTGGCAAACCACAACCATCATGCCCGATAATACACTATCCATGGGTCATGTTACTCCCATCAGTTGACAGCCAAAACATCCTACTCTGATGACAAGCTAAACTATTATAATAACCAAAATCACAGGCATAGAACCCCTTCAGGACTAGCCAATCCCAGTGCACCACTGTGTGTGTCTATACTGTATGTGTGTGTTCTTACGTGAAAGCTGCACATAAAATGTCTCCATCAAAACTACTTATCACCTGACCACTGGGACCCGAAAGCAACTGTTGGAAGCACCACTGGTGTCAGAACCAGTTAAGTTACCAGATAGTAAGGGAAGATTCCCAGAAGGTCGGCGCACCTATGAGACCACCTGTTGGCTAGTGATTTTTTTTTTAAGATGTGGCCTTGCCCAGAGTAGTGGCCCCACCCTCTCCTATCATTCACATAAGCAACCTTTGCCTGTTCACAGATTACCCAATGCTACAAAAACTTATTTCTGAGGTGTTTCTGGGCTGCACAGGGGATATTTGTGATATTCAGGGGATTATGGTATTGAGTTGTTTGCATGATGGAGGATTTGGGGTTTATGCTCAGTCTCAGTGAGGGGAGTTGGGGTATTATTGAAATGTCCGGGTTTGTGGTTTGTCAGGTCTAGGGGACAACTTGAAGGTCTAGAGGACTACTAGACTACCAAGCATATTGAAAGCAATGGGTTCCAAACAGGTGTAGGCAATAAGAGCTGATAAAATGGAAAATAAAAAGCAAATTGCAATCGAAAGCAGGACAAAGATTTGCTTTTAAAAATTAAAAAAAAAAGAAAATATAGTGAGTTAGGTGGATTGATTAATTATAATAAAGAAAAAGCAGAGAAATGTAATGCTTTTTTTCCTTCAGTGTTTACTAGAAAGGAACAAATGGTGGGAATATTACAAAACAATAGAAATTATAACATACCGTTACTTAATACTTGTTTAACCAAGGAAGACTATGGAAAATCAAGATAAATAAATCTCCAGGGACAGATGGTAATTACGCTAGGGTTCTAATGGAGCTGAGCTCAGAAACGAGGACATTATACTTAATTTTTTAAGAAGACCTGTATTTACTGTTCTGTGCACTGAGCAACTTTTTAGGCTTTGCTACAATGCCTATACATTGTATTCTGTAGTGCCAAATTCATCTGCGGCATCTCAGCACTTTACTGTAGTTTTAATTAGTGGAGCAATCGCCACCCAGCGGTGAAGCAGTGTAATTACATGCCTTAGACCTTAGTACACCTTAGTGCACCTTTGTACGCCTTAGTCAGTGGCATTACTATAGAGGGAGCCAGGGATATAGCTGCTATGGGGCCCGGAGGCTTGGGGGGCCCTAAGGCTTTCCCCTGCACCATCTATAGTTAAATAGTGACCACTGGCTGTAGGAGGAAAGAGCCCGAGCAATGTGGGGACCAGGACAGGCACTGACGTGGCCAGGAGCAGGGGAACATCGCTGGCGGAAGCAGGGGATCTGGCCAGTGCCAACAGGTGCAATAGAACAGTGGTGGCAGCAAGTGACCTGCAGTGGTAGAAGGTTGTGAGCAGAAGACCAGTGCCGGGCAGAGTGGGAGAATGGCGCAACCGGGTGCACGGGGACCGGTGCAGGTGGGAGTAGGTGACAAACACCTGGAGGTCAGGAATGTGATACTGGCGCGGCCAGGAGCAGGGGGCACCGCTAGCGCGAGCAGGGGACCAGTGCAGGTGGGAAAAGGGGACCAGCGGCACTAGCAGGAGTCGGGCACAGCTGGGAGCAGGGGAACGGCGCAAACAGGTAAATTATAACAGTGGCTGTGTGAGCGAGGGGGCCAGAGACTGCAGCCCTGTGGGCAGGAGACCAGCGTGGGGTGGAGAGCAGTTGACCAGGAAGAGGGCAAGGGAAGCAGGCAACCAGCATTACAATGGAAGGGAATTAGGAATGGTAAAAAGTGATGCCTACCTGTCCCCCTCTTAAACTCCTGCTACCAGACCCCTTCCCTTACCCGCTCCCCATTCCCTTACTCACCACCTCACTCTCTCTCAGCCCCCCCATTCCCCATCTTGGTCCTCTATTTTGTCTATCTCCACTCTCTTTCCACCCTCTCTCACAGCCTCTACTTTTTCTCTGCCCCTTTCTCTCTCTACCTGGCACTGTCTCTCACTATCTGTCTCATCCCTTTTTCCACCTAACGCCCCCCTCTCTCTCTCTCTCTCTCTCTCTCTCATTCTCTCTTTCCCTGACACCCCCTTTCTCATAGGCGTGCAAAGCATATTTTATTAGGGGACGCACTGTCAAAGCAGTGTGCCTAGCACCACCTATTGGGCATGTCTAACACCGCCATTGGGTCTGTCTAACACCGCCAATCAGGCGTGCACTCACTACAATATAAAATGTCTCTCAGCCACACCATTATATCCTGCATATTTCAGTTTTAATCTTCTAATTACTCTGTGTAACAGTATGTGCAAATAAAGTCAAAATCATATCTGGATGACACAGGTATGTAGTGATATGACAATGGTGTAATACAAATAATAATGCAAAACACACATAATGGATTGATGGGCGCTTATTTTAATGGAATACAGGTCTAAAAAGCAAAAGTTTTTGGTAAAAGGTATTGCTGGTATTACTAGCAGCAATAAGTGTGGGGTGGGGGCACAGCATTAGGGGGTGCCTGTGCACCCTTAACACTCAATGTGCGCATGCCTATGCCCTTTCTCACCTTGATACCTTCTCTCTCTCTTTCCCTGACACCCCTCTCTCCCTGACATTCTCTCATTCTCTTTCCCTGACACCCCTCTCTCCCTGACATTCTCTCATTCTCTTTCCCTGACACCCCCTCTCTTACGGTCTCTCCTCCTTTTTCGCCCTGACACCTTCTGTCTCTCACTCTCTCTCTCTTTCCCTGACCTCCCCTCTCTCCCTGACACTCTCTCGTTCTCTTTTCCTGACACCCCCTTTTCTCTCCCTAACACCCTCTTTCATTCTCTCTCATCCTGACACTCTTGTTCATCTCTCTTTCTCCCTGGAATTCTCTCTCCCGATTGCACCCATCCCTTTTTCCCTCTCTCCTTCTCTCACAGACACCCTCTTTCTTGCTACTCACTCTCTTTCATTCAATCTTCCTCCATGAAGCCTCTGTGTTTCTCACTTTCCTCACTCTCTCTGCACCCCCCCCCCCTCCCCCCGGGGCATTTTAAAGTAGGGGACCCCTTAAAAATGTTCCTATGAGGCACACAAAGTTCTAGTTATGCCCCTGGCCTTAGTGATTCTTATGGAGACTAAAGCAGCAATGAGCAAGGCTACAGCTATATTGCTGCCCTTCTTACTGCATACAGCCCACTGAAGTGCATCCTCCATGTCGATCTATTCATATAGGGTATATCATACTACAACATGTGTAAATTTTCTCAGTTATAACTCAGATCTTTTAGTGGTTTATCTCCCATAGTATAATCTTTGTAATGCGCCCAGGGCCGGATTAAGCCTTCGGGGGGCACAGGCCACTTCTCATTATTGGTCGCAAACTGCACGGGAGAATATTACACTGTCAAAACACAGAGTAGAGGCAGTATAAACTTGGTCATTGGGTAACTGCAGGGGTGATTAATATATATATAGGAGCCTGTGTTCTCCTTAGAGTCCAGATTGCAATATTTGGGTATGGTCAGTGGCGGGCTGGGCAGGGGGGCAGGGTGCCATCTGCCCCCCAGGCCAGTACAGTGCAGCTGTTTGGGGCCGCAGGCATGCTGCACTTGCTCATAGCTTGCAGCCGGGAGACACACATAGCGCTCTCCCAGCAGCTCTGTCTGAACCTCTGCCCAGCGTATCCACAGATGCAGAAGTTCAGGGCTGGAGCAGTTAGGTCAGAGTCACATGCACACTCACAGTTCCTGATCTACTCAGTCAGCTGTTGTCCAGTCCGACGTGATTACTGAAGCCAGCCAGTCCCCTGGGACCAGCTGCCAATCAGCTGAGCTCATCTACATGCTGGCCCCTCCTCTCCTGTCTCCCAGCCTTTTCTCTTCTACAGCACTCATCTCCTCCTGGCCAGCAAGCAACCACCCAGCCTCCTGCCAGCTCCACCCTTTTAGAAACAGGCAAGTGCCATGCATAGGGGGGAATAATTATATGTTCAGTGTGGCTATGGCACTCATTTCAGTGTTCATTTATTTGTGTGGTGTGTGCAGTATGTGGGGGCTGTTTTTTCGTAATTATATTTGTGTTTATGGACTGTGTTTGTATGTGAGTGTATGGAAAATATGTGTGTGACGTGTGTGTGTGGGGGGTTGGGGGGCTAAGTATGTGAATAGACTGCACCTTTTTTTAATGGAGAGCCCATAGATTATATATAGTTCCAAAAGAACCAGCACATCTAAAGTATTCATGCAAAAAAAGACTTTAGCAAAAACATATACAAAGTTTAGCAGCAAAACCTAAAGTGCATGTACTGCATAAACCATCATCTACAGATGTAGCCACGCGACCCGGGCACATGTAGTTATACACAGCTGTGTCTAGCCTTAGCCCAATGTAGAATGGAGTCTTGTGTATATTAGCCACTACTAGGGCGCTCAGTGGCAAAGCGTAGTGTCCCTGCATCTGTACATAGACCCGAGGTATCAATGAGAAATAATTAGCATATATGTCAGTGTGGTCAATGCAAAAAGCCCATCATCATGCAAAAAAAAAGTCGACAGCTATTCCAGTGCCGTTTGCGCACATTCATCATGGTCCTCTGCCTCAATGAAATGAGACACCATTACCTGTATGATGTAGTTTCTGTCTTCGGGCTTCCGGTTCCATACTGCAGTGTGGTTGGTGAGATACAGGTGAGTTTAATTTCTGCATTCATATATGTATAAATGGTGCCACATATCATTGAGTCAGTGGTCCATGACAAAGGTGCTGCACTGAAACAGCTGTCAACCAGACACTATTTGTCTGCAGGATGATGATCTTTTTGATTTGATCATACTGACATATATGCACAAGGAATTCTGCTTTGATAGTTCATCGGTGTGTGCCATTACTCCTGGAGATATATATATAATAAAAAATATCTATCTATTTGCCCGTCACTTAGCGCGGAGGCTGGGTCACCCTGTGTGTATGCCCCTTTCTTTACACTAACACCCCATACACATGGGGCGACTGTGCCTTTTTGCTGAGTGATCTAGTTAGGCACAGATCGCTCAGCACACAGCAATGCACCCGAGATGTGTGCTGAGCGATCTGTCACAGCCAGTGTTCTCTGTTGATGATTAGATTTATACTGCATTCAGTATAAATCTAGTCAGGTGATGGTGACGCACGGGACCACACATCGCTGTCACTGGGGTTATCACGGGGCATTCCCCTATGCAATAAGTGAAGGTACAGTATCTGACCTGAATCCTCCCTCTTCACTCAGTCCTGCTTTATCCCCCCACACCCACCCTGTTGCTCCTTACCAACATTAAGCAAACCATGCCTCCAGAATTGTGATGCCCATATTCCCAATATATGTTCTGGCAGAAGAAGAGGGGCCACTTGCTCGTGTGTCGCCCCCAAGCTGAAAGTTGCCAGCCAGCCCCTGGGTATGGTCTCCTTCAAACATCGTTGTGCAGAACGTTCCTGGTCCGCCTGAGACGCATTGACGGTGGTGACGAGTCCCGGTCTCCTGCCTACTGCGGTCGCGGATTTCATATGTTTGGCAAGCTGTTTGCTGTAAAATTACATTTATGTGAGCTTGATTTTATAGTAAATGTACTTTTATTTTAACGCTCATTTGGTGCGCTATTTTCCTTTTCCCCTTATATATATATATATATATATATATATATATATATATATATATATATATATATATATATATATATATATATATATACTGATTTGGAGACACTCGCCAGACTTGTAGCAAAAGCATGTGATTTTAATCAGGTAGCATGGCAAACATAAAGAGGGTCGACGTTTCGGTCCACCACTAGGACGTTTGTCAAGAGCAATGGTACAGAAGATACATCAATATTTATGCGCACCATGACCCGGAAGTTGTTACAATAGCAATTCAAAAATAAATATAGCAGCATTCTTTATTAGGTTATAACTCAGCTAACAGCTTAAATATACACACCCGGAGCATATGTATCAATAGAATCTAATGCGCTGTTGAATTAAAAAAAAGCATAAATTACCTCTAAAGCATAGATGCATGCTGCGGTCATCCTGTAGCCGTTGGCACGCACCGGTGGAACGCACGCCAGTGGATATTGTTACGCGGCATGTAACTGAAATCAGCTCCGCAACTAGGAAGCTTAGGGGCACAGGCCGGAAGCGTGCACGCATATATCCGATCCAGGAACCCTTCTGTTCCCATCTTTTACCACTTACCTAAAATCCACAAGCACCTCACTTCCCCACCATTATTTCCGGTATTCACTCCCTCACTTCTAACCTTTCTCAGTTTGTTGATTCTTATTTGCAGCCACGGGTGTCCACTCTTAGATCACACATCAAAGATACCCCTAATTTCCTCAATATGATTAGAAACATCAAATGGAAAAATTCCTATCAATTTTTGACATTAGACGTGGAAAGTTTATAATCAAATATACCCCATGAATTGGGGGTCCATACAATTTGCAAAAGATTAAGAGATGATGGTGATCTAACAGTGGAACAATGTCAATTCCTCACAGATTCTATTTAATTTATCCTTAAACACAATTACTTTCTGTTTCAGGACACATTTTACTTACAGGTGACGGGCATGGGGACAGAATCGTGCCTAGCTATGCCAATCTCTACATGGGAGAGGTTGAGGACCAATTTTTTTTTATATATAATTTATTGAATGTAACACATACAATACAGCATGCAATTATAGTTTTGTTCTGCTTGAGGACCAATTTATTTGGGGATCCATCTTTGGCGTGAATCTGGTCCTCTATGGCCGTTATATAGACGATTTATTTTTCATTTGGGATGGGGATGACACTTCTATTTCCACATTTGTATCTCACCTTAATTCCAACCAATTTAATTTGAAATTTACTCACACCTGTCACCTCCATACTATTAATTTTTTAGACATCACTCTTAATATAATAAACGGACAAATCCAGAGTAGCAATTATCAAAAATCAGTAAATACCAACTCTTATCTAAACTTTAGGAGTGCTCATTATCCCCCCTGGATCAAAAATATCCCCAAGGGGCAGATGTTGCGACTCAGACGCAACTGCTCTGAACTTGAAACATTTGACCAACAAGCCTCACAACTTATGAGATCATTCCAAAATTGTGGCTACCCCGAACAATTGATTCAAGGAGCATACAAAACAAGCAGAGAAAGGGATAGAGACTAACTTTTATGTGGTAACAAATCAGACAAACAGACCACTGAGAATATGAATAAAATCTCTTTTATTTCCACGTTCAATAAAAATTATCACGATATACAGAAAATTATAAATAAAAATCATAATTTTCGTAAAAATAAATCATTATAAAATCTTCTTTCCCCTAGCTGCCTCCTAGATCATCCAAAAGAGGAAATCCAGCCAGCCATAGCAGCTGGTTGGTTACCCACTAAACCTGTGGGTTGCTACAGATGTGGCAGAACCCAATGTATTACGTGTGAGTACATGAAAAATAGAACCGTGATCATTAACACACCCACTGAGAATATGAAGATCCGTGGGTTCATTAATTGCGATACGATCTACACCATTTACTTACTTATCTGTACATGTGATTTAAAATATGTTGGACGTACAACACGTCCCCTCAGGACTAGATTCCTCGAACATCGTAGGAATATCCTGAAAGGTTCCTTACTGCATAGTGTATCACGGCAATTTTCTGAATGCCACAAAAATAATCCAAAGGATCTCCAATTTATAGGCCTGGAGCATGTACCACCGACAAAAGAGGTGGTGATAGATTTCGAACCCTCTGTAGGCAGGAGATTTTCTGGACCTGTAAGATGGATTGCTTGTTTCCTAAGGGTCTAAATGAGGCCATGGAATTGAATATTGTTCTTTAATAACAGTATTTGATTATATATATATATATATATATATTTATATATATATACCACCTGCATTTTATTTAATATAATGTAATTAATCTTGTTTTACTCATAAAAATCCTCTGGTGAATCAATTTACAGGATTTGCCTATTAGTTTAATCACATTCGAAATATAAAACAATAATAATTTGTCAAAATCTATGCTATATGTATTCCTTATGGGGATTATCCATAATCATGTTTATGTTGTTTTTGTCTATTTATTTATTTACATTTATATATCCCCTTTTTGGTAGGTGATTTGAATACCCTATAATGTGCTGTGTATGGGCCCCTGTGGAACGCATGTGCGTTCCAACAGCTGTTGCTTCTAATAAATCATATCCTATATTCAGTATTGCGCTCCATATTATTCTCTATGGAACGCATATACGTTCCAATAGTGGTTTTCCTCATAGCACTGGGAGTCCGGTCATGTGACCAATCATTGGTAGTTCAAGTGATACGCTGAGAACTGAAGGGATCCGGAACCAAAATAAATTGTGAAATGTGAAGTGTCTTATGCGCACCGGTACCTATTCCCCGGCGCGCACTCTCTATCTCTATATTCCTCCTCCTCCTATGCCCTTAGCCGTGCCGTCATACATACACTTCCGGTATGACGGCGGAAGTGATTAAAACCGGCATTTGAAACGCAAATGCGTTCCACTGTTCTTTATAGATTGTTTTTATAGTCCTTAGAACACTCGTTTTCTACACTTTTGATCACCAAAGGATATACAGTATCCCATCACCATCTATGTCTCAACTCAACCAATGAGCTAGAAATATATGAATATATGTTTGAATTGAGTACATGCCTTCCGATTATGTGACCCTCCTGATTAGCATATTACAATATTATTTTGTTTGCTTTACTAATTGTATCACTGATTGCTTAGGGATTTCTAGTAAATGTATGCCTGTCTCCTGCTGATAGATTTTTTATGTGTTTTTATGCTTTGGTATACTTAAATTGTATATTGTTGATGCACACACATGCTGATTGTTTGCCTATTAGTGAGATATACCCAGACCAGACCCACTGTTAAAACACCTTTGATAAAGCTGCAGATGGCAGTGAAACGCGTTAGGTGGATAGCAAAGCCATTTTGCCCAGGACCTAACTATTGTGGATCACCTTGCCCAGTGTGGACCCTTGGATACTAGACACCCCCTTGCTAAAAAACAGCAAATATTGTGGCGGACACTGCTCCTGAGACCTCCAGTGACCCATTCCATCCAGTCATCACTGTGAGAGGACCCTGTGAGCAGAAGCCTTCCTTCCAGTGGTAATTCACTCTTGGCGGACACCACACCCTGGATCATCCTGTTGGCTATAGTCCAACATAGACCACCAGGACAGAAACATCAGCAGAAAGCGGAAGCCTATGATACATCCCTCCAACGGCTAATTAACACCGTGACAAATAGTGAGGATCAAATTTACCTGCTTTGGAAAAAGTGGACTTCCCTGGATCGAAAGGTCACTCGACAATTGGTAAAGTAAACTTACCTGTGATCCACCACACACCCTCTATCCCCTGTTCCCCTGGGCCATCCACCCATATTCACAATCCTGTGGCATATTTTAGCTCCCCATTATGTATTAATATTGTGCATCTTTTTGTATTTTGTATATTGTGTACATATTTATCTGTTTTTATTTCAAGTAAAATAATACTAACTATTTCATCTAATTGGTTTAATTTATTAAGCGCTGCTCACATGCCTTGTGCGTGATTGGTTGTGTTCCGATCCAGGAAGTACCTGGCTGGGCTGTGACACGCAACCTGAAAGCACAGTTAGGAACTATGTAATGATCTGAACCCAGAAGTGTCATATAAGGCACTGGACCGCAATTTGGAACGCATCCAGCGTTCTGATGTATACTTGGGACTGTTTATTATTATAGCTCAGCCTACACAATGTGGCTCAGTGTTGAGCAAGCCAAATATTATAAACTAGGTGATTCATCAAGCCCTACGGGCGCTCTTCACACCGGCGTAAGGGGCTGCACCCCCTTAATTTGTGAACTTTTGTATTGTGAGAAATATGGTTAGAATTGTATGAAAGATGCCCTGTATTGCAACTTGAGTTATAGGTGAAATGTGTTAAATAGAGAGCATATGATGTGGAAGGGGGTGTGTATTGTTTTGTTTATTTCAAAAATGGTTACAGAGTAAGATGTACATTGATAGTGTGGAGGGTACAGTGACATTTGTGGGTGTGGGTGTGTGTGTGTGTTGTTTAGTTGTGTGTGCAATAGTATAGTAGGGTGTTTTTGAGTCAGCGGCTCCCCACTGGCGGAGGTCACGACACAGGAAAACAGGAGGACGGGTAGTGATATGGGTGTGTGGGCATAAGGGGGACTAAAGAGGAGGGTGGGGGACACTGTGCAGCTTTTGCCAGTGGGTGAGGGCCCTGAATGGCAGTGAGTCAGTGTCTCCTCTTGGGTGGGTGGGAGTTAGGGTGTATGAGAGCAGGAGGCTGGGTGGTAAAGCATGATAGGGGAATGTTGGCAACACAGGGTGAGCTGGTCCCCACTGGCGGAAGTTATGGGGCAGGAGAACAGGAGGCAGGGCAGTGATAGGGTTGTGTGGGCATGAGGGGTAGTAAAGGTTTTTGGCTGTTGCAGAGTAGGGATGGCCATTGGTGCAGACGCCATCGATGATTGGCATTGATGGCAATTATGCACCCTGCCATCGATAGTAGTAAAATATTATTTGGATAACCATCGATTGTTGTATCTGACTGAATCGGCCGTGGGTCAATCAGAACTCGGTGGCAGGACTTCCGGGTGTGGGGGGGTGGAGCTATGCTCTGTTTCCCGGCACCTTAAAAATTTTTGAAACTTGATCGGTTCTCCTTTGCCATCTATGTAGGGATTTCCCACCTAGGGGCGGCACCTTATGTGGCGGTACAGGATCTCCAATTCTCACGGGGGTCCGTGAAATGTGGGAGCGGAGTCGCGGGGGTCCGCTGGGGGTGGGGGAAATTGCGGGAAGGGGGCCGGGTGGGTCCGCAAACTGCGGGAGGGGGGCGCGGGGGTCCGGGAATCTCACGGGGGGAGGTCCGCAAATTGCGGGGCATGTGTGTGAATCGCGGGAAGGGGGGTCCGCAAATTGCGGGAGGGGGGTTGTGGGGGTCCGTGAATCGTGGGTGGGGTGTTCGCTGGGGCCAGTGAAATGCGGGAGGGGTCGCGGGGGTGCTGTGAATTGCAGGAGGGGGGGCGCGGGGGGGCCGTGAATCAAGGGAGGGGGGTGTGAATTGTGGGAAGGGGGTGTTGTGGGGGTCCATGAATCGAGGCAGGGGGTGCGCGAATCTCTGGAGGGGGGTCGTGGGGGGGGGCGCGAATCGTGGGAGGGGGGGCGGAGGGTGCCGTGAATCGCGGGGGGCGCAGGGGTCCGCAAAATGCAGGGTGGGGTGGTGCCGTGAATCGCGGGGGGGCGTGAATTGCAGGAGGGGGGTCAAGGGGGTCCGCGAATCACGGGAGGGGGGTGTGGGGAGGTGTGCCATGAATCATGGGAGGGGGTGTGCGGGGGGCACGCGAATCGTGGGAGGGGGGTCGCGGGGGCCCACGAATTGCGGGAGGGGGGGGCGGCACATGGGCCCCGTGGACGCGGGGGGAGGTGTCACGTGGTGGCTGTGGAGTACTGGTGGATGGTGGGGGTGTACTGTAGCCCTGGCTGGGCAGGGGGAGGTGATGTCAAGGGGTTGGTGGTGTGTATCACACTGGTCTTTTCCCTAGGGGGGGGCGGGTTTGTGTAGAAGGTTGGACGGGAACATTATACACACAGGGAATGAGTGACAGATCTGGCTAAATATATGAGATACATTATTAGAGGGATTGTATATCTCATAAGAGAAACCTTATGGGGTCATGGTGTGACATATTGACATTTTTGAAACCTGAATAGATTTATATAAAGAATAGTGCAAAAAAAGAAAGAGAAAAAACGTCAAAAACTATATCAAAGGAAACTTAAATATACTAAATTTAAAACAAAACTGAGGCATATTAAGCAAAATAATTCATAAGGCAGCTATATAGTTTAGCCATATGATTTCAAAGCATCATTCATATCTAGAAATAACCATAGGCTGTACCGCAAGTAAGTATCCTATAAGAGCCAGATCGAGATAGTGGAACTAATCATCCAAAAAGATGTTGTAATGGATTGAGTCATTGAGACCACGTGGCCAAATGGTGTCCATCTTATAAATCCACATAGCCTTGCGTCGTAAAAGCAATTTTGCCCTGTTGCCACCTCTAGCTAGGGGCGGAATCCTATCGATGATCATACATCGCAGTGAAGATAGAGGGTGTTTCTCCGATAGAAAATGCTTGGACACTGGTTTATCTGTTACACCTGTTTGTAGTGCAGTCGAAATTGACGACTTGTGGTTTGCCATACGTTGCCTAAATGGGCAGGTGGTCTTACCCACGTAGGTTAGAGAGCATGGGCACCTTAATATATAGACAATCGATGTTGTATCTCTATCTTCTACCCCGTGCAGGGATGATGAAATGACAAACCTGTGTTCATACTTCTGCACGTCGTGCATACAGTACACTTTTAACAGCCCAGCTTAGGGGTTGTCAGCAAAGTGTTAGTACTGCTGGTCGGTGTTACTTCTGGTCTCATCAACTGGTCCTTTAAATTGCGACCTCTCTTATAGCTGATAAGGGGTTTATTCTGCAATTTACCCTTGAATGCGGGGCTGTAGATTGGATGTGCCAATGCTGCCTAATATTTTTGTGCAATTTGTGGCTGGCTGTATTGTAGGTTGTTGTGATCACAAATGGGTCACTCACTTGCTTTTTGTGCTTCTGGTTGCGAGTGCTGTGTATTTTTCTGATCTTCTGCAAACATCTCATGATTGATGGTTTATCATATCCTCTGTAGCGGAAGCGTAGGATCATTTCTTGCAATTGTGATTCTGCATTGTCAGAATCTGAATTATTGCGTAATACACACAAAAATTGAGATATACAGTAGGTAAATTACACTTCGGTCCCACTGGGTGAAAGCTCTTTGATCTCTGCAACGTGTTGCGATCAGTGGATTTGCGGTACAACCTATGACCATAAATACCATCAGTAGAGTACACAGTGACATCTAGAAGCTCTATAGATTCAGTTTGAATGTTCATAGTGGGTACTTATATGTTAGTTGGGCACCCACTAAGCTATTTGCTTAGTTTTCCATGTGTCCCCCCCCCCCTATAGATTCAGTTTGAATGTTGATAGTGAATCTAATTGATGAATTTAATGCATTCAGGTAGGCAAACATTTCTTGCAGAGATTCTTGTGTATCATTCCAAATTAAAAAGATATCATCGATAAATCAATGGTAAAATGTCAAATTACCCCCAAACTGCGGGTGTACGTGGGTCCTCTCCTACACGTCCATAAGCAGGTTCGCGTATGAGGGTGCGATGTTACTACCCATAGCAATACCCGCATTGATCAATCAATGGATAAATCAAAATTTATACAATTATTTTATGACAGATTTCCAAATCTGCCCAATCCTATATTTAACACCTAAGATACATAAGACACTTCAGCAGCCCCCTGGCAGACCGATAATATCTGCCAGGGGCTTGCGATTTTCCAACATTGCCATCTATTTGGATAGCTTTCTACAGCCACTGGTCCAAAAGACCAGTAGCTACCTCAAAGATACAACTAACTTCATCTCGAAAAAATTATGAATACCCTGTTTAATATTCAACACCTATTGGTCACTATGGAAGTGACGTCCTTATATACTGTTATCCCCCATGATTTGGGCTTACAGACAATTAGGGAAGACTCCAACCTGGAGCCTAATATAAAAATAATTACAAGAATTTTAGCTTTTTTCAAGCTAAAATTCTTGTAATTATCTTTATATTAGGCTCCAGGTTGGAGTCTTTTTTGTGGGCATTTATAACACCTGCCTATATTACTAGTATGTTTACGATAACAGGTGTACAGCAGCGCCTTTGTGTTCTGATTGGTGGATCAGTGTGTTAAGTATGGAGAGCCGTCAGTCACAAGCCACACCCTCTGGCGAAGTTGCATTATGAAACGCGTTAGGGTGGCGCTTGTGATGGCATCTCTCACCTTGTCCAGCTCCCCCACCGCATCTGTTCCTGCGTGGTTGTCCCGACACGCTGCTTGCTTCAGCGGAAGATCGTGTTTTCCAGCAGCGCCCCGGATCAGCGGTAGGGGGTTGCCTGGCATTTTCAATTTGAAACTTGTGGTACCCAGCCCACAGCAGATTTACATTTGGTACAGGTACATTGTTGCTTCATCTGGATGTGTTTTATACTTCCTTTTTATTAAAATCCTGTGTGATACACTATGGAGCGCCCCTCCTGATCATTATTTTAACAGATCATTCGTTTCTCCTATGAGTCCTGGGAGTATTGGAGGAGGCTGCATCCCATTCATGGATATAGTGTGATCAGCTTGAACTATTCACTAATCAGCTGATTTCTCTTTGACTGCTGGAGTTAAAAGAGCCATTTTTGCACCGAGGGTTCACCTTCTGGGGCTGTGACCCATCCATCTTTTTGGTCTTGACAAAGGGCCCGCAGTGGCTCGAAACGTCGACATTATTCACTGAGATTATGGTGATGTATCAATAAATTTTACCTGCATCTAAGTTGGAAGACTGGTGAGTGCTCTTTATACTAAACTATATATATATATATATATATGCAGACATAATCCAGGGGAGCCTTGAACAGGTAGAGCCCAGGAAATGAGGCGGCACTCAGTCGACTTGTGTAGAGAGTTGATTTTATCTGGTATTGCAGATTTAATACATTGCGATATCCGTAACATCTCGAAACGTTACGGATATCGCAATGTATTAAATCTGCAATACCAGATAAAATCTACTCTCTACACAAGTCGACTGAGTGCCGCCTCATTTCCTGGGCTCTACCTGTTCAAGGCTCCCCTGGATTTTGTCTGCATATTGTTCTTACAGGAAGGCCCCAGTTCGCAGTTGTCCCTTTACATAGAGTGCCGAACAACCAGCAACCTACATATATATATATATATAGGTCATGTAAGACAGCACTCAATTTTGAAAATAAAAGAACTCACGTTTTGTGGTGCAAAGTCCTGTAATGTAAAGATAAAGAAGCACTCACCCTCCTTGCAGAAGGTTTTGGGAAGAACCGGCACACACTTGTAGAAGTCCAATGTAGATTTATTTAAGGCATGAGATGGTATACAGACACGGCCCAACAGCCGTTTCAACTGATATTCACAGTCTTCCTCAGGGGCCCCTGATCTTCCCAAAACCTTCTGCAAGGAGGGTGAGTGCTTCTATATATATATATATATATATATATATATATATATATATATATTTGGAAGAGTCCGCACTCAGGGTAGATCGTTGTCATAGGGGGTGCTCCAACAGATGAATGAACATCACACGGATATAGAAGTATATGAAATGGGCACTCACCAGGGTCTTAAATTCAGCAAAAAAATTTATTCATGAAATGATGATACATCCGACGTGACGTGACGTTTCGATCAAAGGATCGTCATCAGGAAAATAACAACACAGGTAGCAGGTATCATTTCCAACAACAGGCAACCTGGTATCCATCCATGGAGGAGATACAACTGTATAGCCTCACCGGGCCAGTTTAAATACCCTCAAACAGGAAGTTATCACTGCACTTCCTGGTGCAACATCATAAACGGTACAATCTCGTGTATATACATATAGAAGGGATAAGGCAATCTGCTAACATAAGCAATAAACCATGGGAACAGCGGATTGTACCACAGTGTAAAAAGAAAACAACAATTGACAGTAAAAGCGCTGTTTAGCGCTTATCGCTCAAGTCCCGCTAGACCGGAAGTAGAACTTGCGTTCCACCGGTCCGTATAGCGGAAGACTTCCGCGTGTCAGGACTCTCAACCTCTTAGACGCTAGACCGGAAGTAGAACTTGCGTTCCACCGGTACTAGCGATGGGGAACTTCCGCGTTCCATGAGGCACGTAATGCGCAGCGGTGTAAACACCAGAGGCTCTATATACATTCCAGCGGGTCAAATAGACACAGCATCAAGTGTCTCATCAAAGTAGTGGGTGACCACATGAGTCAATGGAAAAACAATCCGCGGGGAGCGAGGGATAATAAGCAATTGGAATGATGTTTGGGTATATATAAACCAGCCCGGGTGGCCTCACTAATACTGGCACAATACAAGAAAATAAACAAATAAATTTGTCCATATATCACCACTTGTTGATATACAGGACAAGTAAACAAAAATACATAAAAATTCATATACATAACATCTATAATGAAAAAGTGACATATAAGTCCAAAAAATATGTACAAAGTGTATTTTTCTTAAATGATTTATATATTGTTTGTTTTTATAATTTTTATAATTTTATAATTTTATAATGTTTTGATATTTTTAAAAAAAATTTAAAAAGTTTTTTGATGTGCAAAATACCCCAAAGGGGTCATCAAAAATTGGCACCACATAGGTGGATATTTTATAGAAATAATATCAATGTGAGACAAGTGTATCGTAATCACAGAGTATTAGCAAAATCAAATTAATATAAATATAAATATAAATATAAAGAATGACCTGGAGACACCGAATCCAACCTCAAAAGTAAAAAAATCAAAACCAAGGCAACTGGAAAAATAACCATAAAAATGAAAAAACGGGAAAAGGGTATCAGAAGTTATTATCGCAAAAAAATGGACAATGGATTCGCCTCATTCAGGCCTTTAGGGGCAATGGTGCCCAGCTCAAAGATCCATTTGGCTTCTCTTTTTCTGAGCATGGTATCCCTGTCACCTCCTCTCACGGGCTTGGGGATATGGTCTATCAGCATGCATCGGAGGCTGGCCACACTATGGCCCATTTTAGCAAAATGCTTAGCGACGGGTTTGTCCGAATTTTTTGCGACAATCGCCGCCCTAATAGTGGTCCTATGATTGGCCATCCTCTCTCGAAAGTCCCGCTTAGTCAGGCCCACATAATACAGCCCGCATGGGCAAATAAGGATGTATATTACGTAATCCATTCTGCAGTGGAGCCGATGTCTGATGGTAATCTTTTTCCCACTATGTGGGTGGGCAAATGTTGGTCCTGTCATCATGGACCTACAAGTAGTGCAATCGCTGCATCTAAAACAACCGTTTTTAGGTCGAGGAAACCAGGTGCCTGTGTCCACTGCAGGTTGGCAGAGAGGTCTCATCAAGAGATCTTTAAGATTGCTTCCTCGTCTGTATGCACACATAGGAGGTACTTTACTAACCCCAGTAAACGCCGGGTCAGTGGCAATTATTGGCCAAAACTTAGAAAGTTTCTGTTTCCTAGTGTGTGCCCCTGTGTCGAAAGTGTTGGCATAAATCATTCTTGGTTTTTTGTCAGCTGTATGGGGTACTAGCTGATCTGCTGAATTCTTGGACCTTGCCTTGGTGAGGCATCTAGAGAGGGTGGTATCGGAATAGCCACGTTCTTTGAATCTGGAGTACATATCTCCAATTTGTTCCTCCATTGTTGTTATAGCCGTGTTGTTCCTTAGAACTCTTAAAAACTGAGACACTGGTAGGTTCTCTTTCAAATGTGGAGGGTGGAGGCTCGTTGCATGGAGGAGGGAATTTCTATCCGTGTCCTTGCGGTAAAGTCTGGACCCTAGGCCACACCCATCCTTGAAAAGTGTTACATCAAGAAAATTAATTTCAAAACAACTAAAAGAAAAGGTGAAGCGGATCGGTGTCTCCAGGCCATTCAAACAAAAAAGCATGTCCCTCAAGTCACTCTCACTCCCCAGCCAAATCAAAAAAACATCGTCTATGTATCGACGGTAATAAAATATATTCGTGCCATAATTCGGAAAAATATGCTGCTGTTCATAACAAGCCATGTATAAGTTGGCATATGCAGGTGCCAAATTCGACCCCATTGCGGTGCCGGTCTTTTGCACAAAATACTTGTCTTTGTACAGGAAATAGTTTTTTGTCAAAACTAATGTGGTTAACTCAACTAGAAACTCCGTGGGGGGACCTCCACGTAGATTGTCCTGCAGTGTATGTCTGACCACATCAAGACCCTCCCCATGGGGAATCACAGTGTACAAGGATGCAACGTCCATTGTCACTAAAATAGCTTCAGGGGGTATGGCTGGGATCCTCTTAATACTTTGTAATAGATCACCAGTATCACGTAGATAACTAGAGGTTTTGATAACATAAGGTTGTAGGTGGTAATCCACATACCGTGCCAAAGGCTGCAGGACGGATCCCCGGGCCGAGATAATTGGTCGGCCAGGGGGATCCGTCATGCTTTTGTGGATTTTCGGCATTGTATAGATTATTGGACAAATGGGGTAGTCCACCTTCAGAAAACCACACACATTTTCATCAATCCACCCTGCAGACATTGCTAAATCCAAAGTGCTGTCAATCTCTTTTTTGACCCGCATTCCAGGGTCCCCTGAAAGGCATTGGTACACCAAGCTATCATTCAGTTGCCTTAGGATTTCTTTATCGTAATCTGCCCAATCCTGGATGACCAACGCACCCCCCTTGTCGGCCTGTCTAAAGACCAGGGAGTCGTTGGCCATCAAGGATTTCAAGGCTTCACGTTCAGGCGTCTGCAGATTATGGAATTGTGGGCGTGAAGAGGGCGGATCCCTTGAACAATCAGTAAGCCTCAAAAACTTTTTATACTGGGGTTGGCACTAGAGGGGTCAAACATACTCGGTTGTTTGAACAATGGTATCTCTGTTGTATTTAAACCACCTTTAAAAAATTCTCTGAGTCTGAGCTTGCGCCCAAATTTGTAGTGATCAACAGTGGACTGAAAAGGTTTTTGGTCACAAGTAGGTACAAACGAAAAGCCAAAGGACAATAATTTAGTCTCGCTATCAGTTAGCGGATGACTCGACAGATTGATCACTGAATCCATCACTTGGGATTCCTGCCTCGTCTTTTTCTTGGAATGTATATAGAGCCTCTGGTGTTTACACCGCTGCGCATTACGTGCCTCATGGGACGCGGAAGTTCCCCATCGCTAGTACCGGTGGAACGCAAGTTCTACTTCCGGTCTAGCGTCTAAGAGGTTGAGAGTCCTGACACGCGGAAGTCTTCCGCTATACGGACCGGTGGAACGCAAGTTCTACTTCCGGTCTAGCGGGACTTGAGCGATTAGCGCTAAACAGCGCTTTTACTGACAATTGTTGTTTTCTTTTTACACTGTGGTACAATCCGCTGTTCCCATGGTTTATTGCTTATGTTAGCAGATTGCCTTATCCCTTCTATATGTATATACTGTACACGAGATTGTACCGTTTATGATGTTGCACCAGGAAGTGCAGTGATAACTTCCTGTTTGAGGGTATTTAAACTGGCTCGATGAGGCTATACAGTTGTATCTCCTCCATGGATGGATACCAGGTTGCCTGTTGTTAGAAATGATACCTGCTACCTGTGTTGTTATTTTCCTGATGACGATCCTTTGATCGAAACGTCACGTCACGTCGGATGTATTATCATTTCATGAATAAATTTTTTTGCTGAATTTAAGACCCTGGTGAGTGCCCATTTCATATACTTCTATATCCGTGTGATGTTCATTCATCTGTTGGAGCACCCCCTATGACAACGATCTACCCTGAGTGCGGACTCTTCCAAATATTTATGTGGTGGTTTCTCCAGACCCGGAGTGATACACCTTGTGCCCAGCACCGACCTCTTTTTACCCCGTTGGGTTAATAACCAAACCACGGACTTCCGGACCCCCCTGGAGGACATTTACTGTTTTTCCACTAACTGGCATTTTTTCTTTTCTTTTTTCAATTTTTGTTTTGATTTTTTCTGTTTTTCTTTTTTTCTTTTCTTTTGTTTTATTTTTTTACATGTCCTTAGGGTCACTCTCTCACCCGGTTACTGCTTTAACTATTGTGCTGTATACAATATTGGTTTATTCTGTTAGGTATGTCTCAGGGCGTACCTACTCATATTTTGGATGAAGCATTGTACCGCCAGGTTGAGAACAATGTAGTATCTCTTACAGACGACGACGCAGAGAAAGTGTTGTTTAATGCTCTAGAATTCGCAAAATTACCTGATGATACCCCCAATGACTTATATTTCAGACTGCACAGGCTCAAGAAACGTGAAGTAGAATTGACCCTTCACGGTCAATTCCTCTCCGAGTACTATAGGAGCAAAAGAATACCAAGGAGATTCAGGGTGTCCAACACCCCCACCATCGGGCGCAACAACCTAGCGTTCTGCGCTAGATGGTGTGGGGTGCTGAATAAGTGTGCCCTGGATCTCATGGTTTTAGTGATCGAAGAGGTCGGGGTAGAATTGAATAAAATTAGAGCTGATATAGAGGAATTTAATTCCAAATATTTGGCAACACTTTTATCTGACAAAAAAAGTAAGTGGACTGAAAAGCTTAAGGAACAGATAGGTACCTTCGAACAAGAACTGGTGGCATTCAAGAGACGCAAACTGGCCACAGTTAATAGTGATTATAGCTCCCATCAAGTCTATAGGTGGCTAAAGGGTGATTCAGGCCCGAATAGGAACCGCTCTAGACAAAATCGATTTAGACAAAATTACTCGTCGACCTCTGCGTCCAATTCCGACTCTGAGAGAGGGGATAACGACCAGAGATCTCAAAAGCCCCCCACTGGGTCTTTTTCTCGGGATACCTGGGCAAAAAAACGGGGGAGACCGGGGGACGAACAAGATATCCCTCTAGAAGGGGTCGGTACAACAATAAAAAGACGAGGCAGGAATCCCAAGTGATGGATTCAGTGATCAATCTGTCGAGTCATCCGCTAACTGATAGCGAGACTAAATTATTGTCCTTTGGCTTTTCGTTTGTACCTACTTGTGACCAAAAACCTTTTCAGTCCACTGTTGATCACTACAAATTTGGGCGCAAGCTCAGACTCAGAGAATTTTTTAAAGGTGGTTTAAATACAACAGAGATACCATTGTTCAAACAACCGAGTATGTTTGACCCCTCTAGTGCCAACCCCAGTATAAAAACGTTTTTGAGGCTTACTGATTGTTCAAGGGATCCGCCCTCTTCACGCCCACAATTCCATAATCTGCAGACGCCTGAACGTGAAGCCTTGAAATCCTTGATGGCCAACGACTCCCTGGTCTTTAGACAGGCCGACAAGGGGGGTGCGTTGGTCATCCAGGATTGGGCAGATTACGATAAAGAAATCCTAAGGCAACTGAATGATAGCTTGGTGTACCAATGCCTTTCAGGGGACCCTGGAATGCGGGTCAAAAAAGAGATTGACAGCACTTTGGATTTAGCAATGTCTGCAGGGTGGATTGATGAAAATGTGTGTGGTTTTCTGAAGGTGGACTACCCCATTTGTCCAATAATCTATACAATGCCAAAAATCCACAAAAGCATGACGTATCCCCCTGGCCGACCAATTATCTCGGCCCGGGGATCCGTCCTGCAGCCTTTGGCACGGTATGTGGATTACCACCTACAACCTTATGTTATCAAAACCTCTAGTTATCTACGTGATACTGGTGATCTATTACAAAGTATTAAGAGGATCCCAGCCATACCCCCTGAAGCTATTTTAGTGACAATGGACGTTGCATCCTTGTACACTGTGATTCCCCATGGGGAGGGTCTTGATGTGGTCAGACATACACTGCAGGACGATCTACGTGGAGGTCCCCCCACGGAGTTTCTAGTTGAGTTAACCACATTAGTTTTGACAAAAAACTATTTCCTGTACAAAGACAAGTATTTTGTGCAAAAGACCGGCACCGCAATGGGGTCGAATTTGGCACCTGCATATGCCAACTTATACATGGCTTGTTATGAACAGCAGCATATTTTTCCGAATTATGGCACGAATATATTTTATTACCGTCGATACATAGACGATGTTTTTTTGATTTGGCTGGGGAGTGAGAGTGACCTGAGGGACATGCTTTTTTGTTTGAATGGCCTGGAGACACCGATCCGCTTCACCTTTTCTTTTAGTTGTTTTGAAATTAATTTTCTTGATGTAACACTTTTCAAGGATGGGTGTGGCCTAGGGTCCAGACTTTACCGCAAGGACACGGATAGAAATTCCCTCCTCCATGCAACGAGCCACCACCCTCCACATTTGAAAGAGAACCTACCAGTGTCTCAGTTTTTAAGAGTTCTAAGGAACAACACGGCTATAACAACAATGGAGGAACAAATTGGAGATATGTACTCCAGATTCAAAGAACGTGGCTATTCCGATACCACCCTCTCTAGATGCCTCACCAAGGCAAGGTCCAAGAATTCAGCAGATCAGCTAGTACCCCATACAGCTGACAAAAAACCAAGAATGATTTATGCCAACACTTTCGACACAGGGGCACACACTAGGAAACAGAAACTTTCTAAGTTTTGGCCAATAATTGCCACTGACCCGGCGTTTACTGGGGTTAGTAAAGTACCTCCTATGTGTGCATACAGACGAGGAAGCAATCTTAAAGATCTCTTGATGAGACCTCTCTGCCAACCTGCAGTGGACACAGGCACCTGGTTTCCTCGACCTAAAAACGGTTGTTTTAGATGCAGCGATTGCACTACTTGTAGGTCCATGATGACAGGACCAACATTTGCCCACCCACATAGTGGGAAAAAGATTACCATCAGACATCGGCTCCACTGCAGAATGGATTACGTAATATACATCCTTATTTGCCCATGCGGGCTGTATTATGTGGGCCTGACTAAGCGGGAGAGGATGGCCAATCATAGGACCACTATTAGGGCGGCGATTGTCGCAAAAAATTCGGACAAACCCGTCGCTAAGCATTTTGCTAAAATGGGCCATAGTGTGGCCAGCCTCCGATGCATGCTGATAGACCATATCCCCAAGCCCGTGAGAGGAGGTGACAGGGATACCATGCTCAGAAAAAGAGAAGCCAAATGGATCTTTGAGCTGGGCACCATTGCCCCTAAAGGCCTGAATGAGGCGAATCCATTGTCCATTTTTTTGCGATAATAACTTCTGATACCCTTTTCCCGTTTTTTCATTTTTATGGTTATTTTTCCAGTTGCCTTGGTTTTGATTTTTTTACTTTTGAGGTTGGATTCGGTGTCTCCAGGTCATTCTTTATATTTATATTTATATTTATATTAATTTGATTTTGCTAATACTCTGTGATTACGATACACTTGTCTCACATTGATATTATTTCTATAAAATATCCACCTATGTGGTGCCAATTTTTGATGACCCCTTTGGGGTATTTTGCACATCAAAAAACTTTTTAAATTTTTTTTTAAAATATCAAAACATTATAAAATTATAAAATTATAAAAATTATAAAAACAAACAATATATAAATCATTTAAGACAAATACACTTTGTACATATTTTTTGGACTTATATGTCACTTTTTCATTATAGATGCTATGTATATGAATTTTTATGTATTTTTGTTTACTTGTCCTGTATATCAACAAGTGGTGATATATGGACAAATTTATTTGTTTATTTTCTTGTATTGTGCCAGTATTAGTGAGGCCACCCGGGCTGGTTTATATATACCCAAACATCATTCCAATTGCTTATTATCCCTCGCTCCCCGCGGATTGTTTTTCCATTGACTCATGTGGTCACCCACTACTTTGATGAGACACTTGATGCTGTGTCTATTTGACCCGCTGGAATGTATATAGAGCCTCTGGTGTTTACACCGCTGCGCATTACGTGCCTAATGGAACGCGGAAGTTCCCCATCGCTAGTACCGGTGGAACGCAAGTTCTACTTCCGGTCTAGCGTCTAAGAGGTTGAGAGTCCTGACACGCGGAAGTCTTCCGCTATACGGACCGGTGGAACGCAAGTTCTACTTCCGGTCTAGCGGGACTTGAGCGATTAGCGCTAAACAGCGCTTTTACTGACAATTGTTGTTTTCTTTTTACACTGTGGTACAATCCGCTGTTTATGGTTTATTGCTTATGTTAGCAGATTGCCTTATCCCTTCTATATGTATATACACGAGATTGTACCGTTTATGATGTTGCACCAGGAAGTGCAGTGATAACTTCCTGTTTGAGGGTATTTAAACTGGCCCGGTGAGGCTATACAGTTGTATCTCCTCCATGGATGGATACCAGGTTGCCTGTTGTTGGAAATGATACCTGCTACCTGTGTTGTTATTTTCCTGATGACGATCCTTTGATCGAAACGTCACGTCACGTCGGATGTATTATCATTTCATGAATACATTTTTTTGCTGAATTTAAGACCCTGGTGAGTGCCCATTTCATATACTTATATATATATATATATATATATATATATATATATATATATATATATATATATATATATATATATTACCACATGAAAAACCTCTGTACAGTATGTCCCTCTGTACCTTACTCTGTAGGAGCCCTGACAGGCTCAGCGTTGCCTCTGATTAAAAACCCTCCCATGACAAGACCTCTGCTGCTTTCCTCCATGGGCCTGAGAAGCATATGAGGAGCTCCATCAAGCAGAGCTCAGCACAAACCTCTCAACCTCTGTACAAAGTCTCATGGGATTTAGTCAACTCCCAGTAATGCACCGACTTCTTTAATCCAGCCCTGAATGCACCCAACAATCTGGTATGCTCGTGGATGCAATGAAAAACACATGGACCTGTCTTTTATCATAGGAACCCTACTCTGAACATTAGGAAGCCACAATCACCCATTCTGTGTCTCCAGTTCGACAGTCAAACATATCATATTATTCATTTGATAACAATAAATATATGCAAGTTTATTAACCTTTTACTTATAAAACCCAATCATACTAGCCTCTTGATTCTAGCCTTTCCTTTATTAAAACGATCATACCTTCATCTCCACTTAACGATTCTGATCAACTACCCTGTCCTGCACCCAGACTGCACAGCCACAATGTGTAGAAATGCTGGTGGCATTGCTTTGTGTGAAAGGAAGGGTCCACCAGAGAGGAGCTAGGGGTCATTCATTACAGCAGTAGTCTACATGGGGAGGAATAATGGTAATACCTTTGTATTTGGTCAGCCAAGGACCACCCGCCTAAGTACTTACCTACAGTATCTACCAGAGAAACAAAATGGGTTATAGTTGCTTCTGTACTGGGAAGGATGTGTGCAGTCATGTTGGTGTCTAATGTTCACCCATTTATTCTGTGAGAAGAATGCCAGTATTATTTAGTATAATAAGAGAAATTGAGGAAAAGCACAAAATAACCTCTTATTACAGGCAGGCAGGATAGACCAATAGACTGAAAATACAAATGATTACAGAAAAAAGGATGTGAACGGCTCTGCGATACCGACATCAGAAGGTGAGAGTGAGAAGGATTATTAAAAGCTTCTTTCTTAAACTGCATCTTAATTAGCTTCTTAACAGTACATCTGGGGAAAAATTATTAAAGTATAGAATGTATTCAGCACATTTTCCTTAAAATCTTTTTTTTTTCCTCTTGAGAGGAATGTGGTCACGTTTTGCATGTGTTTTCATTTACAAACTAATTATTTCAAGTTTAAATATGTGAAAAATGTTGATATGTACAAAAAGATTCCCAGTAAACGTGTGTTTATTTACCTGTTATTACCAAAGGCTTAGAATGTATTGTTATAAGTCTTGGCTTTTGACATATTTATATTGGATGAGCTTAGTGCCTAAATATTTTCCACAGCAGCTGGAAAACTGTAAAAAGAATAGAAATTTAACATAAAGAATATTGTAGCTAAGATGCATGAAAAAAAAAATATACAATGAAAAGCCTATGTACATCAACCATATACCAATTCAGTACAGTTATATGAAATATCCATATTGCTTGGGAAATTATTATTATTTTTTTTTGAGGATAGGCAATTCTAACTATTAAATAATATGCTAAATATGAACTTAGTCGACAGTTTAAAACAAGAAATGAAGGAAACCTGCACTCTAGATCAAATATGTACTGAAGAAGTTGGTGTGTTATAACCCATATGTAGGAATGAGGTATAAATGGTACGTACTAATATGCAGTATGCATCAAGTGTTTAATTCCTCGATAAACTAAAAAATCTGGTCACAGTGCCAATTATCACAAAGTCGATATATAACATTGGCAGAAAGCTGAAAATAACGAAAATGCAAAAGAAAAGGAAATTTATGGGGGTATTAATGGATAAAGAAAGTCTTGGGATATGCAGAACTCTGAGGGGGGCACAGCTGGGGAGAGGTGAGTTCACAATCAATGAGTCCACTGGGTGGTGGTGCGGAGGGCTGGGGTCCCGTCTCCCCACCTCGGTCTTCTTTAGGGAGAGTGTAGTGGTATTGTCCGTTAGCTGGGTTTATTAACACCAGTGAGGGGGTTTAACTTAAGTATCGGAGGCCATCTTTGTTGTGGGCTAAATAGCCCTATTGTTGTAATATTTGCGAATGGGTATGAAAACATTGGTTCACTGATATTACAGCAATAGAGCCCTGCCACTTTAGCACCAGCAGTTGTGATTTTGATACATTTTGCAAAATTACAAGTGACTGAATCAGGCCCTATATTCCCAGTTTTTGATTGTGTATTCTCATATGGGATATCAGAAGGCAAACTAAACAGCATGGTATATTGTTTTAGTGTAAAATTTCGCTTTGGTACCAACATATGGGTCCTCATGTAGCTATTCTCAATGCACCAGTGATCTGCCAGGTTCCTTGCAACTCTGCTAATGCTCCAGGCATCTTCTTACCTGAAATTGCATCTTAGTCACAATGTGATGCAATGAGGATGCACCAGGAGAATGAGCTGATAATTGCTAAGCCACACTTGTGTATACGTGTGACTGATCACAGGAAAGGATGCAAAAAAGATTTATTTCTAGAAGAGTCACATGCGACCTGATGGACCATGGGGAGCTGTTTGGCACAACTGCAGCTATAATGTATGAGCACATTTAGCTGTAGAGCTGACATAATTTCTCAGGTCTTTCACAAAAATCCAAACATTGGTTATAGTCACCTTGGACATTTCCGTTTGGAGGACTTTAATCCATTTGGACCTTTCACTGAATACAACAAGAATACTTTCTACTGCTTGGATTAGTCGCTTGCTGCATTTTTGTTCAGGAATATAAACGTTTGGCCCCGAAAAGGCCTGAATGAGGGGTATATCCACTGCTGGTGAGGGACATAGCAAATGACTTCTGACGGCTGCTCGTTCATCCCCACAGTTGCAATGGTAATTTCAGGAGCATGCAGGGAGAAGTGTATTAAAAAGGAAGTGGGTTTGCAGTGGTCCATCATATGTGTTATGGGTGTGCTGGCAAAAGTGGTTACATACACAGGTGCTCTGCTGCTCACGTAGGAGGCCATACCAATAATGTATTTGAATTAGAGATGTGCAGACTCGGATTCCGGAGATCCGAGCCCCCACGGATGTCATCATTCCGAGCCCGGTTCAGAGCAGCGCTCGGAGATTCCCGCCTGACTCGGGTCCGTCCGTGTGGGCAGAACGTCATCGCCTGGCGCCGGATTTCGCGAGTCTTTAAATAGTGGCTGCCGCGTCCGCCATCTTCACTCCAGTCTAGTAGTGGTTTGGGAGAGGATGTGTTGGTGCTGCTGCTGGGGCTTAAACTTGAGCTTGACCTTGAACGCAATACTTTATTCGCTGGGGCTGTCTCTCTCAGTGCTGCTGTGTACTCTGTTCTCCTCTCTGCTTAGGGTGGGATCACCCTAGCAAGGAGGACAGTCTAACTGTGTACTTGTAGTACTACTGTCTCCTCTGTGTGGTCTACCTCTGGTGTGCTGCTGTGCTGTAATAATTTTATTCGCTGGGGCTGTCTCCCTCAGTGCTGCTGTGTACTCTGTACTCCTCTCTGCTTAGGGTGGGATCTCCCTAGCAAGGAGGACAGTCTAACTGTGTACTTGTAGTACTACTGTCTCCTCTGTGCTGGGGCCTACCTCTGGTGCTGTGCTGTAATTTTATATATTATATTAATAATTAATTATATTATATAGTCCACTGGTGCTGCCTGCACTGAATCTGCCAGTATTATTTAGTTACTCAGTCCACTGTTGCCACTGGCAGTGCTACTGCCTAAGTGTACCTACCTAGTACATACTAGGCTGCTATATATAATTTAATTTAAAAAGAATACTTTTTTTTTATAAACAATATTTTTCTTTATTGAAGCATGACATACAATAAATGTGCATCGTAAATGGGTTTCCATTGTGTATATCATGATCTGCAATCACATATATTTTTACATAAAGAGAATAAACAAACATTTAGCAGTAGTGTCTTTTGTTACAAACAATTGACATAACGCATAAAAGGTAAGGTAGTACTTTTGGATCCGCGCCTATACCCTTCCTAGTCCCAACTAAGGGAGCACATCATATGCAGCAAGTAATAATGGGGGGTCCTGAGCACACACTCGTGTTTCATACCACAGGGTGTTCTTGAAACACTTCCATATTTGTTCCTTCATAGAATCTGACAGGGTCTCTATGTAGCTTTCCCACGTTTCGAAAAATTTCTCCGTAAATTTTTCTTTTTGTAATGAAGCCTCCAACCACTCCATTCTAAAAATATGGGACAATTTATCTAAAAACATTGAAAACGGGGGGGCTTTGGGTTGAATCCATAATTGGAGGATGCATTTTTTTGCAGCTGCAGATATTATTATTAGTAACTTTTTGACCCCCAATGCTATTCGAGTACGTTCCGGTGTTATGCCGAATATCGCCCATTCAGGTGTCAGAGGTAGGCAATTTACTAGATGTTGATTGACGAATCTCCAAACCTGGATCCAAAATCTCCTTATTATCGGGCAGTCCCACAAGCAGTGGAATATGTCTGCCCTTTGGGAGCCACATCTAGGACAGGAATGATTCGCTAGCGTTCCCATAAGATATCTACGGTGTGGTGATAAATATGTTTTGTGGAGTACATTTAAAAATAACTGTATAAGATGTTGCTGATACTAGCTTAACCGACATATCAAATATTCGCAATATTTTTTTGAAGGTAAGGGATGGGAATTGGCTTTTCCATTGTGCTAATCCTGTTTGCTGGGTCTCGTAATTGATGGGGACATGGAGGAATAGGTAATGCACAGAAATCGCCTTGAAAGAGGGGTTCGGTGTCGCTAATAATGTATCCAGTGGGTTGTTATAATCTTTCGGGGAAAGTGTCCTGGAGAGGCTAGCTACATAGTGTTGGGCTTGTAAATAAGCCATGGGGAAAGGTTCTAGCATTGGGAATTTCTCCACAGCCTGTGCAAACTGTAGCGTTTTTTTAGTCTCACAATCCATTAGTTGCCTGACAGTTTTCAAACCCTGTCTGTCCCATAAGGAGAAGGGGTACAAGCAAGCCCATTCTGGAAAGAAGGGTTACTTACAAAGGGGAGGAATAATGATGTATGGGAGTTTATTGTATGTTTATGACGTAATATGTGCCACACTTTTCGGGTGGTCATTAAGAGTGGGTTATCCCGAATTGGTGCAGGAATTTCTTCATCAAGAAGATGTAAAAAAGAGATAATATTGATACCAGTCAGGAAAGCACCCTCTAGAGCAGTATTGGAGTAGATATTTTCTCCATGTATCCAGTCGCGGAGGTAACGTAGGTGAGAGGCATAACTATATTAACTTATGTTAGGCAAGTTAACACCACCATTGGATCTTTGCTGTTGTAATTTGACTATACTAATTCTAGCCCTTTTACCATTCCAAATGAATGTGCGGATAATTTTATCAATCTCAAAGTCTGCTTTGAGTCACACAACATACTACTCCTGGCTGCTTAATCTGGCAATTCAACCATAACATCAGCATTTTACATCTGCAAACAACTTTTACTATCACTGTTAAAGCTTGTACTTGCACTGTCAGTTTTGAAAATGACCAGCTGCACCTCTAATGACCTCACCTCTCCTGCTCCATTGATAGTAGGTGTCCCCCGACATTTTATTCTTGGCCCTCTTCTTCTCTTTCTCTATACGTCCTCTCTGGGTGAGCTTATGTGCTCACTCGACTTCCGCTATCACATCTATGCTGATAACACTGAAATCTACCTCTCCTCTCCTGATCTCTCTCCCTCTATCCTCACTCATATCTCCAACTGTCTCTCTGCTGTCTACTCTTGGATGACTCAGCGCTTCTTTAGACTTAAAATATCAAAGACTAAGCTGTCATCTTCCCACCCTCCTGCATAAAACCTGACCATCTCTTATCCTAACCTACTGTTTATGCCCACTTCTTCCCCTTCTGTGTCACCCCTGTCTGTCTAACCCTCCCCTTTTTAGAATGTAAGCTCTCACGGGCAGGGCCCTCTCTCCTCATGTGCCTTTCTTAGAATATATAAACCACTGCCACCCTGATGATTGCTTCAGTGTCCTGTCCCCTGGTGCAACTATCCATATTAACCATGTACTTGTCCTAAACTGTCTTGTAATGTAATTTGTTATGTGTTTTTGATTATAACTATGCTCTGTAAAGCGCTGCGGAATCTGTGTGCGCTATATAAGAAACTGTTAATAAATAAATAAATAAATAAGGCGTCTTTTTTGGTTAGCAAAATTGGAAGGGATTGTAATGGGTATAATATTCTGGGAAACAGGATCATTTTGACCAAATTTGCTCGTCCTAAATACGAGAGGGTTAAGTGTCGCCAGCGTTCTGTGTCTTTAAAAAGAATACTTGTGCTGTGTGTGACTGTAAAAAATAAGTCCATGCTGCTAGTGCACTGACGTGCGCCACTGAGTGCCAAGCAGTACCTAATAATAATACAATTAATTATTATAAATTCTGCTGGTGTATAATAGTCTGCTACTGGTGCTGTGTAACTACCTTTTGTGGTGGCCACTGGCAGTGCTACTGCCTACTTACCCAGTAGTTTAGTTTCTCTACCTACTAGGCTGCTATATCATTAACACTTAATTAATTTAATTATATATAGTCCACTGGTGCTGCCTGCATTGAATACTTTGAATAGAGGTTGCCAGTATTATTTACTCAGTCCACTGTTGCCACTGGCAGTGTTACTGCCTAAGCGTACCTACCTAGTACAACTACATACTAGTCTGCTATATATAATTTAATTAAAAAATAATACTTAAAAAAATAATTATTATAAATTCTGCTGGTGCACATATACTAGTATTGCTGACGTATCTACCTGTCTTGTGCCTAGTACTGCCGTATCTACCTGTCTTGTGCCTAGTACTGCCGTATCTACCTGTCTGGTGCCTAGTACTGCCGTATCTACTCTTACATGAGCCACATGTTTGTGCCGCACACTTGTGTGGCTTAGCATAGTTATCCAGCTACCTCGGTGCAACATTTTGCCCTAAAAACAATATTGTGAGGTGTGAGGTGTTCAGAATAGACTGGAAATGAGTGGAAATGAATGTTATTGAGGTTAATATAGTGTAGGAGCAAAAAAAAAAAAAAAAAAATTCTGCGATTTTAGCAGTTTTTATGCTTTAAAAAAATAAATAAATCAGAACCCAAAACCAAAAATATAAAAACACAAAACGTTTAGGGGGTGTTTTGGCAAAACCCATTAGAAGCCAAAACCTCAAGGTAATCAGAACCCAAAACACGAAAAGTGACCGGTGCACATCCCTAATCTAAATACACAACACTCGTTATTACTACTGAAAGTGTACAGAGGCTGATAGTGGGCATCTCATTCCTTGCACATTGGGATGCATGGATATACACAAGGCGAGAACTTTATAACAGCATTTGCATATACTCATATATGGGCGAAAGGCATTAGACACATATGTGAACACTTCTGTGTCCGCTTCTGAAGCAGGCACAAACATTTTGATGTATTACATTTAGAGATGTGCAGACTCGGATTCCGGAGATCCGAGCCCCCACGGACGTCATCATTACGAGCCCGGTTTCCGAGCAGCGCTCGGAGATTCCCGCCTGACTCAGGTCCGTCCGCGTGGTCAGAACGTCATCTCCCGGCGCCGGATTTCGCGAGGCTTTAAATAGCGGCTGCTGCGCCCGCCATCTTCACTCCAGTCTAGTAGTGGGTTGGGAGAGGGTGTGTTGGTGCTGCTGCTGGGGCTTAAACTTAAGCTTGACCTTGAATGCAATATTTTTTCATCGCTGGGGCTGTCTCTCAGTGCTGCTGTGTAGTCTAACTGTGTACTTGTAGTACTACTGTCTCGTCTGTGCGGTCTACCTCTGGTGTGCTGTGCTGTAATTAATTATTTTATTCGCTGGGGCTGTCTCCCTCAGTGCTGCTGTGTACTCTGTTTGTTCTCCTCTCTGCTTAGGAGAACAGTCTAACTGTGTACCTGTAGTACCACTGTCTCCTCTGTGCTGGGGCCTACATCTGGTGCTGTGCTGTGCCTGTAATATTATATTATATATTAATAATTAATTAATTATATTATATTTATATATATATAGTCCACTGGTGCTGCCTGCACTGAATCTGCCAGTATTAATTAGTTACTCAGTCCACTGTTGCCACTGGCAGTGTTACTGCCTACCTAGTGTACCTACCTAGTACATACTAGGCTGCTATATCTAATTTAATTTAAAAATAATACTTGTGCTGTGTGGGACTGTAAAAAATAATTCCATGCTGCTGGTGCACTGACGTGTGCCACTGAGTGCCACTGCCAAGCAGTACCTAATATAAAATTAATTATTATATCAATTCTGCTGGTGCACAATACTAGTATTGCTGACGTATCTACCTGTCTTGTGCCTTGTACTGTCTTATCTACCTGTCTGGTGCCTAGTACTGCCATATCTACCGTCTGGTCTGGGGCCCACTGCCTAATACTGAAGTATCTACCGCTGCAGTGTCACTCTTACATGAGCCACGTGTTTGTGCCGCACACTTGTGTGGCTTAGCATAGTTATCCAGCTACCTCGGTGCAACCTTTTGCCCTAAAACAATATTGTGAGGTGTGAGGTGTTCAGAATAGACTTGAAATGAGTGGAAATGAATGTTATTGAGGTTAATATAGCGTAGGAGCAAAAAAAAAACCAAAATTCTGCGATTTTAGCAGTTTTTATGCGTTTTTAACAAAAAAATCAGAAGCCAAAACCTAAAAAATCCAAACACAAAACACTTAGGAGGTGTTTTGCCAAAACCCATTAGAACCCAAAACCTCAAGGTAATCAGAACCCAAAACCCGAAAAGTGGCCGGTGCACATCCCTAATTAAATGGGATGCGGTCATTCGTCAGACTGCATTTAGGTCTACAGTCATTAGGTCGACCCCACTAGGTCGACTGGCAGGAAGGTCGACCTGACTTAAGGTCGACATGGGCCAAGGTCGACATGACTTAAGGTCGAATTTGCATAAAGGTCGACATGAGGAAGGTCGACTGGTCATAAGGTCGACATGGGTTTTCCACTGTTTTTTGAGCCGACATGTGCCGACAGGCGGTATTTCATGCCCTACCATCCACTAGGGCGTGGTGGGAGAATAAAATAGTGTGCCGAGCGCAGCGAGGCACCGTGCCCGAAGCATTGCGAGCGAAGCGAGCGATGCGAGGGTCCGATTCTCATTGCCAACTGTGTCCATGTCGACTGTGTCGACAATCGGATCAAAAAACAGTGAAAAACCCATGTCGACCTTATGACCAGTCGACCTTCCTCATGTCGACCTTTATGCAAATTCGACCTTAAGTCATGTCGACCTTGGCCCATGTCGACCTTAAGTCAGGTCGACCTTCCTGCCAGTCGACCTAGTGGGGTCGACCTAATGACTGTAGACCTAAATGCAGTCTGACGAATGATCCCATTCCAATTAAATTATGATAGGTTTCTCATAATGCCAAGGTTCATATGAAGCGCTTATCTCCTTTCTGGGAAATAGTCTGCATTGCAAGTGGGTAACAGTCATTGCTACTTCACACAGCAAGTGTCTGATTTCAGACAGGGTTCTGTTCTTTATTTCATGTATCCACGTCACACTTTCACTGAATATTATTGTTGTTTAAAGTTCCAGGTCAAACCCACTTAAAAGCAGTACCAGCAAGACACTCTTGTATCTGTTACCTCCTGGTTTAGGTAAGTCCAAAGGGTCACATGCGCCATTGTTTATGATTTCTAGTTATCTAGAGCCTTTGCAGTTACTTATTTTATGAAATTATGCTTTAGCGGCATAATTGCTGCGAATATGAGATCCAGGTCACTACAACTTGTTTTTGTTACATATGAATGCAGGTAATGTGTGGTTTTTAACTTTCTTATATACATAATCTAAACTATTCACGTGTCACTTTCAGGGCCACCGACAGGGGGGTGCCAGGGGTACAGCTGTCCCGGGCCCCGGCCTCTAGGAGAGCCCGGGCAGCTGCCCACAGTGACACAGCACCCGAAACACCCCCCCCCCCCGCACCCGCACAAATCCCCCACCCCCCGGCACCGGCGGCCAGGCGTGCACAATACACAGTGCAGCCTGCAGAGCACCGAGCCTAGGATGCAGAGCGCAGTGAGTGCTCCGAGCCCCGAGTCCCGGAGGGAAAAGATGCTGCGCTGCTGCCACCGCTGGTAAGTAATAGTAATTGGGGGGGAGGCGGGTGCCAGCGCGCGAGGGGGGGGGTGTGCCGGCACGTGAGGGGGGGTGCCGGTGCGCACGAGGTGGGGTGCCGCTGGGGGCTTGGGCTGAAGGTCAGTCCCGGGCCCCAACATTACTAGTGGCGGCCCTGGTTACTTTGTATGTTGCCATAAATTAGTTTCTTGTATGATCATCAATAAGTCTAATTTTCACAAATTCTTGTATTAATGGTGCCTCAGGACTTGTTTCTATGACAATATTTAATGTGTTTCATAGACTGCAATTATAGCTAAGTGGTTACTGTACATTATACTCTATTCTAGACTCATTGACTGAAGTTGTATCTAGCATTTCGTTTATATGATTATGTATGTCCTTTGCCATGTCTCATTTTTGCATAGTTTAATTTGTAGAAACAAGTAAATCTCGCCATGCACCTAAAGATTTATTGTCCAATCTTGCTGGTTGGAACAAAAATCTGGTATCCTATGGGACCACTTGATAGGTGACCATTTGCTTTGAAATGCTGGAAACTGACAAAAATGGTCATTGAGACATACCTCCCAACTGTCCCGCTTTCCATGGGAACATCCCATATTTTAGGAACGTTCCCGTGTCCCATCCATGGACAGCAGTGTCCTGCGGTGGGGGGCTGTTGGGAGTCCTCCCTGTTACCCGCAGAGCAGCGGTGAATAGACGCTGTGCGCATGTGCACAGCATCTATTCCCACAACCAGAGGGGCTGGGGGCATGGCTAGAAGCTCACAGAGCCTCTGGCCATGCACCTACAGCAGCAAAATGGGGGTGTGGCCTCACAGAATGGTGCAATGTGTAGGCCATGCCCCCTTGTCACCAGGCCACACCCCACATTTCAGGCACGCGCCTTTGCCATGCACAGGTGTCACCCCCCCCGATGACTTCACAAAGTTGGGAGGTATGTTCAGATATTACCAGATTTTTGTTCTAACCAGCCAGATTGGACAATACATTTTTATGTGTATGGCCATCTTTACTGTTCAAAATGGATCTGTCATGCAGCTTCTGTATTGCATCTAATTTCCTATTCTGACATAATTTATGGAATTAGCTTGTCATCTTAAACCAACAGGTCTGTCTGTCTTTCTTATGCAAATCTTAGTTATGAAACCTAATATGTCTGTAATAATAACATTCCAAATTCCAGCTTAATAGCATCATTTTAAAATTACATTTCCATAGCTTATAATTCTAAATATTAAATGTACCCACTGTTATATTAAGCTATGCACTTAGCCTTTAGTTATTTAGTTATCCAACAATACTAAGTGCCACTGGAGCAGTCCTTGTATTTATATTAGGATCCATTAGTCAGGAAGGAAAGATTTAAGCTCCCACTCACCCCTTTAAGAATTTAATTGGCAAGGGTCGTCACAAATTAGGTTTAAATTTTCAGTTTCAAGTGATTGTGCAGAACATGTTGGGCTATGCTGTCACAGCTCTCCAATGCTACACTCTAAGGAGGAGAATCACATATGCGTATTACTCTATCCTGTACCCTTCCTTGTACATTTTCTATCAATGTGACTGTGTTCACTAATGTTGGATTTCTGGGACTGTATAATATGGGATCCTAACTCCTGGCAACTTTTTGTTTCTTTACTGCCCTGTATTAAGTAAAAAGAAAATAAAATATGTATATGGGGAAAATGCACAATAATATAATAAACATTAAATTCTACCAAAAAAAGAAACATTATAAAACTGGAATCCATACTCAACTTTCGCTAAAACAAAGCATCATTTTAACGGAAACTTGTAGAATCTGTGGAAAACTAAGTACGAATGTAGCATTTAAATGTCCAAGTGAAATATTTACACGGATCAATAATATATAATATCTAGTTCTTCCATGAAAGTTTATACTATTCATTGTCCCATAGTTTATATTTTTATCCTTTTATTCATAGATCGGAAACTCCATTTATGGCATATCCGGGCTTTTCAATAGTTAAATAAACTAATGCAACATGAGATACCTAAATGACAAAAACTGACTTTTGCCTTAAATTGTAAATGTTATAGTTTGAATTACACATGGTAAAATAATCTTCAACTTGCAAAAGTACTTTTCCCAGCACAGCTAATGAGGCTAGTTGTCATAAAAATGTACAAGTGTTCATGAAGCCAGCATACTGGCTAACATATCCTAATTACTGGCAAAATAAACCACTCAGCCAAAATGTACAAGGCAGGCAAGAATGATCTTTCCCTTTACACCAACTGCTTGTCTCAAATCCATATATCCATAGAAATCAATTGCTATGGTTTTAAAGAAAATCTAATTCTTTTTAGGGTTCAGAGTGACAGCTAATGGCAAGATTTGTAGATGGTACTCAAATAACTGCTATGCCTACCATGCAGTGCCTGATTAAGCATTAGACTGCAGTCTAGGGTGCTAGGACTGAGGGGGGGGGGGGGGGGGGGCACCTTGCAGGTGACAGGGGAGAAATTAAATTAAGGCCTAATTTATTCCATACTTGATAGCTACATGAATTATCTGGAATCCAATTGCGGGACATTTTGGGTAAAAGGGGTGTATTCACTATTGGGCATCTGTATCAGGAGGGTGTTTTTAAAACACTTCAACAGCTACAAGTACATTTTTCTATCCCTATTGATTATCTTTTCCACTATTTTCAGCCCAGACACGCATGTATGGTTCATTTCCGAAGTGCCCCCCCATGCATACATGTCTAGCTTCTTAAAAAACTAATGATCTCACTTGGCTCTAGAAACTCCATTTCCATGATTTACTCGATCTTACTGTAGCTCACTTCATGATAATGATGTTCCACATCTTAGATTACAATGAAAAATATATGGGTCCTTTATCCCAGGAGGTGTGGGATGCTGCCCTGACAGGCTACGGGTAATTGCAACCACAGTTCGGTGTCAGCAAATCCAGCCTTTTGTGTTACATAGGGTGTATATTACCCTGGAGGCTATGCTGAGCATAGAAGGCAGAAATTATGCTAGATGCCTGAAGTGCAGCTTGCTGAGTGGTATGTTCTGGCACATGCTGTGGTCTTGGCCGTTATCTCATCATTTTGGGATGCGGTCACTAAGCTTCACATGGAAGTCTTTACCCCCAAGTATGCACACTGGCTGCTTTTGAAGAAGACACTTTAGACAAATAAACACATCGGTATTTCATCAACCTATGCACATTAGCAAAGGTCTCTGATTATGGATGGCCTTGCCGGGCCCCATGTTGACGCAAAGATAATACTGGTTTATGAGGTTGTTGGCCTTCAAAAATTCACATACATATGTCTTAAGGTGGAGGCTAAATTTGAGAAAATATGGGATAGGTGGTTGGTCTCCCTTCTAAAGATCTGCGTAGAAGTTGGACCTGCTCTGCCTATTATGTTACTCAGGGGTAGATTTATTAAGCTAGGTGAAGTGATAAAGTGTCTGGTTTTTATCACCGGCCAATCAATACCTACCTGTCATTTTTCAAACCAAGCCTGTAACTTCACAGTTAGGAGCTGATTGGCCAGTGATAAAAAACAGACACTTTATCACTTCACCGAGCTTAATAAATCTACCCCTCAGTTACACCATCCACAGAGATGGGAGTAAGAAATGGACCCACTAAAAATGTGATACTGTTTTATTGTGTTACTAATACATTATGGTACTGTATATAATATTGGTTTTAGGCATATAGGCTCCCTCACTGTTGTGTAGTTATGTAATCCTGTAATGTTTTTTGGTGCTATGACTAAATCCAGGAGTATTCTACAAATTAATCAAGAGACCACAGACTACTTTCATTCTGTCATGGTTGAATATTTTTTGTAATTTAAAATGTAAAAAAAATCAATAAAAATAGTTGGATAGAAAAAAAGGGCACTTGGACCTTTTAATCAGGCCCTGCTACCATGTGGGACCTGTTTATTTAAGTTATAGTAAACACAATGAGCACTATAATTGTTTATTACCACTGATAGTAGTGATGTTAGTTGACCATTCTCACAATGCAAAGAGCAGTAATAGTAACCTACCTCTTATTGGGTCTTGGGGGGGATTATAATGTTAATCTATTTTTTACACAGTCATAAAAAATAATGGTGACAAGAAGCATGTTTCTTTAAATGCATCACGAATGAGAGGCAATTCACATAGTAAATCCCCATGTTTTGTCTCCGGCATAAGGTGGAAATAGATGTTAAAGTCCCAGGATGGTCCCACTTGTAATGCTGCATGAGAGTCCACCCTTTATTTAGCTGGTCCAGTGCAGCCTTCCAACGCATTTCGGACACCTCCCAAGATGTTCTGTTGCTTTGAGTTCCCCAGAGTGTATGAAATAAAGCACAAGGGAGGAGCCTGAGCAAAGTTACTGGTCCTATCAAAGGATCTCAAAGCTGTCAATTTCAAATCAAATGTGAGTGCATATAGAGGAATAAAAATTCATTCCCTTTCTTCTGACGTTGTTGTGCACTATTTTGCTCTATTTTGAGTTTCAGAGAGAATAAAGCATACCATCTCTCAAGCATTGCAAAAGGGAAGTATCTAATGCTTAGAAATTTGGTGGGATAACTACTAGTAGTGCCACTGTGAGGCACAAATTTGTTGTTTGATCAGGGAAATTACCTGACTCAAGCAGTCAGTGTCGAAACTGACTTCACATGTGGCAAGTTCAAATGGCTGCAGTCAGGTGCATCCCCGATCCTTTGCCTATGTTGTAGGTAGCTGTGTAGGCTTGAATGGCCTTTTGCTGCTCCTCCATCATCTGCAGCATATAGAGGGTGGAGTTCCAGCACGTCACAACCTCTTGTTACAGGTGATGGCAGGGCAGGAGATTTTGATGGTGCTCCAGTCTTCGGCAGGCAGTGGCAGAATGACAAAGTGTTCTGCAATTTTGCGGGCTACCGCAAGCATCTCCTGCATGCCCATCACTTTTAAGAAAATGCTGCACCACCAAATTTATTGTGTGGGCAAAATGTGTCACATGTTGGAAATTGCACATATGTAATGCCCGCACAATGTTACTGGCGTTGTCCGATACCACAAATCCCCAGGAGAGTCTAAGTGGGGTAAGCCACTCCGCAATGATTTCTCTCTGTTTCTCTAAGAGGTTGTCAGCATTGTGCCTCTTACTAAAACTGGTAATACACAGCGTAGCCTGCCTTGGAAGGAGTTGGCATTTCAGAGATGCTGTTGCTGTGGAAGGCGATGCATCTACCCAGTGGGCTGTCACAGTCATATAGTCCTTAATTTGCCCTGTACCACATATCCACATGTTCGTGGTTAAGTGGACAGTGGGTGCAACCACATTTTTGAAGGCACTGAGGAAACTGTTTTGGTCGTCTCTGTACATCCTGAGTATCGCTTGCTTAGTAAAGTGGAATCTAGATGGGATTTGGTGCCGGGGACAAAATACCTCCATCAATTTGTCTAAATCCCACTCTACTGATGGCGTATACTGGATGCATGTCTAACACCAACAGAGTTGTCATGGCTGCAGGATGACTGCTGTCGTACTTCGTTCTCATCGCAAATGACTGTTAGCGCTGCAGGATCCTCTGGAGGAATGCCGGATAGAAGAGGAGTCAATCATGCTGGTGACATGTCCTGTAAGACTACAGGGGTGTACACACAGAGAGCTTTCGGCTAATGGACATTTTTGACTAATCAATTTTGACTAAACAATTTTGGGAGAGATTTTGGCTAGATGCACTGGAGATTTTGACTAAGTGATTTTGTCTAAGCAATGATAGTCTATGATCTAGTCAAAATTGCCTTGCCTGCACAGTCTATCTATGCTAAGCAATCTATGCTAGACAATATTGACTAACCAGGAGAAAAATAGGGAGATTTTGGCTAACCTTCTATGAGATTTTGACTATCTAGTCAAAATCTCCTGTTAAAAGTTCTCCATGTGTACACCCCTTACCTCTGATCCGGATCAAGGAGGAAATTGATGAGGAGTGACTTGCTAGTGTGGTTTACAGGTGCTTGGATACAACAGGATCAAGGGATTTAGGTGTCCCTGGAGCCACCTCTTCCAGTACAGTGATGGGAAGGTCAGGCATCACAACCACCAACACCCTTGGACTCTCCTTGGGGATTTGTGATACCATAGCTTTAGAAGGCACAGTTTTTGATGACAGTATAACTCTCTTAGATCGTCATGTGAAGCTGAACCGCTATTTATGATGAACATAGGCCAGGGCCTTAGCCGTTCCTTGCCACTCATAAATGACATATTGGCAAGCTTTGGCTTCCCAAATGATTTACATTTTTTTTTTCTTCAAATTACTGAACTTTGGCATATTGGATTTTACATGCCCTCTACGATGACATTGGGCATCGGCCTTGCCAGACGACATTGATGGCATTTCATGTTCTATGTCACTATGACTAGTGGCAGCAGCTTCAGCACTAGGAGGAAGTGGATCTTGTTCTTTCACTAGTTTATCCTCCTAAGTTTGGTTCTCCATAATCTTTAAAGGCAGGATCACTGGACTGGACTAATGCAGCAATATCACTGGACTTTAACGGCAGTATTACTGGATTTATGCAGCAGTACCAATGGACTTTAACCTCAGTGCCACTGGACTGGACTTAAGCAGCAATATAACTGGACTGGACTTATGTACAGTAGCATTATCACTGGACTTTAACAGCAATATTACTGGACTAATGCAGCAGTACCAATGTACTTTAACGTCAGTGCCATTGGACTGGACTTATGCAGCAATATCACCGGACTGAACTACACACACAGTATCACTGGACTGGACTATACAGCACTTTCACTGGACTGGACTATACAGCAGTATCACTGGCACAGGACTGGACTATACAGCACTTTCACTGGACTGGACTAGTATATACAGCAGACCACACTATCACTGGACAAGACATGCTGGACTGGATGCTGGAATGGCGGGAAGGCAGGTGGGCGGTGAGCAGGCAGACAGTCAGCTAGGCAGCCAGGATGTGCTGCCGCTTCACTCTCCTAGACCTGAGTGTATATGGCGTCCAGTGTATATGGATTGGAGAGTCACAGTACTTGTACACTATGGATACACAGTTGGGAACAAGCTGCAGACTTACATTACTTGTACATTATAGATACATAGTGGGGTATGTCCTGGAGAGTCCACAATAATTGTACGTTATGGGTACACAGTGAGCTATGTCATGCAGAGTCCACATTATTTGTATGTTATGGGTACACAGTGAGGTGTAAAAGTGCAGTGTCAGCACTAGAAGTGGTGTTGGCAGACAAAATAAACTCATTTAAAATAAGATTGGACAAACATTTATTGAAAAAAAAAAACATTCAGGGATACAATCGATAAACAGTACTTAGCCCAAGGATGAACCAAAGAAAATAAGTCAAATGAGGATATCACATCTAGACCATTCCCTCTAAGAGTCTGTACAAAGCCACTTGAACCATCATACAGCAGCATGCCTTGTACACAGAACATCCACTTGTATTAGCGGTGAGTATGGACAGTCACAGAACCACTTGAATCAGCAGAGCACAGCATACAGCAGCGTGCATGAGCAGAGTGAAATGGCGCCGAGTCACCTCCGCGGGTCCCTAAAATAGATTTTAAAACCCACGAGACTACAACGATTAGAGTATGACTTTTGCCTCGATCTGGAATCCAAGTCTGGCGGGAACACTCAAGACACAGATCCCGAAAGTTTAGAGCAGCTCGGATTTCAGGAAATCCAATCCACACACCTGTAGCTTATAGCGGCATTTGCATTAAGTTGCAGACAGACGACCTCCAGTAGATGAAGCTGCATGTGACTCTGAACCAGACCCACAGTGCACTACGAAAAACAAAAAAATTATAATAAAGGTAATTGTTCTTTAATTTATTGATGTGCTTTCTTTTGTTTGCTTTTACCCTACAAGGACCAAACTGGAAAATAGAATTTGTAGGGTTTTATTTTATAACCCTGAGTCATGAAGAACAAGTTAAAAGTTAAACTTTTTTTTCCCCTCATACAGTATTCATATTCATGCTTTGAAATACTGACAAATATTATGCAATCTTCAGTTTTGTCACGGACTTTGATTTTACACGGATATTTGTGAATGTTACAGATAATTCTTTCATATATTAGTTTTATTTTATTTAATATTGCTATCCTTTAAAATAGTGTTTTGACATTGTGTTAATTTTGTACTGTTTATGTTACACCTTATGCTCCAGGATTCCAAGACACCTGTTGCAGGCATTCCGCATGTTTTGGTGTTTAGCTTGGCAATAGAACTCTAATTTCTCATCTATCCAAGTTTCATGAACACTAATGTAATCACTTTATGGATGCATAAAAAGCTGTGATTGTATCCTCCACACAGTGTTAGACACATGTCTCCTAGCAACTACATAATAGTGAGAATCAATGTCCTGGGCTAGGATATGACTTTTTACAGCTCACTTTGTAAAATCATTACAAAATCTGTCTGCCAAGTGTATACATCTGTAAAGTGCATAACAATGGCATGCAGCAAATAGTAAAACATATGAGAAGTTTAACAATTCAATAGAAGAAAGGTATTCAATATGGTGTACAATGTGCCAAAACGGACATACATTCCATACGTTCTAACAATAAAATATATAAATTCACCCACAAATTATTGTGCAATGAAAGAGTTATGGCCTCATAACGTCTGGTAAAATTGCCACTGCTTACCCAGATAAGACTATCGAACAGGAGAAAGATTTGTTGCTTTCAAGATACTCCAACATCTGTGAAATTCTATGCAATTTTTTTTATTAACAGTAGCAAGTACTGGTTATATTGGTGGATTAGCCATGAATCACTTAGATTATTTCCGGCTGGGCTACATGATATGTTTTTGAGAATTTATTTTTATTTTTCAAGACAATCACTACCTTGCATCAGGCACCCTAAGGGATTTTGTCTTCTGCAAAATTCTGGGTTCTTATTTGAGAACCTCTTTTGCAAAACTTTCAGACATAGGGCAGAATGCACTAAAGAAAAAATGTGGTAAAAAACCCAGGTACTTGTGTATTATCTTGGCGCCCGATTTTTCATTGCATGCCACTACTTAAAGCATGCGATGCGATGCGATTTTTCATGGTAAAGACAAGATTTTTAATTGTATAGTCAACCATGGGTGATTTCATACCCCCATTATCCAACTACGCATGGAGTTGATTTTATATAGTGTGGCTAGCGCAGCTAGCCCCCAAGCCCGAAGCGTGGCGAGCGCAGCGAGCCCCGTGAGGGGACGCGGATTACTTTACATGTATTCTGCGTCCCCTTGCAGGGCTCCCTGCGCTCGCCAGGCTTCGGGCTCGGTGGCTCGCTGCGCTTGCCACACTATAAAACATCAACTCCATGCATAGTTGGATAGTGGGGGTATAAAATCACCCATGGGTGACTATACAATTAAAATACGGGTCTTTACAATGAAAAATCGCATCACATGAATTGTATGCCACTATATTGCATGCGATTCGATGCGATGCAATGAAAAAAATCGGGCGCCCAGATATTACCAAACCCCATTATTGGGTTTTTACCGCATTTTGGAATGCACTAAAACCCAATCGGGTTACTGCGACGGGGGTATCACCAGAAAAAACTGGCGATACCCCATAGAAGCCTAAGGGCTTCTTATAGCAACTCTCGCCACCCTGCATTGACCCCCGCCCCCAATCCTCCCTCGTCTGTGTCCGGACAGCCTCCTGCTGTGCTTCCCGGACCAGTGACCTCCTCCTCCCCAGCCCCATACTTCCACTTCCGGGTGCAGGGAGGAGGAACCGGCAGAGACTTTGGCCCTGCAGCAGGAGAAGCTGGGCACAGGAGGAAGGGGGACCCTCTCACACATCGCCGGCTGCGTTGCAAAGGCAGCTCTTAATGCAAGAGCTGTCCTTTGTGATAATAATCGCATATGTTAGTACATATGTGATTATTATGTATGTGGTAGGCGGCGATGTGCGGCGGAAAAGGTCTGCGGATGTTAGTGCATCCCACACTTAAGCTTGCTCTTCCAGTTTTAAGGCAATCTCATCATAAGTGCAAGGTTTGCAGGCACACAATAATGAGGTCATGCAAAGGTGGGGGCAACCCAATATAAACTGGGTGTGGTTACAATGTAAACCATAAAAAAACAGCTGCAGTAATTTAATGGTCCAGTGCAAGCGTCAGGTAAACCATTAAAAATAACGTAATAGCTGCATTAGGCATGGAGAGGGTTAAACATCCAAGGCTGTGTATACCTTGGGAAGCATGTGACTCGGACATTCAATAAGGAAGCAGGGGATGGCAGTGTTGGCTGAGATATCAAAGCAGGAAAAGGAGGAGCCTTCCTCTTTTTACTAGAAATTTCTGATGAGTGGCTGTCCTCTCTTGCTCAGGCTTATCTAGGTTTTACAGTAGCTCACTCACTTGGCAAACTTAGCTAAAACTTAGCATTTTCATCCCTTAATAAATACATACTGTGTGCTGTGCAGAATGTCCCGGTAACTGGTGCTCGCATCCCCCAGCCCACAGCGTTCCGCAAGGCCAACCGCCCGCGGCGTTCCGCCTGGCCGCCCGCCCGCTTTGTGGCAGAGGATGGCCTGAGTGGTGAGTAAGATGGCCCGGTGCTAGTGTCCCTGTTGGCGGCCTCACCTAGCCCAGCTCCCGGTCAGCATGCTCGGCGCTCCGTGTCCGCGGGTGAAATGGTGGCTCCGGTGGACACGCATGCGCCCACTAGGCCGCGATCGCTGGGTAGAGGGGGGCTGCCTCTCGGCGGGCACAGGGTGTCCGGCCGTGTCCACAGCGCTGTGGTGGTGCAGCCTATGCCTCCTGTCATGGCCGGGAGGGGGTGGGCAGTGGCAGTGATGGCCACATTGGCTCCTGCTCTGCCTGCCGCTGCCGTGCTCAGGACCCAGGCGGCGGTCGGTGGGAGGCGGGCTTCGGCACCATCTCACGGTGATCACCTGATGTAACAGGGTGAGCAAGGGATCCTCAGGCACTGGGGAGATGGTGGGTGGCTGAGAGAAATGGGGGTGACAGCCAAAGGGGCAGACGGGCTTTCCGACACGATGGACGCTCTGGCCCTTACACTGGGTCTGACAGTGGTTGCACAGTGAGGGCAGCCGCCTCTGGGTTTGACCCCACCCTCCTCTCTGTGGTGCTGTCCTCAGTGGCAGGGGCCCTTGCTCCCCTAATAGGGTGGTTACCCCAACAGACCAGGGGGTCCGGGCTGGTAGGCAGGAGGCCAGTGGGGATATAGATAACAAGGTCCCCGGGTGCTCCCAATTTGCAAGGGCCCTAAGGGATATGGGGTCCACAGTGGCCCTGATCGATGGGGGACAGGCTTCTGTGGCTGGCCCTGCACCTAGGGTTCAGAGGCGGTCTGCTACACGGAGGCAGTCCCGCGGGGTCTCTAGGCTGTCAGGGCATGTAATAACTGAGGACGAGCCTATTGAAGAGGACAAGGAAAACGTTGAAGGCCTTCCTCCGCTGTCAGACGTGGGTAGTGCTGCTAAGGCCCGTAAGAGTGCTGCCAAATACGCCAGGAAGGAAGCGGGGAGGAAGGCTTGCCGCACTAAGTGCTGGAAGGTGGCAATGCTTTCGCATAGGGAAAGAAAGAGGCGGAACCTTCCTGGGGTAGTGCACTGTGATTACACCGCAGTGTTGCGAGGCTTGAGGGAGAGTTGTAGGGTGAAGATTGAGAAGGGCGATTTCATAGACCTGTTCAGCTTGACGGATGATTAAAAAAAAGCTTTTAAGGAAGCTAAGGCGAAAGACGGTATAGAGGCATTCAGGTCCTACGATAATTGGCTGGTGGGTTTCTGCATATTTGCAGCCTGCTACTTACAGGACAGGCCAGACGAGCATATGAATGTGATCCGTTACATTCACGTGATCCATGACTTGCATTTTTTGAGAAGTTCAGTACCTTCTTGCATTGGTGTGTGGAGTACTCATCCGTGGGAGTGGATATCAAATGTAGTAGATCAATATTTTGCCACTGCGCATACATCCTGATTGTGTTTGTATAGAGTTGCAGTAATACTATTGGAGAGGCAAGCACAAATAATTGTACGTTCCTGAGCAGTGACAGGGAGGTGTCTTAGCTCAAATTGGACCTTATTCTGGTTCACGTTCCTTCTCAAATGGACAAAACCATGTGCACTGCAGGTGTGACAGATGTAACATGTGCAGAGAGAATTAGATTTGGGTGACTTATTTTGTCTGTGCAGGGAAAATACTGACTGCTTTATTTTTACACTGCAATATAGATCTCACTTTGAAGTAAAACCCAACCCAAATCTAATTCTCTCTGCACAATTTACATTTGCCCCACCTGCAGTGCACATGGTTTTGTCCATTTGAGAAGGAATATGCCTGTAAGAGTGAACCAGAATAAGGCCCATAAGGAGATGGTCCATCTTATGGGAGTGCCTCAGGCATGTCATTAAAAGTGGCCATGTACACACAAGCTCAATCACTCACATAGGTCTGGTCAGTGCTAATTTTCAACAGGAACCAGCAGGAAATCAGTTCCTGAACCTCTAAATAAATATGACATCAACAGGAAGTGGTTTCCTATGCTGTTTTCTCTCTCTCTCTATCTCTCTCTTTCTCTTTTGGATTGTGCCCCTATCTCTGGTATTAGAATATGCCCACCTGACAAAAAATATTCCTATTTGGTCTATTACTTACTGTGAAAAAAGAGAAGTGATTGTGAGAAGCAAATGGTTCAAACTGGCACTTCCACCAATTAAAAAAAAAATCACCTGGGTTGGAATAACGGGTCTGTGGACGTGGGATTTGCGTTTCCACTAGCAAAAACAACTGGTCAATGCGCGTCCCAACGCAAAATCCCAGGTTATTTTGGCTAGTGGAAAAGGGGTATTATTACAAGGTGGCATCAGCAGAAACTAGTCAGGACAATTCCCCTGCACTACAGAAAGCATTTGACTCCATTGATGTCTACGTATTTTCATCTATCGTGAAGAGGGATGCCCAAGGCCCACCCAAGACAAAAAAGTAGGGCTAGTTTGGGACACCCTTTTTAGAACTACCAGCTTGACCTATGGACTCCTGCTGTGGATTTATACCCACTCCCATATATAATCTTATTGCTACTTAAATTAATGTATTTTACTATAAATTGTTACTTGATGCTTACTTTAACTATAGAGCAATTTTTTTTACATATACCTTTTTTATTATTGTTCTTTTTAACTAAGCAGCTTTACACCAGTCTAGTGCAGAACACCTTACTTATTGCTCTTTACACTTCCAGCTATTTATTTATAGTTTCTTATTCAGCGCAGCAGATTGCGTTGTGCTTTACAATTGTTATATTCCCTTCACAACCAGTGTCTATATTGTATGAAAAAAATACCTATCGGTCCATCATATTCAGAATGTATAATATAAATGTTTCTATTTTCTTTAACAATAACAACATTCATGTGCATCTGTTTTTGATGTCCTTAGCTCTGCAATAAATCAATAGACATATATATGTCCATATATATGGAAACACTGTATAGTGGAAAACAGTTTTACTGAAAATAACTGTCATATGCTACACTGCTCAGCGACAAAATGCTGGTATCAGTTAGCAACATCAAAGGATAATAAGATGCACAAACAATGTGGAGGTTTTGTTGGATTTTCTGTTTTCAACAAGCCATTACCAAGCTGTCGATACTTGTCAGTCTGTTTGCTCATGTCAGTGTACACTGTAGGAGGCCACTGACTGTTGTAACATGCTAGCAACTGCAAGTCATATTAAAAAGGATAAATGTGTTAATAGAGCTATAATTAAAAGTAAAAGGTTTTACAAGTCCAGCTCCTTAGACCGTGCTTGGCTATGACGGCCATGAAAAATAGTTTTGCCTCAGAAACTTCCTGAATTATAAGAGCAGGGATGATTATTACCCTTTAATATCACGCTCCTATGAAATTTCTTGGCTGCACAAATTATTAAGTGTGTTACACATCATGTTAATAATAGGATCATTTAATTTGTGTGTTCACAAGTGTTAGGCATTAAACAGGTGACATTTTGAATTTTACTGCAGTGTTAAGCGTACTGAAAGAGCTGCTGCATCCATACTGCTTTTACAGAGAAGAGTTAAAGTGCGTACACATGGATAGATTTGGCAAAAGATCTGGGCATTCCTGACTGACTGAAACTACCAATCGCTCAAATTGTTCCGTGTGCATGAACGATATTGATGCCGATGCGCGTACCCGCTGGTCATTGGTAGAGGTCTATGGTCTTTCCTGCATGCAAAAAGATCATAGATGAATCTTTAACAATGTGTATCAATCATTTAATATGTATGCACGATGAACAATTTGGTAAAGCTGATTGACTGTCTCCCACTCCACTCCAGCATCGTTAAAGATTGACCAAATCGTTTGTCCAGTTCTAAGGAAATCGTTAACAAGATTGTATCATTTGCTACATTTTTCCATGTGTATGCACCTTAACAATCATAAGCAGAAGTTAGATTTCTATAATCTCTCAGGAATCCCAATGTCCTGTGCCTGATAATTATCCATTATAATGATTATGACTCTCTTAGTGTGACACCATGAGCGTGGCAGCGGGCTATCCGGGATAATGTCATGCTAGTCAATCCAGTTAAAAGAATATGAGAGAGGGGGAATGCCTGAGAGTTAGATAATGGGCATTTAATAACAAACATCACCTGACACTCAATTTGTTATATATTTCACATGCATTAATTGCAATATATGGTGATCCAGGACCAAATCAAATGTACTAGCGGTGGAGGCTGCCAATGATATAATCTATGGACAAACAGAAGCACAATCTGGACCACCACCACATAACTGACACTACAGGTGACATGTAAACACAATTAACTTAATTGAACACTTTTTGAATTTGTCAACAGGAAACTTTAGCCTAAGGATGCCATGAACAAATGCTAATAATATAAGGTGCCATGATTTAAGATTTAAGTTTGTAAACTATTGGTTTTATTTCAAGTAATTAAATCCACATGCTCCTGCTTTGCCCAAATTTACAAGGGCACAAGTTACCTCTAAGGAGGTTATACAGTAGACCTATAAACTATTAAAGAAGTTCAAATACCATGATGAATGAGGTTGAGTCTCTTTGTGTCCCTTTAAAGGTGGCTGATACTCTGTACCTATTACATGTTGCTTACTGCACAACTTGGCTTATACAGAAAAGACATATACATGTTCCTGTAGACAATGAGGATGCAGGGCGTGATACTAGAAGGGATGTGGGGAACAGACAGAGGCTTGCTAGTAAGCCAGACAAAATAATAATCCAGCAATAGTTAAGATGTACAGTACAGAAGTCTGTACAACGCTCATTGGTTATTATTACTAGTTCTGTTAAGAAATACACAACAACAAAATACACATAGACTATATAATTTTCCTTATTTTACAGCACGGTTGTCTAGGGATGTCCCTAGTTTACCCTATACCTCTGCCACCCTGGTGTAGACATTGGAGGAATAACTGACCCAGATGTTGCTGATGTGCTGCCAACAATGAAAAAGGAGGCACAAGTAGTAATAAATCTTCGTGTAACTGGAAGACAGAAGCAATATAATTCAAGTAAAGTTCACTGACAGACTCAGATAAGATCTTTAGAGCCCCAGTCATTTATACTAAATATATGTCCAGTCTCTCCTCGGGATTTGCTATACAACTGCGTCTGCACTTGTTTGAATGCTCTGGTATCATATATCCCTTGATAATCTGGCAGTAATTTGCAGATTTGGCTGGTTTGGGGAATTCTTGAAGTCCCTTTGGATGCTACAGAAGTTACAATCATGTTTGGTGGTGGAAGGTGGAGGGGCTTCATGCTGTGTCTGCTGTAGTGCCCCATGTTCAGCAGCAGGTGGTGGCTTTCTTATAGGTATCTCTGTGTTGTCTGGAATTGTCTGCATCTCATGAATCAACCAGGAATCTATAAACCATTTTTATAAAATGTGTGAATCTAAACACTGCAGAGGAAAAAATCTATGGCATGTTCCCAATCTTACATTTTTCAGCCTATTTAAATCGATTTGTTGACATTTTGAATGCCTTAAAAAGAAAATGTAACACCCATTATACACTTATGTGTAACATCATAGCTATACCAACCAGGCTGTTACTCTGCTGGCAGCCAATCACTGTTATTGGGCCAAATTTAGACCTGATCGCATGACACATTTATTCTCAAAATGGGCAAAACCATGCTGCATTGCAGGTGGGGCAGATGTAACATGGGCAGTGAGAGTTATGATGCATTGGTGGCATCCCTTTCTATCTTCATCTGGGGTGCAGTGCTGTGTAAGCTCTTTTGCATGGCTGCCAGGGGAGAAGATGAAAGAAGAAGGCGCCAATGCTGCAAGCCCTGGGGAGGAAGTCTTACTCTTTGATAATCACCTGCGGGTGGTGACCTTTAAGTTCTATTGCATGGTTACTATCCATGGCATTCTTCTGGCATCTTCATCTGGGGGCAGTGGCCTTTAAATTCTGTTGCATGGCCACTTCCCACTAGGACTTTCTCAAGCATCTTCTATCTTCAGGAGCTCTTCCTCGCTCCTCCTCTGATGTCGGACTGACACCTGTTGCCTCACTCTCACTAATATTAGCCAGCACCAGGGCACATGGTAATAATGCACTTACTGGTGCAGCCATCCTAAACTTAAAAATGGCTCTGTGGCTCTAATTTGTAAAATATGAAACACTACCTGGACACCAGGGCTCTCACGTGGAGGGTTATGCCATGGGATTTTTTCTGCATTCCTAGCTAAGAGGGTTCCAATCAGATTCCTCCCAGCATCCACCTCAGCCGCCATGTTCTTCTGTGCATGCCTAGATGGACTCCCAGTACACAAAGCCCAGAGAATGGCACTGATGACAAGGGGCAGCTTTCCCTTTGTGTTAATAATTGCATATGTTAGTACTGTACATATGTGATTAATATCTGTGCAATTCAAGGGCGTAGCTACCATAGGTGCAAGGAGTGCAGCTACTATGAGGCCCCTTCCCTGATGAAGTTACATGTGTTATATACATTTTCTACTATTGGGTGCTGCATAAACTTTTGCCTTCTGGCCTAGAATATATCTAGTTCACAAGTTCTCAAAGTCTAGTTCAAAGGGTTCCCATACAGTGCTTGTTTTACAGGTCTCCTCACCTCAGTCAGTAATGAATACAATTGTCGGGTGACCAAGAAAACGTGAACTGTGGGGGGTCCTGAGGACCGAGTTTGAGAGCCACTGGTCTAGTTACATCGCTGTACCTTGTAATGTGGGATACAGTTAACTAAAGAACATTAGAACATTACATAATATAAACTGGAGCACTGTAATGTGGTACAATATAAACTTAGAACACTATGTCATAATGTGAATTGGGGGAACTCTACTGAATAATGTGTCCTGACAGCAGGGAGCAGGGCCTGATTTCCTACTAGGCCTGTAAGCCACATGCCTAGGGGTGGCACCTGCTGTGGACAGTACGGTATCTTCCCCTCGCAGGTCACAGTGGGGGGGGGGGGCGCAAATTGCCAGAGAGTGGGTCACAGATAGTGGGAGGGGGGTCATAGGGGGTTGTGAAGCACAGGAAGTTCTGAATCATGGGAGGAGGGGTCACAGGGGAACCACGAATCGCAGTGGTGGGGGGGTCATGGAGAGCCACAAATGGCCTTGGGGGGTCAGCAGATCACAGAAGCGATCTCTTTCTCTCCCTCTCTGCGCATCTCCATCTCTCTGCACTCCTCTCTTTCTGCCCTACTCTTTTTCTGCCCTCCCTCTCTCTCTGCTCTCCCGCCCTTTCTCTTTCTCTCTCTCCCTCCTATTTGCTTAGTTTCTCCCTCTTTACCTCCCTTTCTCTCTCTCTTACCTTCCATCCCTTTCTCTTTCCCTCCCTCCCTTTCTCTATTCCTCCCTCTCATTTTACTATTACAGTATACTGGCAATTGGCAATTTTCAAATAGGTTGTGCCTAATAACTATATATTAAATATGGCACTGACTGGCAGCTCCGCAATGTGACATAATATGAATAAGGCACTACTGCGGTTCATAAAAGGACTGAGGCATATAGACTGGAATAATACTGTGTTGCATAATATGAAATGTGAACACTACTATTAGGCACATTTTTCAACTTTAAGCTGAACGAAATTTGACAATAAATAATATATTTAATTTGACAGTTTTGTTTAAATTTTTTTTTTTTAAAGGCACAGAAAAGTATAATTATAGATATGTTTTAAGCGGGATGCAGTCAAAATCCCGACGGTCAAAATCCCGACGGTCAAAATACCGACAGCAATTGACAGAAAGTCAAAATCCCGACATGGTCAAAATCCCGACATTTAAAATCCCGACATGGTCAAAATACCGACAAGGTCAAAATACCGACATTTAAAATCCCGACAAGTTCAAAATACCGACACATAGAATGTAGACAGGTGAAAAAGTCAACATGACTTTCGGGCGACAGGCCGCGAGGTCGACATGGGTTTTTCACTGTTTCTTGACCCGACATGTGCCGACAGGCGGTATTTCATGCCCTACCATCCACTAGGGCGTGGTGGGAGAATAAAATAGTGTGCCGAGCGTAGCGAGGCACCGTGCCCGAAGCATTGCGAGCGCAGCGAGCTATGCGAGGGGCTGCGGTTGACTTCCAACTGTGTCCATGTCGACTGTGTCGACATTCAGGTAAAAAAAACTGTGAAAAGCCCATATCGACCTCGCGAGCTGTCGCCCGAAAGTCATGTTGACTTTTTCACCTGTCTACATTCTATGTGTCGGTATTTTGAACTTGTCGGGATTTTAAATGTCGGTATTTTGACCTTGTCGGTATTTTGACCATGTCGGGATTTTAAATGTCGGGATTTTGACCATGTCGGGATTTTGACTTTCTGTCAATTGCTGTCGGTATTATGACCGTCGGGATTTTGACCGTCGGGATTTCATACCGAATCCTTTTAAGCATTACTTTTTTGTAATTTTGTTTTAAAACTCTGATGTCCAGCCCCTCAGAACTCCCTTATCAGTATCCATGTCCTTAAGGTGCCCATAAAGGTTACAATTATTGCATACAATATCGCATCTCATCGCATCTCGGTTTTGCGATGAGATAAGATCTAGTACAAAACATATGTGCAGCACATACTTTTTGTACTAGATCTCATCTCATCGCAAAACCGAGATGCGATATTGTATACAATATTGTATACAATAATTGTAACGTATATGGGCACCTTAATGCAATTCTCCTTTCCCCAATCTCCCCTGCCCACTGATCATAGATCATAGGAAATTAGGTGCAGTAGAATTTGTGAGGACACAATCCTGCATGCTTTGAGAGCCAATTAAACATTTTAAACACAGATGAGTTTCTTTTTTAAAACATCTTTTTGATGTAAACCCAATGCGGTTTCTTATAATAAACATGTGATTTTGGACTTAACAAACTGACACACACCAGAATCAATTTCAGTTTTCTGTCTCCAAACTACAAATATAGTAAATCCTGCTGTTTGGCTCTGATAATTGCACAAATTTAGTAAATATAAACTGAGATTTTTATTTTTGTTTTACAAATCGATCACACATTCACTATTCTGTGCTATATTTGCATGCATGCTTAAACGATTCCATGAAGAATAGGTTAATTGGCTTTTAGTGCTATAAACCTCCCTTTATCATTTACATCACAAACTTTATTTAAAACATCTCAGTGAGTTTGGAAGCAATTACCTGACATTTTCATAGGTTTACTCCCAGTTCAATCTCTGCATGGGTCAGAAACTTCCAGTAACTGTTTTGTATATCAAGATTAGAAAAACCTGTTTAAGAAAAAAGTAATAAAAAAGGTTTAATAGGAAATCTTACACGACACAGCAAGTGGGTGACAATACACAAAGAGACAACGTTCACTGGGAAAGCTGAAAAATATTTGCTGTGCTAGTAAAAGCCTTATTTTTCAAACATATATATATATATCTAAAATAAACAGGAGAGAGAGGTGCGCCTCATAGTGCAGATCAATGGATATTTATTAAAGAGTTAAAACACTCCAGGTAAAAAACACAGTTGCTCGTACCATGAATTAAAACGCTTTGGACTGATTACCACATGATATAACACGTTACCCACGGCAAACAGCTCCTCTGGAACCACAAAGTCCTTAGTAGCATGTATCGCTGCAGACACTGGGTTGTGCTGCAGAAACCAGCAGACGGTTGGACGAAGGGACACCAGAACAGGAGAGAAGACGGGACGTGATGGAAAGCGGGTATCACAGGCCACGCCCTAACGCGTTTCGTCAGAGACTTCGTCAGAGGGCGTGGCTCTGTGACTACCCGATTTGAATATAACAGGACAACAACCAATGAAAACACAGTGGGTGTCTGACATCACTAAAGGTGTACACAATATAGTAACGTGCTGATTAGCAACAAGTGCATGAATGGAAACAAATGAATTCAATGCACCCTTTCTTTTACATAGTACTGGCGTATTACGACGGGCTGGAGTGATATATATCATGTCACAATCCTGTATGCATATACAATTTTGAACAAAACAATTAAGAACATGATTTAAAACATGTATAATAAAAAAATATATATATATGTGCAAAAAAAGGCGCACATGAAATATCATTAAAACAATACAAAACAGAAAGACATAATATACATTAAAAAAGGTGAATAAGTAAAAGATGTTTATCAATAAAATAAGGACATATAAGCAGTGAATTAATTGAGGAAAGGAGTTATTTCATAACCCTCATTTAATCCGTATGGGGTTAAGGTATTTAATTTAAGAATCCAATAAGTTTCTCTACGTGTAAGCAACTTATCCCTATCGCCTCCCCTTTTGGGGATAGGAATTTGTTCTATGGCTCGGATCTTCATACAGCCAGGGTCACTATTGTGAAAGTTTTTGAAGTGCCGGGGAATGCTGTGGTTAAGAAGTCCATTCTTTATGTTACGCTGGTGTTCGAGGGCACGGATCTTAAATGCCCTCTTGGTTTTACCCACGTAATGTAGGTCACAACTGCAGGATATGATGTAAACCACATAAGTGGAATTACAATTAAGAAATTGATGGGGTTTAATAAGGGACAATTTGGGATTACTAAGATCTGTCCCCTTTGCAATATGTTTACAAATCTTGCAGTTATTGCAAGGAAAACACCCCTTAATATTCAAAAAGGTGTTAGAAACAACAGTATTGGTTGGTTCCAGCTGACTTTTGGCAATCATATTTTTTAATGTCTTTGCCTTCTTGAACACAATACTGGGTTTATTAGGCAATTGTTTACCCAATACAGGGTCTAGTTTGAGTATATGCCAATTTTTATCTAAGATGGTCTTAATTTCTTTTTCTTTAGAATTAAATTGGGTAACAAACAAACAGTCATTTCTTTTAACCACAGGTTCAGATGAAGTTTTATATTCCAAAAGGTCTGTGCGTTCTAAAGCTCTTGCTCTCTCGCGTGCACGAGTTACAGTATTTTTAGGATACCCTCTTTCATCAAATCTAGAGGTGTAAACCTCAGCCTGGGAATCATACATGGATATATTAGAACAATTACGCCTCAGGCGGATGAACTGCGAAAATGGAATATTTTTCTTCCAAGATTTGAGATGGCAGCTCTCAAATTGCAGGTAACTATTAGAGTCTACGGGTTTAAAGAATGTAGAAGTCTCAATAGAAGTAACCTCAGGGAAGTTCTCCACATTTAGAAAGAGATCCAAAAATTCAATATTTTTCTTGTTAAATTTATGGGTAAATGTGAGATTATAAGTATTACAATTGAGAACATCGACAAAGGAATTGAATGATGATTCATCGCCATCCCATATAACGATGATATCATCAATATACCTTTTAAACAATTTCACATTCCTTAGCAAGTCAGGGGTCAGGGTATTCTTCTCCCAGTCACCCATGTAGAGATTGGCCAGACTTGGGGCACAAATCGTCCCCATCGCCGTGCCCCAAGTCTGGAGGTACCAATCACCCAGAAACTCAAAATAGTTAAAATGCAACACAAATCTTAAACAATCACAAATAAATTGGATTTTCACATCAGATAAACCACTATTGTTAGTGAGTACATCATTAATAACATCGATACCCCTCTGGTGTGGGATCTTGGTGTAAAGAGAGGATACATCGATTGTACCAAAACCAAACCCAGCACGCCATTCGATGTTTTCCAATATTTTAAGCATATGTGTGGAATCCTTCACAAAGGTGTCTAAGGATGGCACGTAGGTCTTAATAAACGTGTCTACGTATTCAGACAACCTGGAGGTCAAGGACCCCACACCTGCAATAATCGGGCGCCCTGGTGGGCGTTCCCGATTCTTGTGCAGCTTAGGTAAATGGTAAAAGGTGGCAAATGAGGGTGTAGTATTGTAAAGGTATTTAAATTCATCCAAGTTAATGTTTTTTTCACTTAGACCACGCTTTAACAATACTTCCAATTCTGCTATATACATTTGTGTAGGATCATTGTCAAGTTTTCTATATGAAACATCATCTAATAATAAATTATATGCTTCAGTGACATAATATTCACGATCCATTATAGCAATGCCACCGCCTTTATCGGCATTTTTAATTACTATAGATGAATCACTCATCAAATCTTTTAAGGCACCCCTTTCTTTGAAAGTAAGATTTGAGGGATTATTCTTAGTGTTATCGATTTTATCAAGATATTTCTTAACTAATTCAGAAAACATATCCAGATATGGGCCCTTCGATTCAAGCGGATAAAAAGTAGACTTAAGTTTGAGGCCAGAATTATCGATATTTGGAGGCTTGTCTACCATCGAATTAGTTTCTCCATCTTTTTTGAGAAAATGACGTTTGAGCGTCAACTTCCTAACAAAAAGATTTAAATCTATCTGGAGGTCGACCTTATTAGGAAGAGTTGAAGGTGCAAAAGAAAGACCCTTCATAAGAAGTGATTTTTCAACGGGAGTGAGTATTTTTTTAGAAAGATTATAAATCCCACTATTATCCAAGACCTTATCAGTAACAGGAATTATAGTGTTTATAACACTCTGATCTTTGCTTCTCTTAGTGGAAGCTCCTTATCCCCTCCCTCCCCTAATCTTCTTTTGATGCTTATTGGGGTTCTGGGTAAATTTTTTAGTATTTGATGTTTTGGATCTAAAAAATGCTGATCATTTTCACCATCTTTAGAATAAAGTCGCTCAAAGCGATTATCATGAACGAATCCATGTGGTTCGTCAAAGACAGGTTGATTCCAAAATTTTTGTCTGCGGTCCCTCATATTGGGATTTCTATTATTTCTATTTTTGGGACGTACTACTGTCCATCCATCAGGGTTTTTGGTATTGTACCGGTCATTATTATGACTAGAGACAGGATTATATGCAACAAAAAAAGCTTGAAATATGCATGCAAATATGCATGAAAAATACTTAAAATATGCATTAAAAGTGTTAAAATATGCTACATTAAATAATAATAAAAAGTAATTTTTAACTTATTTATTTAAAAATCAGAAAACAATTAGTTGCAAATAAACCTAAAAAATAGGCCCACAGCATCTGCAGATGTCAGTATGCTAGCTGCTACAGCAGACTGCAGCGTCCAAAGCTCTTCTTGCATCAACTGCACGGACCCTCATCTCCAGCGCCGATGGATCAAATGTCAGCATAGCGTGTGAGGGCGGCGCAGTGGAAGGCTTCCTCCCTGCGCCGCATACTCACTGTGACACAGCATTTTCTCCGCAACCGCGTGATGTTACTACCCTTCTGCCCGCCTCCTCTGCTGCAGAAGTCTGTCTCTTGGTGTAAAGTCCCAGGGCAGGGACAGGCAAAGGTTCAGGAGCTTCGTAATGGCATCTGTCCTGACTGACTTTTATCAACATTGATTGGCAACCTAGAGCAGTGTCAGACATAGCGTACATCCAAGGTTCCCCACTCTGCACACATATTGCCCCAGCCTGCACACTCTACCACTACCTGGCCAGCAGCAGCAGCAGGGCAAAGCAGTGCTGTGACTCGCGGGTGGGAAGAGGACGGGGCCTAAAATATGCAGCATCACTAGATTTTAGGTAAAATATGCAATAACCAGTGAGAATGGGAAAAATATGCAAATGCATATGCAAATATGCAAATGCATATAATCCTGTCTCTAATTATGACTGTTCCGGGGATAATAATCATTAGAATTATTATACTCTCTACGCTGGTTAAAATAACCCCTGCGCTGATGTTGATATCCATAATCATAATGTTTATTTTGTATATTATGAGTATCATTCCTTATATAGTGATTATCTCTCGGACCACCATTTTTATTATTAGGTCTAATTGTGCGGGGAGTTACAGGGGGTATCTCACTCTTATTTTGGATAGTATCTCTATTTTGAGACCAAGTGCGAACAATATTTTGCTCATAATCAGATTTATCACGCAGAAATTTTTTCTGTTTAGTTTCGATAACTTTGGATTCTATTATCGATACTTTTTTCTCAATCGATGTTTTTGCTGCTAAAATTTTTTCTTTGTCCAAATTTTTTTCTAAATCAACAGCTATGACCTGTAATTGTCTCTCTGTCTCTTTAAAAAGTTTAGTCTTTTCAGATACTAGCAATCTCATGAGCTCTAGGGAACACTCATCTAGGATGTGGTTCCAGTCTTTTAAAAACTGTTCGTTTTCTGAACCTATAGTAGGAGTTTTCAATAAGCGGAGCCCACGTGGGATTCGTTTACACTCAATATAATTATTTAGACTCTTAAGGTCCCACCAAAGTTTGGCTTCTTTTATATGTAACTTTTCTAAATTACCTATAAGATCAGCCTGATTGGGCTGGTCGGCAGAAGGAATAAACACATTGTTTGACTCATTAAAAATACGACTGCACTCCTGTGATCTAACAGTGTTTAAATCACCATGTCTCCACATAATTATGCTGAGATTGAGGCAGTCAAACAGCTGCTGAACTCACACAAATGACCCAACAGAACAAACACAAAGAAAAATGACAAGTGTGAGCAGCGCTGTTAATTAGAGTCCAAAATGTCTGTAAGAAAGTCCAAAGTCAAACTTTAGCAAGGATGACTGATATTGTGCACCAAGTCCAGGTTAATGAACTGCAGCAACCTCTCTTAGGGGGGGCATCCAGGGTCAGGATGAAACAAATATCTAAAATAAACAGGAGAGAGAGGTGCGCCTCATAGTGCAGATCAATGGATATTTATTAAAGAGTTAAAACACTCCAGGTAAAAAACACAGTTGCTCGTACCATGAATTAAAACGCTGTGGACTGATTACCACATGATATAACACGTTACCCATGGCAAACAGCTCCTCTGGAACCACGAAGTCCTTAGTAGCATGTATCGCTGCAGACACTGGGTTGTGCCGCAGAAACCAGCAGACGGTTGGACGAAGGGACACCAGAACAGGAGAGAAGACGGGACGTGATGGAAAGCGGGTATCACAGGCCACGCCCTAACGCGTTTCGTCAGAGACTTCGTCAGAGGGTGTGGCTCTGTGACTACCCGATTTGAATATAACAGGACAACAACCAATGAAAACACTTTATTTGTGATTGTTTAAGATTTGTGTTGCATTTTTTTGTGTTGCATTTTAACTATTTTGAGTTTCTGGGTGATTGGTACCTCCAGACTTGGGGCACGGCGATGGGGACGATTTGTGCCCCAAGTCTGGCCAATCTCTACATGGGTGACTGGGAGAAGAATACCCTGACCCCTGACTTGCTAAGGAATGTGAAATTGTTTAAAAGGTATATTGATGATATCATCGTTATATGGGATGGCGATGAATCATCATTCAATTCCTTTGTCGATGTTCTCAATTGTAATACTTATAATCTCACATTTACCCATAAATTTAACAAGAAAAATATTGAATTTTTGGATCTCTTTCTAAATGTGGAGAACTTCCCTGAGGTTACTTCTATTGAGACTTCTACATTCTTTAAACCCGTAGACTCTAATAGTTACCTGCAATTTGAGAGCTGCCATCTCAAATCTTGGAAGGAAAATATTCCATTTTCGCAGTTCATCCGCCTGAGGCGTAATTGTTCTAATATATCCATGTATGATTCCCAGGCTGAGGTTTACACCTCTAGATTTGATGAAAGAGGGTATCCTAAAAATACTGTAACTCGTGCACGCGAGAGAGCAAGAGCTTTAGAACGCACAGACCTTTTGGAATATAAAACTTCATCTGAACCTGTGGTTAAAAGAAATGACTGTTTGTTTGTTACCCAATTTAATTCTAAAGAAAAAGAAATTAAGACCATCTTAGATAAAAATTGGCATATACTTAAACTAGACCCTGTATTGGGTAAACAATTGCCTAATAAACCCAGTATTGTGTTCAAGAAGGCAAAGACATTAAAAAATATGATTGCCAAAAGTCAGCTGGAACCAACCAATACTGTTGTTTCTAACACCTTTTTGGATATTAAGGGGTGTTTTCCTTGCAATAACTGCAAGATTTGTAAACATATTGCAAAGGGGACAGATCTTAGTAATCCCAAATTGTCCCTTATTAAACCCCATCAATTTCTTAATTGTAATTCCACTTATGTGGTTTACATCATATCCTGCAGTTGTGACCTACATTACGTGGGTAAAACCAAGAGGGCATTTAAGATCCGTGCCCTCGAACACCAGCGTAACATAAAGAATGGACTTCTTAACCACAGCATTCCCCGGCACTTCAAAAACTTTCACAATAGTGACCCTGGCTGTATGAAGATCCGAGCCATAGAACAAATTCCTATCCCCAAAAGGGGAGGCGATAGGGATAAGTTGCTTACACGTAGAGAAACTTATTGGATTCTTAAATTAAATACCTTAACCCCATACGGATTAAATGAGGGTTATGAAATAACTCCTTTCCTCAATTAATTCACTGCTTATATGTCCTTATTTTATTGATAAACATCTTTTACTTATTCACCTTTTTTAATGTATATTATGTCTTTCTGTTTTGTATTGTTTTAATGATATTTCATGTGCGCCTTTTTTTGCACATATATATATATTTTTTTATTATACATGTTTTAAATCATGTTCTTAATTGTTTTGTTCAAAATTGTATATGCATACAGGATTGTGACATGATATATATCACTCCAGCCCGTCGTAATACGCCAGTACTATGTAAAAGAAAGGGTGCATTGAATTCATTTGTTTCCATTCATGCACTTGTTGCTAATCAGCACGTTACTATATTGTGTACACCTTTAGTGATGTCAGACACCCACTGTGTTTTCATTGGTTGTTGTCCTGTTATATTCAAATCGGGTAGTCACAGAGCCACGCCCTCTGACAAAGTCTCTGACGAAACGCGTTAGGGCGTGGCCTGTGATACCCGCTTTCCATCACGTCCCGTCTTCTCTCCTGTTCTGGTGTCCCTTCGTCCAACCGTCTGCTGGTTTCTGCGGCACAACCCAGTGTCTGCAGCGATACATGCTACTAAGGACTTCGTGGTTCCAGAGGAGCTGTTTGCCGTGGGTAACGTGTTATATCATGTGGTAATCAGTCCACAGCGTTTTAATTCATGGTACGAGCAACTGTGTTTTTTACCTGGAGTGTTTTAACTCTTTAATAAATATCCATTGATCTGCACTATGAGGCGCACCTCTCTCTCCTGTTTATTTTAGATATTTGTTTCATCCTGACCCTGGATGCCCCCCCTAAGAGAGGTTGCTGCAGTTCATTAACCTGGACTTGGTGCACAATATCGGTCATCCTTGCTAAAGTTTGACTTTGGACTTTCTTACAGACATTTTGGACTCTAATTAACAGCGCTGCTCACACTTGTCATTTTTCTTTATATATATATATATATATATATATATATATATATATATATTGCAAGAGAAATAGAACAATGCGCTGAACAAAATGCAGAAATGTCCAGAAATAAAACCTTAAATGTCCGACACCAATCGTCCAATCCTTCTTAGGACAGTCTCAGTATAGCACTTAGGATATTAGTCCCAGCAGCTCCGTCTCCTATGGGGTAAATTAACCTGTATCCAGCAGGTAGGAGATTTCTAGAAAAATAGAGATGTGCGCTTGATAGTGCGTGAAATCCGTTTAAAAGGTTTATTTAGACATAAGACATAAAACAGAGGAATGGGTACACGTACCAACGGTGGCGGTTCTTAATCATCGCGGTCAAACAGCATGTATGCGGTGCAAGCACCTGAAAGCTGGAGCCGGTTACACTCCGTTCCCGGACAGACAGCGACACAGCAAATGGTGGTGTTCTCCTGCGCTAGGCCACGCCCCTACGCGTTTCGTATCAACTTCATCAGAGGGCTGGCCTAGCGCTGGCTCACCGCCTCCTTATACCCACTCACACGGCAAATCAAAGTTTGGCCACTGAGACAATCTAAAAATTCAGATTCTGACAGTTTTTTAGTCCAGCGCCAGAGAGGCCAGACAGGAGAGACGTCCTCACCCAATCGTTGGGGGAAAAGAAATCGAGAAGAAGGGGGGAAAGAGGGAGAAAGACCACCCATTTTCAAAAAGAGAACCCTCAATTAGTTACAGATGAGGTAACAGGCACATTTAATTTGTCAGATATCAGTCTAACGGATACTCAATTACAACTTTTAAAGAAAGGTCTCACATTCTCACCTGCTGCAGGGGTCAATAAGTTTACATTATATGTAGACCTTAATTTGTACATTCGCCACCTTACTGTCACAAACTTGGGGTGCACTACCACTCGGGGATTGGCTAGACCTGACACAGAGGCGCGGAGTCTAACCGTGCCGGGGGTTTTCTGCCAGTGACCCCTCCAAGCGGGATATGGGCTTCTGCGGCACCCGACACGTCAGTCGCGGCCCCCTGGTCAGGTTCACCGTATGAGTGGTGGTAGCTTGTGGAATATGGAGCGTGGTCGTCAAGCCGGGTTAGTAACAGGTGGACAGAAATGATACCAATGGATGCAGCAATGATTAGTCAGAGTCAGGCCCGGTCATACACAGGAAGGCACAGGATGCGGTACACAGGGAGCAGGCAGGAGGATGGTCACAGAACAAGCCAAGGTCATACACAGGAATCACTGGACACGGTACCGGAGGATCAGGCAAGAGAATGGTCAGGAACAAGCCGAGGTCAGATGCTATAATCAGAAGTCTGGAATAGGACAAGGCACTGGAACGCTGGAGCTGGTGTGAACCTATACTCTGGCAGCTTTCTTTCTGCCAGAGACTGCCTTTTATAGGAAGCACAGGGAACTCACAGGTGAATTAATCAATGGGCTGAGCATGCTCAGTTTACACAGAGCTTCCCAGCAAGAGAGGTTCACCAGGTGTAACTAATTAGCTGAGCTCAGATCTCACAGCACAGTTCAACTATACAGAGCTTGTCAGCAGCATGAGACAAAGCCAGCAGGATTGACCAGCAGTTAACTGAAATACATGCATATTGTGACATTAGAGCTTGTCAGCAGCATGAGACAAAGCCAGCAGGATTGACCAGCAGGTAACTGAAATACCTGCATATTGTGACATTACCTCCCCCCTCTAGGGGTGGGCTCCGAACACCCCACAAGGAATTTTTTAGGGTCGTCTGCGGTGCTTCGTCTTTTTGGAAGATCGTTTGGATTTGGTTGATTGAGATGTGGCCTTTGGCTCTACAAAACGGGCAGTAGAGAATATTGGACGTCCCAACAAAGCAGTGACATCATGATCTGAGCCACACTCTGAACTTGAATCCTTGTCCATGATCAGTGTAGGGAGTTCTTGAGGATCCACCACCAACTTGGAAGAACCTACACATATAACTCCACCTCTTAAATCCAAGGAGTCGTGTCTCAAAAAAAATTTTGGAGATACTCTGGGAATTTTAGAATGTAGTCTAGCTGACTCACCACTCTGACTGACCTCAGGTGCAGAAAGGATAGACCTCTCACCAGGAGTCTTTGGTCCAAATCTTTCAACCACAGCCCTGGAAAAAGAAATTAGGTCTTTTAGCCTGGGATCATGAGTCTCAATGAGTGGACTAACCCACTCCATGGCTTCTCCCTTGAATGACAACACTAAGTACTTGACAATGTTTGCCAAATTAACCCCAGAGGATGGATCAGAGTTCATAGCATCTAAATAATAGTCTGCTAGGGCTTGGAAATGGCTGAGATCTTCATCAAATTGGACGAACCGAGGCTCTTTAGATGGATCTAATTGAACTGGATTCCCCTGAAGAATGGACTGGGAGGACAGTTTGGGTAGGGTAGGGACTTCCAGCAAGGCAGGTAAATCTTCCTGAATGGCAGGTATTGGAACCTTAGAGACCCTGATGGTACTGGAGACAGGTCCGGAGGCTACGGAGGAAGACCTGGAGACCTTGGAGACTGGCCCGTAGGCCGCGGAGACTGGCCCGGAGGCCGCGGAGACTGGCCCGGAGGCCGCGGAGACTGGCCCGGAGGCCGCGGAGACAGGCCCGGAGGCCGCGGAGACAGGCCCGGAGGCCGCGGAGACAGACCCGGAGGCCACGGAGACAAGCCCGGAGGCCACGGAGACAAGCCCGGAGGCCACGGAGACAAGCCCGGAGGCCACGGAGACAAGCCCGGAGGCCGTGGCACATAGGTCCTCATGCCCGGAGGCAAGGGCAGATGGGTCCTCATGCCCGAAGGCAAGGGCAGATGGATCTCTACTGGGAGTGACAGACTTGGAACCCCCACCAGTGGTGACATACTCGGAACTCCCGTCTGGAGTGAAGGACTCGGAACCCCCATCTGGGGTGATTGGCTCGGAACCCCTACTTGGGGTGCTGGACTTGGAACCTCCTTCTGGGGTGACTGATTCAGAATCCCCTTCTTGGGTGATTAACTCGGAACCCCCACCTGGGGTGACAAACTCGGAACCCCCACTTGGGGTGACAGACTCTGAACCCCCTTCTGGGGCGGTAGACTCGGAACCCCCTTCTGGGGCGATTGACTCGGAACCCCCTTCTGGGGCGATTGACTCTGAACCCCCTTCTGGGGCGATTGACTCGGAACCCCCTTCTGGGGCGATTGACTCGTAACCCCCTTCTGGGGTGATATATAGAGCCCCTTCTTGAGGCAAAGTGCTCAGTGGCCTAACCTGGGAAGCCACACTCAGAGACCCTTCCTGGGGTGTGGCGACCAGAGGATCCTTTTGGGGTGCAACTCTCTGAGTTTCCTCTTGGGGTAGTGTACTCAGAGACCCTTTTTGGGGTACCACTTTCAGAGACCCCTCTTGGGGTGCAGTGCTCGGGAAACCCTCCTGGGGCGCAATGCTCAGAGACCCTGTTTGGGGTGTGGTCCTCTGAGACCCTGCTTGGAGTCTGACAGTCTGAGACCCCTCCTGGTGCACGACACTCTGAACCCCGTTCTGCGGCTTGAGAATTTGAGAACCCTCCTGGAAAATTACCTTCCGAGACCCCTTCTGAGGAAAAAGACTCTGTACCCCTTCTTGGGGCTCGCCATTCTGAGACCCCTCTCGGAACTCGACACTGTGAGAGTCCACTTGGGGTGAAACACTTTGATCCCCCTCTTTGGGCAAGACACTCGGAAGCTCCTCCTGGAGCACAATACTCGGAAGCCCCTCCTTGGGCTGAACTGACAGGACCCCCATCTGGGGCTGGCTAGAGAGAATACCATCTTTGGGTTTGATACTTGGACTTTCATCTCGGGTCTTGATACTCGGATTCCCCTCCTGAGGCTTGTGACATTCTGAGACGCCCCCTCCTGGGGCTGGAAATGAAGACTGTGGACCCTTACTCGGGGCCTGGATCAAAATTTTACTTGTTTTAGGTAAAAATATCTTGGTTCTTGGACCCCAGTGATAGCCATGAAACTCTTCCTGAGTGGGCACAGAAGCAATAACCTTATTCCTGGCCTCTCGGAGGGAGCAATCCCCAATCAAATGGTCCTGGCCTCCACAATAAAAACATAAATTTAAGGACCTGCGTTGCTGGCGTTCCTCATCTGACAACTGGGGACGAGGCCGACTCACGTACTTGTCCTTAAAGGGCACAGATGTATTTGCCAATGGGGTACCCGGAGTGGAATCTGAGGGTTCTGCAGGCACCAAGCCCACAGTAGACTCGCCGAGCAGTTTGGTGACAAGGGTGAGGACGTTAGACAGCAGCTCCTGCAACTGCTGTATTAGCAGACGAGGCACCCTAATGGACTCCGGATCAGAAATCACTGGTGTTGGAGAGGGTGGAGCGAGGTCCAATTGCTGCTGCAGAGTTTGCAAGCTTTGCATAATCAGAGCTTGGTACTGTCCTTGCTTGTCAACCCGGACCAGCAGGTGTTCCAGGAGTTCTTTATGAGACATGCCACTAACAGCATCCATATTCCAGTTGGGCCAGAGTATTCTGTCACAAACTTCAAGCCGGGTTAGTAACAGGTGGACAGAAATGATACCAATGGATGCAGCAATGATTAGTCAGAGTCAGGCCGGGTCATACACAGGAAGGCACAGGATGCGGTACACAGGGAGCAGGCAGGAGGATGGTCACAGAACAAGCCAAGGTCATACACAGGAATCACTGGACACGGTACCGGAGGATCAGGCAAGAGAATGGTCAGGAACAAGCCGAGGTCAGATGCTATAATCAGAAGTCTGGAATAGGACGAGGCACCGGAACGCTGGAGCTGGTGTGAACCTATACTCTGGCAGCTTTCTTTCTGCCAGAGACTGCCTTTTATAGGAAGCACAGGGAACTCACAGGTGAATTAATCAATGGGCTGAGCATGCTCAGTTTACACAGAGCTTCCCAGCAAGAGAGGTTCACCAGGTGTAACTAATTAGCTGAGCTCAGATCTCACAGCACAGTTCAACTATACAGAGCTTGTCAGCAGCATGAGACAAAGCCAGCAGGATTGACCAGCAGTTAACTGAAATACATGCATATTGTGACATTAGAGCTTGTCAGCAGCATGAGACAAAGCCAGCAGGATTGAAAAGCAGGTAACTGAAATCAACATGTCGACCACATAAGATTCGGTGTCGACTACACAAGACTTGGTGCCGAACACATCGGGATTAAAAAGGCCTAGTACCTTTGATCCCGTAGAATCTCGTGGGCCAAACATAGACATGTTCTTTCAACTTGTTAAAAATGATTTTGAACAGTTACGTGAAGATGTAAAAATAAGGGAACATAATTTAACAATCGATGAAAATAAGGCGTTAAAGGAATTGTTTAATAACAAACAACTAATTATTAAGCAAGCAGATAAGGGGGGCGGTCTGGTTCTTTTGAATAGGGAAGATTATGTCACTGAAATGATGAGACTCTTGGGAGATCCAGTTTCGTATAGACCCCTTTTAAGGGATCCTACTAAGGAATTCCTAGTGGATCTTTCTGATATTTTGTGTGAAGGATTGAGAGAGGGAGTAATAACAAAACAAGAGTTTGATTATCTAAATCATGATCAACCCCGTATTGCAACAATATATTATATTCCTAAGATACATAAGAATCAGACCGCACCCCCTGGCCGCCCCATTGTATCGGTGATCGATTCACTGACTTCACGATTATCTGAATATGTGGACTTGTGTTTAAATGTGTATGTGCCCAAGTTGAAATCATATATTAAAGACTCTATGTCAGTTTTACAATTAGTGGATACCATTGAATGGGAGGATGGATGGAATTGGGGTACAGTGGATATCAATTCCCTATATACCTCCATCCCCCATGCTAAAGGTTTGAGTTGTATCGCTGCAGTGTTGGAGCGAGATGTGACCATTTCAAGAGAGAAAAGGAATTTTATTCTAAAATGTTTGAAATTTGTCTTGGAATATAACTATTTTACCTTTCTGGGCCAATTTTATATACAGTCATGCGGGACGGCGATGGGCACAATTTGTGCCCCGGAGTTCGCCAACCTCTATCTCGGGGAGTGGGAAGAGGAGCATATCTACAAGAATAACCCCTTTGCCTAACACCTGACCGTCTATAAACGCTATATTGACGACATAGTGCTAATATGGGCGGGGCCTGAAGAATTGTTTTTAAAGTTTGTTGAGTATCTTCATGTCAATACCTTCAATTTAAGTTTTACATATAAATTCGCAAAAAGGAGTATCGAATTTTTGGACCTTACACTAACCTCCAAGGAGGGGTCCAAAGGAGTGGATACATGTACTTATATTAAGAAAGTTGACAGTAACAATTATTTGGAGTTTACTAGCTGCCACTTGACAAAATGGAAGTCCAACCTGCCTTATTCGCAACTCCTAAGAGTACGGCGCAATTGTACTACAATACAGCAATTTGAAGATCAGGCAGAAATTTATTGTACTCGTTTTAGAGAGAAAAGGTATCCATTGCAACTGATAGATGATGCCAAAGAGAAGTGTCGTGCTTTGGACAGAAGTCAGAACATACAATACCGCCAAAAAATGGAGAAAAAATCCATGTTCTGTCCTTTCACGACCCAATTTAATGTCAGAAGCAATGAAATAAGAACCATCTTGAATAAACACTGGCCCATCATCAAGATGGATCCTATTTTGGGTAAAGCTTTGGGAGACCGCCCAGAATTAGTGTTTAGGAGAGCTAAAACATTGCGAACTAAACTGTCTCCTAGTCTCTTATCTATAGAAAATGCCGCAACTAAACCGTCTCCTAGTCTCTTATCTATAGAAAATGCCGCAACTAGTCTGCCGCAATTATCATCCTCAGTCATGTCACTTAAAGGTTTTTACACTTGTGGCAGGTGTAAGATGTGCCAGTTTGGAATGAAAGGCACAAAATCTATTGTAGATAGAAGTGGCAAGGAGCTGAGTGTCGACAGTTTTTTAAACTGTAATTCTGACTACACAGTCTACCTCTTAATCTGCCCATGCGGGAAAAAATATGTTGGACAGACTAAACGTGTTGTTACCATATAGGCATATAGATATTGTTTTATACCATCATTAATGTAATGTGATTTTAACCATAGTATATATTATGTATGTGTATATAAAAATAGGAATAGCTTAATAATTAGGATATCAGAGTTTAATGTTTAGACATCGTAGTATAGCTTTTGGGTTTACTAAATAATATGAATGACCACTTTGTAACATATCAAATGCAACTGAATTCATTTAGGAGACAAAATGTCTAAGGCATACTATTAAGCAGATACAGTAGAGTGTTGTTACCCTCCCCAGATATATCTATATTTATTAATTAAGCAATGTATACACTATGGGCCAGACCCCAGCCATCTGGAGAATGTAGACTGCTAGTACATCATCCAAGTTACATTGCAGGACAGACAGGACACTGTTGTATTTTGACAACAGGAGTGTAAAATAGATTGATGCACAGGGAGGAAATCTCGCAATGGAGATTACCACTAGCGTCCAGACAAGCAGGAGACCCTGTCACCATTAGCATCCATAAATTCAATAACGTCATGAGAACAGGGAACTTCAATCCATGTATTTGGGATATAAGGAGAGAGATAGAGTAGACATTCACTCACATTCACTCACAGACACACCGGACAGTCAGCAAGAAACCCATTCAGTGAGTCAGGAGGAGAGATGTGAGACACAAGCAGGAAAGAGAACGGAACCAAAAGCAATGGGCTGGAGTGAGAGACTAACAGTAAATATGGTAGTTATGAATGTTCATTTATGGGTATAGGTATAAGTTATGTCAGTATTGTAGCAGTCTGTCTGTCAATTGTTTAATGTCGTTTTATGTAATATAAGCAAGGAGGCGTATATAAATATATATATATAATAGCATATACATAAATTACTGTGTTAATGTATTTTGTATGGTTTGTTTTGCCTATAAATAAAATCCTCCAATTGGAGCTAAAATTACAAGTCTCGAACTCTCATATTTGGGGAATCAAATTATGACAAGTACTCTGCATATTGTATTGTAAGGTCTATTAGAATATAATTGCAGATGTCAAATATATATGTTATTATATCAATACCAGATATAATAAATATATTTTATATAATATTTCAATCTCAATAACCATTATTGGGATAAGAGAGATATATGATCCCTAAAATAAAACTCTACAATGGCGACCGCAGCAGGACTTGTACATTTTGGTATCTGATTGTATGATTATAATATTTATAAGGAGTAGCAGATGCGTGAAGCTGGCTACCTAACCTACAGAATCACAGTGAGGATGTATCTAGGAAAACGTAATACTATTGTGTATTTTTATCTTGCATTGTTTGTAGACCTAGAATAACGTATTAGTGAAACAGAACTGATATTCCATTGTTACCATTATCTGGGAGTGCACGCTTAGATATTGATAATATGGCATTATTCAGAAACATTTTTAACTAATACTACATTTACTAGGTTCAGCACAAAGGCTGGTTAGCCTGCTGACACATTGCAAGATCACAGTGGGGTATGTTACTAAATAGGCACATGATAATTGTAAGGCCTAGAATAAAATAGAATGGAAATGAGCATTTCCAAATAAATGATAATTAGTACCAGATATTAGAGTTAACTTTGAGAATCCGGACACTCTCATTGGGAGGATATCTTGTGTACAAAAGTATAAATACAGCATTGTAAAATAAGTGCAATGTTGAAAATGCAAAGAGTTGCTGTAACATTTAGGAAAATGCACAGAGCAGCGACTTTAGAAGTTAAGCAGGAATGTAAAGAGAAATCAGGTTCACGTCTTAAGAGCGCATGCCTGAAAATTAATGCAAAGGTGCATTCCTTCTTAAAATCCCTAAAGGTTAAGAAGTGTACTCAGAAGAATTCTGAGACAAAAGTAAATTTTCTGGCAGATTGTGAACAAACTGTCCAGATCTCTCATGAAGGGATCACAGAAGCACCCAGCAAAGGTGTTAGGAGCAGGGATGAGACCACAGAGGGGCTCATTCACAAACAGACTACAAAGTCTGAAATGGTCACAGATGCTAATCAGGGCTCTGTAATAGAGAGAGAACGTAATACTGTGTACGATGTACCTATCCTCAAAGCGCACATTACCGCAAATAAGGCAGGAGCAATGAGAGATATCCCCTGCACTGTTTTGATTAAGGGGGGAGATCAGTACAATGAGAAGGAGAGTGATTCTGCAGAATCCACTCTCATAGTCCCTATTGTGACAAAGAAACTTGTGTTGCCCTCAGGGAAAAGGGAACTGGCAATAACCTTGTATACACAAACTCCAATTGTAGGTAAAGTTGTCACAGAATTAAATGAGCAAATGTATTCAGCCACAAATATGTCTGAGCTGAGCAATGGCATGAATTTGAGCATGCATGATCACACAAAAGGTTCCACTATCTCTGTAACCCCCACACAGCAGTTAGAGACATCTAGTGGTGGAGCAAATGTCCACAATCTCTTAGAGAGACCACATGCAGATTGTCAATCTGTGAACACCACACAGAAGTACAGGAATGCTAAAAAGCATCACCAGGATGAGAAGGTTTATATGTCCTGGAGTCCTAACCATTTTATTTTAGGTTTGGTCAAACATGAAGCTCCGAGTCATACCAAGCATATATGGCACAGACTAACCAGTTTTTCGCCCCACAAGTATATTTTTCAGAAGCTCCAAGTTTCCAGACTGAAGAGACCCGCAGGACCACCAAAAGCAAATCAAGATAGGATGCATCATGGCAATGACAACAGGGAGTATTGTTCATTTACTTTATAGATTAAATCTAGTTATTGGGTGGTGTAAGGAACTGCCACATGTTTAAATGGATACAAGATCCAGATTAAATGTAACCTGCATCATACCTGCAGCAAAGATTACATAGAGGAGAGAAATGGTACAAACCAGAAAACATGGCCAGCAATGTTGGACTAGTAGATAGCACAAAAGATATAGCAGCAATGCCACAAAAGTATGGAAATAGCAATAATAGTAATTGTATTTCTTTTTGTTTCAATTTTAGGTTACAAGTTCTGCACAAGCAGCTTCAATAATAATGGATACAAAACCCCAAACAAAGCTCCAATTCACACCAAAGAACAAGTTCTACTAACCCTTTTATTGCTGCAATTATGCAAACAGACAGTCTCCTGCACAGCCAGTATCTGTGGCCTAAGCTAAGGAGAATCCAAAAACTGTCACATGGACAAAAATCAAAGGACTTTTTTTTTAATTAGTTTATTTTTCTTTCTTCAGTCCTTCAGAGAAGGAAAAGGTTTAACTACAGCAACTATTATTTGTTTTCTGGACACATGGACAAAATCCCCTTTTCTCTTCTTCAGGAGAAGTTCATTAACCCCCTCACTACAGCAATCATTGTTTGTTTGTTTGTCAGGACACTGTGACACATGCACATTCCATTTACAGTGTGCATCATTCTCACCACCAAGTATGCAGAATCCTTTTGTACATACATTTTTAATTGCCGATCAATTTACACATATGATCTTCATTCTTATGTAACTGTATATACCTTGTAAATATTGTATGCTTTTTTTCATCTTCTTCTTATGAATATATGCTGATTATATATACGCTTCCTTCTTAAAAAGCTTCAAACTAATTTAAATATCAGACAAAGAATGGTATGCCTTACATCAAATTGTAAAAGAGAAACGTTTTGTTAGTTGTTGAGATGGACCAATCTCTTAATACAGACTTAACCAAGTCTAAGAGAATGAATAATAGCATAGATGGAATATTGTAGTTATTGTATATGCACATGGCTGCATATCACACAACACTGGAAGGAATCAGATATAGCCAAACCCATTCTTAACAGATATTTAATATTTGTTTGAAGCAAAATAAGGGTCATTTGTTGTATTGATAGGATGTTGTCATAGATACGTTAAATCAAAATATGTATTGATAGGATGTTGTCATAGGTATGTCAAATCAAAATATTATTGTTAGTTATTGGATTTAGCTGGTGTATGGTTATTTTAGTTTAAGATAAGATAGTATATAGGAAGGTAGGTAAGAGATCAGAGACTGAATGGTAAATTATTATTCAGTGAGGAAATTTAGTATAAACGGAGTGGATCCTTTAGAATCTACCCCAGACATTTACCTGCCAATGCCTGAAGATAAATGTTCTTATCAACAAGTAAAGCAAAAATACTTGGTTAAAGTTTCAACTGCTGTATTCAACGTCACAAACTGTTTTATTCAACACAACGAGGTTGGGGTTAAAGAGAGACATGGACACTTATCATGATTGCAGCGCGATAATCTTAAAGGACGCACAAGGACACTTGTCACGATCACAGCGATAATCGTAAAGGACATACAAAGCAAACTTGCTAAGGACTGCATCAATGAGGCTTATCAAAGGCCCTGTGTTTTTCAAAACTGTGGTGAAGAAATTTATCAAGACCACAGCACTCCAAGGGCCACACACATTCCCTCTATACATGTAAAGCAACATGTCAAGCAAGTCAACAGCCTCGAAGAAGAATTCTACTTCTACGTCCACCATACTGCAAATGTAAAGTGTCTCCAAGAACTGCAACCCACACAAGTGACAGCCCTCAGCCAGGAAATCACTGTGAGCAACAGTACAAGGAAAGTGTCCTCACACATCGACCAAACAAGATCGACAAGGCAAGCTGTGGCATGGCATATAACTGTCTGTAGCAATGAAAATATTTTCCTCATGAATACTGAATATAAATAACTTCTGTCCTGGTCAAATTTAGTTATTATAGGGTAAAATAGGTTAATTAAATTAAGGATATTTCATACCAATGGTTAATTTATGTTTAGGATAGTTTGAAAAAGAAAGTTTGGAAATATATATGAAGCAAGTATGGTATTTTACTGTGTGACCAATCAAAATAATTTCTCATGGTCACAAGCGGGGGACTGTTACCATATAGGCATATAGATATTGTTTTATACCATCATTAATGTAATGTGATTTTAACCATAGTATATATTATGTATGTGTATATAAAAATAGGAATAGCTTAATAATTAGGATATCAGAGTTTAATGTTTAGACATCGTAGTATAGCTTTTGGGTTTACTAAATAATATGAATGACCACTTTGTAACATATCAAATGCAACTGAATTCATTTAGGAGACAAAATGTCTAAGGCATACTATTAAGCAGATACAGTAGAGTGTTGTTACCCTCCCCAGATATATCTATATTTATTAATTAAGCAATGTATACACTATGGGCCAGACCCCAGCCATCTGGAGAATGTAGACTGCTAGTACATCATCCAAGTTACATTGCAGGACAGACAGGACACTGTTGTATTTTGACAACAGGAGTGTAAAATAGATTGATGCACAGGGAGGAAATCTCGCAATGGAGATTACCACTAGCGTCCAGACAAGCAGGAGACCCTGTCACCATTAGCATCCATAAATTCAATAACGTCATGAGAACAGGGAACTTCAATCCATGTATTTGGGATATAAGGAGAGAGATAGAGTAGACATTCACTCACAGACACACCGGACAGTCAGCAAGAAACCCATTCAGTGAGTCAGGAGGAGAGATGTGAGACACAAGCAGGAAAGAGAACGGAACCAAAAGCAATGGGCTGGAGTGAGAGACTAACAGTAAATATGGTAGTTATGAATGTTCATTTATGGGTATAGGTATAAGTTATGTCAGTATTGTAGCAGTCTGTCTGTCAATTGTTTAATGTCGTTTTATGTAATATAAGCAAGGAGGCGTATATAAATATATATATATAATAGCATATACATAAATTACTGTGTTAATGTATTTTGTATGGTTTGTTTTGCCTATAAATAAAATCCTCCAATTGGAGCTAAAATTACAAGTCTCGAACTCTCATATTTGGGGAATCAAATTATGACAAGTACTCTGCATATTGTATTGTAAGGTCTATTAGAATATAATTGCAGATGTCAAATATATATGTTATTATATCAATACCAGATATAATAAATATATTTTATATAATATTTCAATCTCAATAACCATTATTGGGATAAGAGAGATATATGATCCCTAAAATAAAACTCTACAGTGTTCTTAAGATTAGAATCTTAGAACACTATCGCAACATTAAAAACAAAGTGTCCAACCACAGTGTGCCCTGCCACTTCGAAAGGTACCATAATAGTGACCCGAGAGGCATGCAATTTATGGCTTTAGAACAAATCAAACTAGATATAAGAGGTGGCAATAAATACAAGCTGCTTCTTAAACGAGAGTCATATTGGATATATGCTCTAAATGCATTGAGCCCGGAGGGTCTCAATGAAGGCTTAGAAATTGCCCTGTTTTTTAATTGAATATATCTCTTCATGTGTATACTCATAACTGTACAAAGTACCATCATAATTTCTGTATCTATGAACTCTGTCTGTATATATATTTTTTATCTGTATACATAGGCGTGCGCAGCCCATTTCCTTAGGGGGTGCACCATTGGAGGGGCGTGTTCATCACGCCTACTGGGCGTTCCCATTACACAGTTTGTAGTGATCCATATTCACATTACACAGCACAAACTGACCCTATTCACATTATACAGGGGTTCGGCAGGCGGTGTTCCACTTGCTAAGCAGCAAAACATTGCTACTTAGTGAACGATCCTGAATCAGGCCCCTTGTTCCCCTCACTTCCCCTCACTGCATTCTCACACACAGCGCACTACTCCCTCACAGTATATGTCACACACACCCTTATTCACTTGTCCCCAGTCTCTGCACACATTACCTGCAGACTTCAGCCAGGAGCCAGCCTGCCACAGTTCACTAGGTAGGCCAGTGGCGTAACTCCCGGAGGCAATGGAGACATTGGCCGCCGGGCATTAGCCACTAGGGGGGGCACAGAGGAGCCGACACCAAGAGCCTGTGATTGACTTCTGCAGTGAGCGGTAACCACCCGCTGCTGCAGTTGTCACAGGAGAGGAGAGAAGGAGCCAGCGCTGCCCACAACTATTGGATGACAGGACAAGTAATCTGACCTGCAGCAGCAGCAGCCGGGTCATGGTGACACACTACACTGCAGGAGATGAAACTGAAAGTAAACTCGTACAGCTCCTAGCAGCCCTTGCTGCTGGAAGCTCCGTTTACTTTTAGTTTTTGCAGCAGCCAGATCAGGAAGGAGCTGGAGCTGGTTATCTCAGCTCAACCCCTTCCCCAGCCTCCCAAGAGTTTTCTGAAACAGCCAGTAGCAGGCTCCAGAGCAGCAGTCCGAAAAGGGGGCAGGGCTAAACGGCAGGACCTTCGGCAGCATGGTGAGTGTAACTGTATCTATGTATATATCTGTGTGTGCGTGTGTGTGTAACTATTATACTGTATAAATGTGTGCATACTGTAGGTGTGACTGTATATGTATGCATACATGTGTTTGACTATTTATATATGTGAGTTAATTATGCATAGATGTATGTATGTATGTATGCATGCATGTGTGTGACTGTAATGCTATCTGTAGTGTCTGGGGGTCACAGGTGCTGTCTGTAGGATCTGGGAGCCATCAATACTATCTGTAGTGTATGGGGGGGGGGTAACCAATGCTATCTATGGGTCGCAGGTACTGTCTGTAGATCTGGGGGTCAATTATGCTATGTATGTGTAGTTGTGTGTATGTGTGGGGGGGGGCACTAAAATCTTTGTCGCCTCCGGGCACCTGGTATGAACTTACGCCACTGAGGTAGGCTGCAGCTTCACTAGTCCGTCTCCACTTTCAGTTTGTGGAGAGCACTTGTTCATGCGCTGGGCATTCGGTTCACCCAATTAGTACTCCCGCACCTGAAGCACTCTCAGCTGACCACAATACAATCCACTCCTCTACTCATTAGTGATTAATTACACTCTTTTCACAGGTTCAATTGGAACCACTAAGACAGGTAAAGGGGCAACAATGAATTAATACCACTTAACATAATGTAAGGGTTAATCTAAAGTGCTAGTAATGTGTTTAAATATCAATTAGGAATTAATTGATTACATTTAAAAATAATCCATTTTTTATGAGGTTGGCTAATTGCATAAGTGTGTCATGTTGCAGATGTATGAGTTCCGAATAGAGTAGTGAGGTTTGCGAAAATACACCGAATCGGTGCATACGGCCAGCTTCCCGTCCTTTCGGACGCTGTAAGACCGTGCACAATCTTTGTATTCCCACCGCGCACGCACGTTTGGATGTAGTCCGAAGACACTCCCTCTTCTTAGAGAGTCCGTCCAAACGGATGCGTTCGGTCATTTACGAAAGAATTCGGAACGGACCGCACCAAGCAGAATAAGGCCCTTTGTTTCATGTTCTGAAACCTTGTTTTTTGAACAAATAAAATATATTTGTGTGAATTTAATGTGGTTTATGTGTTTATACATCATAAATGCAAGATACCTCAAGATACATCATTGAAATATAAAAATATTCCAAAATACGGAATAATCCGTTATCCAAAATTCCTGTATTGTTTTTCTTTTCTTTTTTCAAAAGAGAAGTAAACCATAGGGGACACAAAAAAACATGTCAAATGCTTTAATACAAGTATTTGTCATCATTTTGACTATGTGATGTAGACGACCATTTTAGGAGGAGCGTTTACACAAACAACACAAAAGCAGCCACTAAAATGACCTCAGATAATGGCTTAATGGAAATCATATCAGATGCCCACTGCCGTACCAATGTCTGGTATATAAAATGTATCTTTAAACCAGAAGAAACCAGCCTGGATCAAATGTATAGTAGAAAATAATTTCTTCTGAATGTTCATCCAAAAAAATATCTCTTCTTGCTACAGGCTGATCTAGAGAATTAACTGCATCCGTATTTTTAGGCAATACACAGAAAGTGGGCAATGTTTTATTACCATTATTAAGATATGTGGCTTCCTATTCTGGAATAACTTAATGAAAGTTTCTAAACAACATTATCTGATCTGTTGGGGTGTAAAGATTTTGTTTTACAGACTCTAGTGTTTGTAATATTATAATTATAAAATATTATAACTATTATGAAATATTATAATATTTTTACGAATTAAATCTTTTTCTCAGGGACAGCTTTCTAATTTACAAAGTTTTACATGTGTTTGATTTACTATTAAGGTCAAGTTTTTCAAAAGTGATTCCTCCTGTAAAGTGTACATATTAAAATTAAAAATTTTAGTATCACGTCTTTTTTCAGTGGTGGAGAGCAATTGATCTTTATTGGATTTTTTTTTAAACATTACACAGTCAGATGCATGCACATGTCCCTCATACCCAGGGCCGGTGTAAGGCTTCTCAGCACCCTAGGCAAAACTTCAAACCCCCTCCCCCCAAAAAAATTATATGGTCCTCCCAGCCCCCCCGGGAAGGTGGACAAGTCCCCTGCTTTCCCTGGAGGCCTTCTGCACCCTCCACTTTGCCACCCATAACAGAGTACAAGAAGGAGGGGGCAGCAATGTAGGGAAGTATGTCTCAAGGGAAAGTATGGAGGTGAGGTCTAAGAGGTTCCACAGCCGCCACCTGTATTAAGTACAGCAAGGATCCTCATAGACATCCTTGATTTTTTGATTTGCAGACTTGGTGGAGCCCCACCAGATCCCGGTGCCCTAGGCAGATGCCCAAAGCTGCCTAATGGTAGAGCCGGCCCTGCTCATACCTAATTATATACAAATAAAGACTATTCTATCCTTTGTATGCAGTCTTTGTGTTATTTCTTTATTTTTTTTATGGATTTTCTTGAGAATTAAAATCATCACAATGTGTTTTACAGTTTTCCAACAGCTGCCACATTTTCACATATAAGGTAATGCCGGTAGCTCTGATGTTTTCCTATGCATCTTTATGGGGTGTATGGCAACACTTGAAGATGAAAGCAATTTGCCATTCTAGAATGGCAAATTGTGCCAATTGTTGAGTATTGAATACCCCCTTCTATATACATTTCTAGTGATTCTATTCTTATAAATCTTGGAATTGGGATACTGGGGAAACACTAGGTTGGCCAATCTGATTGACCAACTCAACCACTATTTAATATCAGCTCAAGGCAACAGTTAACTGAGTGCCCATGAATGCAGTTAGCCAGTGTCCCTGTGTCTCTTTTTTATGTTTAAAAATAAAGTTAACTACTGACCAAGTTAACTAGGGACCAATGGGTTGCTTCTATGATTGGTACCCTAATTTCCAGATACTGTATATGGCAATGGGTCAAGATGCCCCACAAAATTTGATGACAGTACCCTGTCCTTTGTCTCTTCTTCTGAGTATGTAGAGCCACTTCTACTGGTCTGCGGAAACTTATAACTTCTCTGCTATCCCCTGTATCTGGAGCAAGGACTAAAAAGAAACACAATGCGGCTGATCCTGAGTTGGAAGTGAAGCAAAAAAGACCAAGAGCCTGGATGCCCGAGTTAACAGGAGATGTGGGTTCCCGGCTTAACTCGGACATTTAAAGTGGCAACATTAAATAGGCAAACAATGCCGTGCAAATGATTGCTGCTTTAAAAAAAAATCTGAGTTTGGTTGGGAACCCACACCTCCTGACAACTCGGGCATCCTTACATCCAGCCCCAAGTATTGTAAATGTTCAACTTGGAAAAATGAATTTACACTGAGAAATTTAGATTTCAGAAGTCTAAATTGCAGAGTTGCAATAAACATTTATACAAAAGCAGTCAGTGTTTACCATGCATGCAAAAACGATAAATGCATTTGTGCCTTTTGCAACATGGTGTCATGAACTTGTCTGATTGTGTTCATAGTAGTGACCTGGGTGAGCCAGTGGAGGGTGCAGGAAACTGGAAGCTACAGTAGGTAGTCTGGGAAATTATGGTCTGGTCTGGGAGCCAATGGTAGAGTTGGTCTGGAAACCGATGGTATAGGGAGCCTGTGTAGATATCCTGATGGGCACAGAAGACTAGAACACTGGAGATGCTACCAGCGGGAGTGTCTGGCAGCAGGTAAGTAACAAGGTAGACAGAATAATAGGACACTGGTTTCTGGAACTCTGGAGAATGCTAGGAGCCTTGGGAGCTGATGCTGGAGAACTTACATTGGAACAAGTTGCTCAAGGCAAGGAACATTCTGGGAGGCAGGCTTATAACCCCCCCTTACCAGATGGATGCTAATTGACTGTAGCTTGCAGCAGCATGCACAAGACCAGATAAAAGAATACCTGCATTTACCTAGATCATGTGACTAAGCTGGAGTCAGAGGACAGGTGTGTCAGAGGACAGGTTTCCAGAGGTCAGGTGATCCAGGGTATCATGGTGGAACCCATGTCTCTTGGACATTGCAGGGGTGATGGGTAACAGGCATCCACACGGGACTGCAACATATAGACATCATACCAGTAGCCACAGAGCAGGCCAGCAGATGATCTGCTGCACAGAATATACCAGTGCGCTGGTAAGGCACGAGCAGTGTGAGAACTGAGGTTCCTGACACATGGTTTGTTCCAGATACAGGTTTACTTACTTTATTTGTTTTGCTCATGTTCAAATCCATCAGTTGTTCATTACCACATCTTGCTACCTGCCTTTAGCCTATTTAACAAAACCTGACCCACGTTGCAGCACTTGATCCTTCCAAGAGCTACATGCTGTTTAATAGACCACTGCTTCTGCCTTGTACCTTAGTTCTGGTGCTTCCTTTTTGTAATGCTGCAATCTTGATCATTGACTATATCTTCCATGTTTACCTAGGCTGCTAATCTTCTTTTGTGGCTCTATTACAGTATACTGTACCAACCTCTGCTTCTGAACATGACTCCTACAGTCTACTTGTCTGCTCTTCTGCTCATGCAATGTCGTTTACTGTGTAACAACCTGTGGCTTTGCTGACAATGTCCTCCTTCTTCCTCCCCCAGCTTGCTACCTTTTGTAAAAGAGCATTTTTTTATTATTACTATAGCTGTATATTTTGCCACACCATATTGTTTCCAGAACATTCTGCCTGAGGCAACTGCCCATTTTCCTTCATTATAGGGAAACCTGTATATTTCTTGGATTAACACAATTGCTGTGTGGCCAAAAGTCTTCTACAACTGTGCCACAGTAAATAACTCTGCTTTGTGTTCCATGTACTGTCAGCAGCTTACACTGGACTTGAGTATCTTGCTTATTAGACAAATTAATATGCACCATCATTCTATATTTTTGATTACCTTTATACAGTAAAAACACAAAGTACAAGAAAGGAGAATTTATTTTATAACAGTTAGGACCTTAGGATGTTGCGTGCTGCAAATTACAATTACTCTGTCCATGGATATTGGCTTTAGAAAATAGTGTATGTAAATGACATTCATCGTTTGGCACACAGACATAAATTTTCCTACTACCAATTTCCCGGCAGAAAGCTATCATAACCACTGATGGTAAAATATCATACAATACAGTAAAACAGGTGCATATAATTTCAGTAAAATGCATATATAATGTTTGGCAGATGTCTCACCGGTGGTTTTTTTTTTTTTTTTGTAGCCCAAGAATCCCTAGCTAAAACAAATTGAAGCAAAAAATAAATTTAATCCATCCAATATTTCCCAAAACATTTGTGTCTGTTAATATTCCAAAATAATATATATATATATATATATATATGCAACAAAGAGTATCCTTAAAGAGCTGATCGTCTGTAGATCACAAATATCATCCAGGAGATTGTTATGGTTTCGGGAGTTAACCCGCAGCCGTGACTGCTGTTTAGGACAGCCACAGCGAAACCCTACTCTACCTCTGTTGACCCCCAAAGCCAGGTAACCGGTTCCTGCAGGAGCTAGGCTTCGCCTGTAGCCGCCACGTTTGGAAGGGCGAGTTAAGCCCGCCCTGGCTCCGGTGCAGCCAGGAGTTATGATGGTACAAGGAACCGGGACCTCCTAAGGGTACAGCCAAAAGGAGATCTAGCTACGGGACCTAACTGGTATTTTAACAAAAAGGCAACTTGCCAACCTGGCTACGCTGCTAAGCGCCAGCGACCTAGTCGCTAACCACCAGCGACCGAGTCGCATACACAAAAAATACACCACACAAAAAAGGCACACAACACGAAAGATAAAAAAGGGGTGACGATAGAACGACACCTACAAGGAGAACTGAACTGGGACGAAGGCCCAGGGCACCTCTTAAGAACTACAGAGGATGCCCCCAAAACTAAGGATAATCCCAGGGCTGGGAAGCAAATGTCAAAGAATAAAGCAGGCCCCCAAAAAAGGGGTACTCACGCGGACCGGAGGGGGGTCCCAGACTGGGAACAGACAGGACAGGACACTGCAAATGCTGGGCAGCAAGGAGACCGGAAACCACAGTGACAGGTGCTATAACCGGCAGGGGTATGCTGGGCTGGCCTCCTTATAAAGGAGTACCTACAGCCCAGCCCGCCCAGCCGAACGAGAGGCAGCTGTGATGACAGGAGGACTTCCTCCCCTGTGTCTCCTAATCAGGAGGCTTCCGTAGCTGTCCCCGGCGGCGTCCACCGTTGCTGGGCAACGGACCTGCCGCCTCCGGCTGCCTGAGCGCCCCGGCGTCCCGGGTTGCTAGGCGCCGGGCTGACGCATTATCCCTGCGCCCGGCTGCCAGAGCGTCTGCGGTTGCTAGGCAACCTGGCCGCCTGGCGTTGTGACGGGGAGGACGTGCGGCCGTGAGATGCCGCCGCCCCGTCACCGCCGCTGCACGCCCGCTGCGTGCAACAGTACCCCCCCCTCGAGGAGGGGTTAACAAACCCCTATAAGCAGCTTTATCGGGAAATTCCCGAAAGAACTCTGCTTTGAGTCTTGGGGCGTGCAGATCCCCGTCCGAGACCCAGGACCTTTCTTCCGGCCCATATCCTTTCCAATGGACTAGAAAGCGGAGAGACCCGCGTACCACTTTGCAGTCCAAGATTTTTTCCACCAAAAATTCAGAGTGACCATGGACATCCACTGGTGATCTACCCTGCACCATCCTCCGAGGAAACTTCTTGGAGCAGATGGCTGGTTTGAGTAACGAGGAATGGAAGGTATTGGCAATTTTAAGAGATTTGGGGATAAGAAGTCGAAAGGCTACTGGGTTGACCCTCCTTATAATGGTGTATGGACCAATAAACTTCGGGCCAAACTTGGCGGACACTTGTCGAAGTTTAATGTTACGGGTCGATAACCACACCCTATCACCCACCTTAAAATTGCACGGCCGTCTCGAACGATCGGAAAAGACTTTTTCCCGAAAGGCAGCTCCTTTGAGGGCTAAGTGAACTTGCCTCCATATCTCTCTGAGCCGGGCCGTGGTTGAAGAAGCGACAACACGACCCTCTGGGCCCAGTGCATTAGCCTTGGGATGAACCCCATAGACAGTAAAGAACGAAGACATCTTTGAAGAGGAATGATACGCGTTGTTATAGGAAAACTCCGCGACGGGAAGAAAGTCTGCCCAATCATTCTGAGTCTTGGAAACAAACATGCGCAGATACTGCTTCAAGGACTGATTAAGTCGTTCCGTTACCCCATTGGATTGGGGATGGTAGGCTGAGGTTAGACTCAGTTTAATCTTAAGTGCCGCACAAAAGTGCTTCCAAAAACGTGCAATAAACTGAGGGCCTCGATCCGACACGATGTCAGAAGGCAAACCATGGAGCCTAAAGATATGGAGAAGGAACAATTTGGCCAAACCACTAGCTGTTGGTAATTGTGGCAATGGGACAAAGTGAGCCATTTTACTGAAGCGGTCAATGACTACCCGGATAACCGGGAACCCGTGAGACATGGGCAGATCAACCACAAAATCCATGGCAATATGTGACCATGGTCTGGACGGAATGGCCAATGGAACCAATTGCCCCGTCGGAGTTATCCTGGGAATTTTATGCCTCGCACATACCGGGCATGACAAAACAAAGTCCCTCGTGTCACTAGCCATGTCGGGCCACCAGACGCTGCGAGAGAGGAGTTCCGAAGTCTTTTTGACCCCCTGATGTCCTGCAATCCTACTCTCATGAAATTCTGCCAACACTTCTCTTCTCAAGGCCTGTGGAACAAACAGACACCCATCGGGTTTCTGACTGGGCGCCCCATCTGGAACCCTGAGAAGTGAATCCTTCAAGGTCTGGGTAAGACCAGAATGGATAACAGATGGTGGAAGGATAGGCACTGGGGAAACCCTTGATTCTTGTCTGGGTATAAAACTGCGGGAAAGGGCATCCGCGCGAATGTTCTTTGATCCCGGTCTATAAGAGATAAGAAAATTAAAGCGTGTGAAAAATAATGCCCACCGGGCTTGTGGGGCATTTAAACGCTTGGCAGACTCCAGATATTGCAGGTTTTTATGGTCAGTAATGACCAATGTCTGGTGGCTAGCTCCCTCCAACCAGTGTCTCCACTCCTCAAAGGCCCACTTAATGGCCAGCAACTCCCGATTACCCACATCGTAGTTGGCCTCTGCCGATGAGAATTTTCTGGACATGTAGGCACATGGGAAGAGGAATGAGGAATTGGAACCCTTCTGAGATAGCACAGCACCTGCTCCTACCTCCGATGCGTCAACCTCAATGATAAAGGGTTGCTCTGGATCTGGATGTCTGAGGATGGGAGCTGTCACAAAAGCATCTTTCAGTGCTACAAACGCCCGCTCCGCTTGCGGGGTCCAATTGGAAGGATCCGCTCCCTTCTTTGTGAGGGCCACGATGGGAGCGACTACATCGGAAAAAGACCGGATAAATCGTCTGTAATAATTTGCGAATCCTAAGAATCGCTGGATGGCCTTTAAATTGGAGGGACGAACCCATTCCAAGACTGCCTGCAATTTTTTGGGTTCCATGCGAAAACCATCTGAAGAAATAATATACCCTAAAAAGGATATCTCGGGCACTTCGAATTCACATTTCTCCAGTTTGGCGAAAAGATGGTTTTCGCGGAGTTTTTGCAGGACTTGACGTACCTGGGCGCGATGTTCTTCCAGGGTACTAGAATAAATCATAATATCGTCCAAGTAGACGACCGCAAACCTCCCCAAAAAGTCCCTGAGGACATCGTTGATAAAGTCCTGGAAGACAGCAGGTGCATTGGATAACCCAAAGGGCATCACAAGATACTCGTAGTGCCCTGTTTGGGTACTAAAGGCTGTCTTCCACTCGTCCCCGGCTCTAATACGTATGAGGTTGTACGCTCCCTGAAGATCAATCTTGGAAAATATCTTGGCGGAGCGCAACTGATCAAAGAGAACCGAGATCAATGGTAAGGGATAAGTGTTTTTTACGGTGATTTTATTGAGGGCCCTGTAATCAATACAGGGCCTTAAAGACCCATCTTTTTTGGAAACAAAGAAGAACCCCGCGCTTAGAGGGGATTTAGATGGTCTGATAAACCCTCTATCCAGATTCTCTTGAATGTACTCGTTCATGGAACGAGTCTCGGGACCAGACAATGAGTAGAGTCTGGCTTTCGGGTATTGTACCTCTGGCAGAAGTTCGATGGCACAGTCGTACGGACGGTGAGGCGGTAATACCTCTGCCTGTCCTTTGGAGAATACGTCGGCAAAATCTAAATAACTGGGGGGAATCCCCTCCAAGGTAACTGCCGCCGCCCGAATGGGGCAGTTAACGCAGGACCCAAAACACTGATCGCCCCAACGTATAATCTCTCCTGTTTGCCAATCAATATGTGGATTGTGGTTCTTGAGCCAGGGGTATCCTAGAACCACCGGGACCAGGGAACAAGAGGTTAGGAAAAAGGAGATAGTCTCCTCATGAAGAATTCCCACACGAAGTAGCAATGGTGGAGTCTGGCTTGTGATAGTTCCACTGGGAAGAGGGCCGCCATCCAGACCCCGCATAATGAGCATTCTATCCAGCTCTAACTGGGGAATTCCCAGCCTAGAGGCAAAAGAAATATCCAAAAAATTTCCAGCCGCCCCGCTATCAATAAAAATGGATACGGGGTGTTCAATGTTATCTACCTTAAGACAAGCTGGTACCAATAATGCATTACGAGAGGAAATAAGCTGGAGACCAAGATGAACCCTCTCATAATTCACTTGGTCCGTGCGTTTCCCGGTTTGTTCGGGCAAGTACGCAAGACATGTCCCTTGCTGCCGCAATAGAGACAAAGCCCTGCTGACATCCTGCGGGCTCTCTCGTCTGGAGTAATTCGGAAGGCCCCTATCTGCATGGGCTCTTCTTCCTCTTCGGATGGCACGTAACCGAGAGAGGTGGGTCGGAGAGTAGAACTTTTCTCTGACTTTCGTTCCCGAAGGCGACGGTCAATCTTAATGGAAAGCTCCATAAGCTTATCAAGAGTGTCGGGAGAGGGGTATTGAATCAGGCTATCCTTGATTACCTCCGACAATCCCTGCCTGAACTGACTGCGCAAGGCCGGGTCGTTCCAACCGCAGTCGTTGGACCATCGGCGGAATTCCGTGCAATATGCCTCCGCCGGATTCCTTCCTTGTTTTAAGGCCCGCAGGTGACTTTCTGCTGAGGCCTCTCTATCAGGGTCGTCGTATAGTAACCCTAAGGATTTAAAAAAGGCATCTACTGATCGAAGGGCCGGATCGTCGGGTTTAAGCCCGAAGGCCCAGGTTTGTGGATCCCCCTGCAGCAATGATATGATCAATCCCACCTGTTGCTGCACGGAACCTGATGACCTAGGCCTGAGACGAAAATAAAGCTTACAGCTTTCTTTAAAATTAAAGAAATCTTTCCGATTACCGGAAAATCGGTCCGGGAGGCTCATCTTAGGCTCGGGAGCCGGAACTGAGGGACCCTGAGCCAGCTCTTCTTGGGATTTTACCCGTAAGGACAGATCCTGCACCATCTGGGTAAGGTTCTGTAGCTGGTTGGCGAAGGCCTGGGCTGGATTAGATGGAGTAGGATTCATGATAAGAAGCCAAAGCAGAGAGGCACGAGGCGGACAATTCTAACAGAATCAATCCCCTAATACTAAACCCTCCCTCTTTGACTATGTTTTTAAGGCCGGTTATAATGTTATGGTTTCGGGAGTTAACCCGCAGCCGTGACTGCTGTTTAGGACAGCCACAGCGAAACCCTACTCTACCTCTGTTGACCCCCAAAGCCAGGTAACCGGTTCCTGCAGGAGCTAGGCTTCGCCTGTAGCCGCCACGTTTGGAAGGGCGAGTTAAGCCCGCCCTGGCTCCGGTGCAGCCAGGAGTTATGATGGTACAAGGAACCGGGACCTCCTAAGGGTACAGCCAAAAGGAGATCTAGCTACGGGACCTAACTGGTATTTTAACAAAAAGGCAACTTGCCAACCTGGCTACGCTGCTAAGCGCCAGCGACCTAGTCGCTAACCACCAGCGACCGAGTCGCATACACAAAAAATACACCACACAAAAAAGGCACACAACACGAAAGATAAAAAAGGGGTGACGATAGAACGACACCTACAAGGAGAACTGAACTGGGACGAAGGCCCAGGGCACCTCTTAAGAACTACAGAGGATGCCCCCAAAACTAAGGATAATCCCAGGGCTGGGAAGCAAATGTCAAAGAATAAAGCAGGCCCCCAAAAAAGGGGTACTCACGCGGACCGGAGGGGGGTCCCAGACTGGGAACAGACAGGACAGGACACTGCAAATGCTGGGCAGCAAGGAGACCGGAAACCACAGTGACAGGTGCTATAACCGGCAGGGGTATGCTGGGCTGGCCTCCTTATAAAGGAGTACCTACAGCCCAGCCCGCCCAGCCGAACGAGAGGCAGCTGTGATGACAGGAGGACTTCCTCCCCTGTGTCTCCTAATCAGGAGGCTTCCGTAGCTGTCCCCGGCGGCGTCCACCGTTGCTGGGCAACGGACCTGCCGCCTCCGGCTGCCTGAGCTCCCCGGCGTCCCGGGTTGCTAGGCGCCGGGCTGACGCATTATCCCTGCGCCCGGCCGCCAGAGCGTCTGCGGTTGCTAGGCAACCTGGCCGCCTGGCGTTGTGACGGGGAGGACGTGCGGCCGTGAGATGCCGCCGCCCCGTCACCGCCGCTGCACGCCCGCTGCGTGCAACAGAGATATTTATTTCAGGCTTGTGCTGCTCTCCTTACAAATGGCTCTTCCAACTAGCCCAAGCTGTATGCATAGAAAAGTAGAAAGAAAGGAGGCGCACCATAGTGTAGTATTTTAGATTTTAAAACAACAATCCTTTACTGATGGGTAAAAAACACTCACAAGAGTAGATGTGTTATATCGCTATAACACAGTTTTCGCATAAAACATAGTATGACAGAGTATATCACCGCATTGGCAGAAAACACGTTTTTTCTCTCTCCAGCCTGGCTCCTGGACCTCGCTGCGTCACAGCGTCACCGCGTCACAGCAAGCGTCCTCTCAGCTCCGCCCAAACGCGTTTCGTCCTATAGGGACTTCGTCAGTGGGTGTGTTTAAGTCACAGACTTCATGCATATTTATAGCAGTGTTGATTGGTGCTTGTTAACATCGCGTCATTACGAGCGCTGCCTTATGGGAGTGCCGAGTTTTTCTCTCCTCACTAGAGGCTAGACATACTGATTACAGTGATTATTCCGTTGAGATGGTATATCTAATAGTAGTTACTGCGGCCATTTTGTGGGTGATTTTGTCCCCAGTTCACATGGCGGCCATTTTAAAAAACGAAAACTCAGATATATACTATTTATTTCTATCTAGCACGGCATTTCAATTAGGCAGCACCCTTGAGCTATTTAGCTATAGCACCAATACATATAATATACATTAATCATTACATATACATAATTTCATAAAATAGCACATATAAAATACAAAATACAAAAATAACAAACAATTTATACAATTTCATATGTCACGTTAATTCATCTAGCAATAATACAAGGGTGGTTCAATGTCTATCTTAAAGGTATATTGACATAATTTCTTTATCATGAAAACTGGTTTCTTTTTCTAGAGGTATACTTAAATTGGTAATTACATGATTGCAAATATAGATAAAAATACAGAATATATATAATTACATATACATATATATATATATATATATATATATATATATATATATATATATATACAGAGAGAGAGAGATCAGTCTATATATACATATATCTATCTACCAATCTATATAAAGAAAGAGGAGCACTCATCAGACCAACAGAATGCACTTAAAACTGACCATGAATTTATTCCAGACCATCGGAGTGAATTTAATCTTAACTTTTCAGTCCTAACCAGACCATCTTCAGGAAAAAGCAAGCGTGCAACTGGTAATAACATGGCAAACAGATCCAAGGCCCAAAGAATAGCCTAACCTGTCAGTTAGGACCCTAATATACTCAATAATGTCGCCAAAATCTAGGCAGCCAATCAGTAGCCAAATTTCATCTAAATAAACAGGAAATTGTTTATATAAATATTGAATACTGCATGAGATCTGCCTATAGATATGCCCAACTTATGCATCTATGACGAAATGTGCTGCTCTGGCTACTGATAGCCTTCCTAGAGTTTGGTGCCATTTTTGAGTGCTCATTGAAATTACAAGCTTAAGCCATCTCCCAGATAAGTCAGGGGTTCCCCCTGCAGTAGTTACTCTGTTCAGTATTTCTTATATACCATCTCTTGTGCATTGTTGCTGCTTTTCTTATATACCATCTGTTGTGCATTGTTGCCGCTTTCCTTACATACCATCTGTTGTGCATTGTTGCCTTATTATATTTCTTATATTACACCCGTTGTGCATTGTTGCATTTGTGCTTGATAAGTTCATCTTCTGAGCATCGTTGGTCCCTTCAGGCCTCTGGGGTTTCCCCGTTCTGTTGTAGGGGTTTAGCTAGTATTTCCCCTTGCTGACCTCCTGCTTTGGCAGTTGCATAGTCCCCTCCAAAGACCTGCCGGCATAACCAGCTCCTTCAAACGCGGCTATTATAGGTGAAGCCTAGTACTGCACGCAACTGTCAACCTCAGGCAGGGGCAACGAAGTCAGGGCATTAGTCCGGGGACATCCTCAGAGTCTCACTGCAACTCTCAGAAGTCTTACAGTATAATTGCTTCTATGGACAAACTGCTGCTGAATCAGTATACCATAGCTATGAAAATCTGTCTTGGCAGACTGTGGAGCATTGCAATACCCATAAAATCAAGTTGAATTAATATGATTCTAAAGTACTATTTAAATTATATAGCCAAAAAGCATTCTTTATATTATCATCATTGCATCTATGGTTGAAAACAAAAGATTGTTACATTCAGTATTAAAAACAGGGCCATGTACAGGCACACAAATGTCTCTGAACTAATCCGTAAATCCTATAACTGGCTAGGGACAGCTGGCAACTTCGCTGACTGGCATTGAAAAGCTCAAATTTCTCAAATGGAAACTAATGTGGTCAACAAAAAGATCCAATTTACAATATATATAGCAAACCTTATCACCTTCTTATATAATTAAAACAAAAAAAAAGGTGCTTTTATAACAAGTGATTTATCCTTTGGGACAGAAAGTTATGAATTGAGCTTTGTACATAAGTTTATGGAAAATACAGCCATTTGAGATCATGTTAAAGTTGTGACATTTAGACAAAATAAACTGGTTTTTCAACTTTTTCATAGTGCCAAACATGCCAGTTAGGATCAAACATACTTGATAACAACCAGTATATTCTCAGGTGGTATGTACCTGCCAACCAAGTCCAAGATCTACCCTGAAATCAGCTGAATTTCTGCTCTCTGAAGAGATCATCTTAGGCTGAAGAGAATGGATGTTTTCTCTCCTGACACTTTACTCCTGCCAAATATTTTATCTGGCTAGGGAGAGTGCAGAGTGACCTTAAGGCACAATCAGAGGTACACAAAGTTCTGTTTCTACAGCTGCATCAGAAACAGACACACAACAGTATTTCCTTTGCTTGGCTTTCTGCTGTAGCACATGTTTAGCTAACTTACAAGACAAGAGAAAGCAAAAATCTTTCCTGATACAGACACACAATGTTTGGATACTAGGTTTATATACAGTAATTGAATTATTGAATCACGTACAGTAACATGCACCCCACAGGTAAAATAAGATGTGCATATGTCCAATGAACGCATTTATCATCATTTTCTCTAGTAGTGTAATATCCGCTTATAGTACAAGACCCACTAAAAGCATAATATCTACAATTAGTGTAACTCCCACTAGCAGTATATCAGACCCACTAAAGTAGGGATTCCCACTAGTGACTGTGGCCATTTCTTTACCATTCACTTCATCGCTCCACAAAGAGCAAATTTACACTTTATAAGTGTGGGTGCCGGACGGCTCCCCGACAGTCGGGATTCCGACAGTCAATACAAGTGTATACCCATATGGACTACACGGGGACCCCTACAGACCTTAGGCGTTACATGAGAAACAAAAACGACCTGGGGATTTATGAACCTTGATGCTACAAATAGAGGGGTTAATTTTTTGGAAAACAACTTAATTATGATGCTCCTTCTGAAGATTCATTAATGTTCCTGAAGGGTGGGGTCTGAAGGGGTGGCTTTATTAGAAATTGTAATCATGTTTGTGAAATAATTTAGCAGTCTCCTCAGGTATAATACAGTCTCCATCTTAATTACTACAGGATGTTCCCTATATTTACAGCCTTTCATCCTCTTGGCCAGGACTCTCACTGTTTTTTTCCCCCCACGTATTAAGAAAAAGATATTCTAATTTAGCTCTCCAATAGCTGATGTTGCGGCATGTATTAATACTAGGGAATGGTCACATGAATGGTTGTCACTGTTTCTGGATATCTACATTTGTCTACTACTGTATGGAGGGGCTCATGTGTAAGATCGTAACAGCCTTCATGCCTTCCTGAAAAAAAATTGGCATACAGATACTTTTGAATATGTTCTCTATTAATCAGGGCACTGCATTCCCCTACTCTACAAGTGGTCAGAAAAACGTACTGTATGGAAACGTTTAGGGAATTAGATCGCATGGCTCACCTTTCCCTGTCAGTATAGGTTTTCTGCATGTAACAATATGCAGTTCAGATAAAGAACTTCACACTGAGTGGCCTTTGTGGCCCAGTGCTTAGGTGTGCACCAGGAATAATTATACCAATATAAATTCCAAACCTTTCACAAATTGGGAGACTGTATTATAACAAATGCGAAGTTCATACCCCAATAATGTTGATAAGATGGGAGTACTGTATAATAACGTAGTTAAAGGTTAAAAATAGGTTAAGATTTCCAATGACAGGTGCAGGGGTTGAGAGATGGATGAGGCTAGCTGGTGACATAAAAGGAAAAACATGGTTAAGAAATAAAGCTTAGTTTCTAAGGGATCCAGAAAAATGCAGGTCTAACAAATGTTGGTGCGGCAGCCATTTTACCCTTTGATTTTACCATTGCCCATGCGCAACTCCGCCACGCCATTTTCTCTGTGATTTCTACACAGCTGCTGTCAGTACTGGACTCTGGAGGGGTATTCAGGACATGGGTGTAGCATCCATAAAAAAATGCCAGTGTTGCTGTATCTATATGCATTATGGTTATAGTATAAAGGGTCAACACTGTCTAGGTCAGTGATAGAGAACCTTGGCAATCCAGCTGTTATTCAACCACACATCCCAGCATTCGCTGCAACCGTTTTTGCATGGCCAAATACTGTTGCAGGGCATGCTATGTTGTATAGTTCAATAACAGCTGGAGTGCTTTTTGTAAGTCGAGGGCACCACCATATCTAATGGCATCCCTACATAAATAAATGCAGGTGATTCAGGATATGGGTGTCAAACTTGGCTCATGACACCTCTGTGGAATCATATGCAAATTTTTCAAACACTCCGAGGTAGCGCCACCTGTGGAGTTCAGCTCTAGTGAAAACAAATATAAACCTTTCACCAAAGTCTAGAGGTAAGTACAAGAAAAACAAATGGGGTCACACTGAGCGATTCCACAATAGTAAAGAGTAATGAAATCTCTTCTTACATGTGCAAATTCTGTAATTAAAGGAGGAATCCAGTATTCACACGAAAAACTCTAGATAGAGACTCAAAAAAAAAGAAAAACATAGATTGTACAAACACCATGAGTGTTTAATGAGGTATATCAATCACATATTTTGTGGAGTAAACATAGCAGGATATGGACACTATGGTCCTACGTCGATCACTCTGGTTGGCACTGATAATAACCTCAAAGTATTCTTGAAACTCAAAAGTGAACAATCGTGCAACGCTGTATGTTTAAAAGACAGGGTTTTATTACAGGTCTACACTCACATGGAAAAAGTATAATACAGCATGAAACACCTAAGCGGGTGTGATGATAAAACACTGGAAATATGGATGACTGCAAAGAGTAATACTTGCTATCAGCTTAAACATTGGGCACCGGCTCCTCCAGAAAGCAAATAGATGTCAGACAGCAATAAATATCCCAGGCTCTCCACAGGGTACAGTGAGGTAATATTCTTAGTTGCTTAAACGTGTTTTCGGACCCTTAATGTTCTTCATTAGAAGCTAAGGACACCATCTCCATGGAGCTTTTTTGAATGCTGGAAAGTGATTGACAGGTGGTTGCCAGTTGTCAGAGGGACATCCGCCGGAAGTGGCCAGTCCATCCGAAATACATATTATTATTATAATTTTATTTATAAGGTGCCACAAGTGTTTTGCAGCACGTACAATGGAACAGTACAGGGAGAAAAAACTTGGCATAACATAGAAGAAATAACAAAAATAAAGAGCGCCACATCAATATCAAAAGCAATTCAATATCTTAAATTACATTTAAGGAAAAACAATACTTTTTGAAAGGCACAGATTCTGCTCCCAATAGTTATATTAAGTCCCAATCCAACAGGGCAGCCCTAAGTATGTTAGAATCCTTTCAGCGTCTGTCATCAGAAGCAGAAGTGATCAAATGCGCTCCATAGTGGTGGAAGGACAAGAAATGCGTTCCACAGATGCAGAAATGCTTTTCCTTTATGTATAGACATAAGCCTTCAAAAAATGATGCTTTCCATAAGGAGAGATGCATTCCAGCACTTCGGAAGTGCACATTTTTTATGGAGTAGCAATAATCCCCCAGAACATGGGGAAAAAATCCAAAATCCATATTGCAAAATAGATAAAAAAAAACATAAAAAACACTCTGAACTCCACAGGTGGCGTTACAGGGGAGTTTTTGAAAAATTAGCATATTGTCTATCCTTTTCAACAAAAAAACACTCTGGTTGCTGCAACCATGCTAAAATTTAGAGATCAAAGAAGGGCATGTTTGAAAGATCTTTTTTCATCTGAACCTCCCACCTCTAATACTGGGAGTTTATATCTTTTTCCAAAGATTAATAAATTAGAACAAACGGTTATTAAAGAAAATTGTATTTGGTGGGAAATAAGCACCTTGGAAAAATACCAGGCTGAAGATCTAGTACCTAAAGGTCTAAAAATTATTAAACCACCCTATTTTGAATCTAGTGGTTCTGAATTAAAAAAAGAATGGGACTTCATTTTACACCATTGTTCTAAGAGACTAAGGGGTTTATTCTAGTTCATTCTTTCTGACAAAATCCTTCTTAGATGGACAAAACCATGTGCACTGCAGGGGGGCAGATGTAATATGTGCAGAGAGAATTAGATTTGGGTGAGTTTTTTTGTTTCTGTGCAGGGAAAATACTGACTGCATGATTTTACACTGCAATATAGATCTCACTTTGAAGAAAAACCCCACCCAAATCTAATTCTCTCTGCACAAGTTACATCTGCCCCACCCGCAGTGCACATGGTTTTGTCCATCTAAGAAGGATTTTGTCAGTAAGAATTAACTAGAATAACCCCCTAACTGACTTAATAATTAAAGAACGCAAGGAGACCCTATGTCATTTGAACAATGAAATTTATGATCTATATAAAACATTAGAACCTTTAAGAGACTCCATCAAATTAAAATTAGCAGAGAATAAGATGTTAGAATGATTAAACAAAGAATGTAAAGAGTTGAAAGAAAATAAAGAAATATTTGAGAGACATAAATTTAGCTAAAGAAGAAAAAAATCCTGAAAATCATCGACCACCAAATATTAAGGAAGATTTCCCCTTTAATTCCAACTCTAGACATACATCACATCCTTACCAAAGAAGGGTGATCTATCCTGAAGGTCAAAGAAGATATTTTAGAAATAATAGGAGTGACAGATAGGATACCAACAAGTATGATACCTTTAGAAGATCATCTTTTCATAGAATTAGTAAGCAGGACTGTACTCCTTACCATACCAATGAACAGCTACATTTTGGAAGATCTAATAGAGAGTACAGACCCCACAGACCAATCAGAAATAGTCATACCTATGAGTATCACTATGAATATCAATATCCAAAAAAGTATGCATGAAGGAGTAATAAAAGAGATCCAACACAACATTGGATATGTAACAATAATAAATATAGGGTTCTAAATGATTTAGACACTGAAAATAGTTTCACTACTTTTTTTAGATTACAGCACACACAGAGGGAGAAACTGGTAAACGTGACCACCCCGAGAAATAAAAAGACCCCAAAAAATGATGAAAAAGGGGAGGAAAAACAAAAACAAAAATAATAACAGAAATATGGTCCACAAAATGGACTGTTTAGATATCTATGTAGATCTAATAAAATATATGCATAAACTAACTCTAAAAAAGATATTTTTTAATAAAGATCCTGAAAAAGAGGATACTGGAGATCTGAATTTAGGACTAAATCCACATTCTACCCTAGCAGCAAAAAAGGATGCTTCTTTGATTACTTTAGTAGAATGGTATTGGAGGAGGTACAACAAACATTAAAAAGAAAAAGGAAGAACTGTAATTTGACACAAAAAAAATGTGCAGTGTTAAAATCGTTGAAAGAAGAAAATGACCTCATTATTAAATCAGCGGATAGAGGTGGAGGGGTAGTCCTTGTGGATAAAGTGGATTATATTAATGAAATTAATAAACAACTTTCAGAGGGGAATACTGTACTTATGAAAAACTTAAATCTGACCTCTCTACAAAAATAGCAAATTATTTATTAGAATTAACAACACAGGCTCTAAATAGAAATTTTATTCTAAAAATGAATGTTTTTATGAACATAAAAAAATCCATCCACCCCAACTTTCTACACTCTACCCAAGATCCGCAAAGACCCCCGATAGTTTCGGGTACAAGCAGTATAACCTCTAACTTATTTGTGGTTATTGATTTTTATTTACAACCGTTGGTCAAAGAAACGAAAGCCTATCTGAAAGACACGGGAGAACTTTTAAGAGTATTGGAAACAGTAGAGTATACCCTAGTAAGCGTTGACGTTTGAACACTCTATACGATCATCAGAGATGAAAAGGGACTAGAGGCCATTTCATATTTCCTAAATAAATCTGACTACTCAGGATCTTAAGACCTTTATTTTGGATGATTGGTATCAAATTCATATTGAAAAACAATTTCTTTTATTTTGAGGGTACTTACTACATTCAATCCATCGGGACTGCTATGGGCACCAGATTGGCCCCTAATTATGCAAACCTCTTCATAGCCTACTGGGAAGATCTTATAGTGTGGCATGGAGGGGTTCTGGGGGTGAATCTGTTGCTCTGGCGAAGATTATATATCGATGATATTTTGTTTTTCTGGAGGGGGACCTCTGAAGATCTAAATATTTTCTGGCAAGACTGTAACCTCAACAAATTGAATATTAATTTGGTATTCTCCACCAGTAAGGAACTAATTACCTTCTTGGGTCTTACCTTATATATTAAAAATAATAAGCTGGAAACTAGAATTTACAGAAAGTCTACCGATTGTAACGGCTATATTGAAAGATCAGCATGCTAATCAACATCAACATCATGCTAATTGGCTGGATGGCATCCCACATAGTCAATTTATAAGATCCAAAATAAACTGTACTGAACAGGAGGAATGTGAAAAACAGATGAAAGAAATCAGTCAAAGGTTTATTGCTAAAATATATAACAAATAAATGATATAAAAAGTGCATGATAAAGTATCCATCGTATCACGTAAAGACCTTTTAGAAGGTAAAAAAAAGAAGTTTCTCAAAAAAAATCAATGGTAATACCAAATGGGTCAACATAAAGAAATTTAATACATTTAAAAAAAAAAAAAACACTGGAAAAAATTAAAACAAGATCCTACCATCGGTAGTAAATTGCCCTCCAGACCATCTTTAATTTATAGAAGAGCACATTCTATAAAGGACAATATTGTTAGCAGTGCAGTTGAACCACAAACCAGGAGTAGCATTAGAAATAAATGTTTTTTATAGGTGTGGGGTTTGTAAGATATGTAAATGTACTAAAGGAGTGAGTAAAATTAATGATTTTATAGTAAATGGTTTTAATTACCCCATCAAAGGTTTTATCACGTGCAACTCTAAAAATATTATTTATGGCATAGAGTACACTTGTGGTCTTATATATGTTGGCAAAATGACAAGGGGTATGAAAACCAGTTTAGCTTAACATGTATATAATGTACAAAAGGGTCTTAAACACATACCCTGTCGGTTAACTTAAACATAACTGTGACCCTAGTAAAATAAGAACTTTTTGGGGAATACAACTTTTAAAATCCACTTGGAGATGCAAGAATTTCAAACAAAGATTATCAAAAGCAGAAATAAAATGGATTTATAAATTAAAAACACTTGTTCCAAATGGTAGAGAATTTCTTGTTGTATCTGCGCACTGAGATTGATGTTATGACTTGCTGCGAACACTTATGGATCTGACTGGGATCCAATCTTTTTGAACGTATATAATATTTGTGGGTAATGCTGGGTACACACCAGGACGACTAGGGCCCGATCCCCACAATCTAGATCCAATTCCGATCAATTGGATGTAGATTGTGTGCTGATTGGGCCCTTTTCTGACCTGGTGTGGACCGATACCGATCCGATGCGCGGTCCCGCGGGTCGGTCGGTCGTTATTGAGATCCTACCTGCTGCAGGTAGGATCTCAATGACGACCATACAGCCGGGTGCGGGTCGCCATCGGATTGGACCCGCTCACGGTGCACATCGTGAGCGGGTCGTGCCCCCCCCGCGTCACCGTGAGCGGGTCGGACGAGACACTGACGACCCGCTCACGATGTGCATCGTGAGCGGGTCATCCTGGTGTGTACCCTACATTAGTGTCGCGCTCTGTCTTAATTGTTAATCAATATGCAGTGAATATACATATATATGGGTGCATATGGCTGTATACAGTAGAAATTGGTAATAGACTCAGTATGTTTGCAATTGTAATTTACTTTAAGCAAGGATTCAATTAAAATGTACACAATTGGCCACAAAAAGTGTCAATTGGTCATAAGCATAAATTGGATAGTATGTATGCTCAGTCCTGTGAAATGTTTTTAGACATGCCAAATGAGTGTCCCATTTTAGCACGTTAAATTTTACATGGTATTTTTAATATTGTACATAAACATAGCATATAACAATAAAATAACAATCATGATGTACAAAGATCAATAAGCATGAGTATCTTTACATTATGGCAACAAATATATGGTGAAAAGATCAATGGTATCTTTACATTATGAAATCAATAAAATTATATTTGGGGGTCTGCCTTGCCTCTGTCATGCAGTGCCAGATTAAAGCCCACATGCGCCTGGAGCTGAAATGTATGAATGATTTATTCAAGATGGATTACAGGCACTATGGGCCTGGTAATAAAAATAATCAAGGACATGTTGTGAGAAGAGATGGAAGTATTTACTAGACACTCTCTCTGTTGCCAATGCTTTACTGAGTCCTTATATTATGTATATTTTGATTGGCCAGTAAATAATGGTATTATAGCCACAGTGCATTATATACACCAGTGATCCTCAGAGTGGCCAAAACACTGAGATTAGCGCTGTTCCTGTTCCTCTCACAGATAGGAAGTTGGCAATTTTTCTCAGCAAAGATTTCCCTTAACCAGCTTTCCTGTCAGGGCCACTATCACAGCTGGGGGGACCGACTGGCCCCAATACTTTGACAGACAAGGCGGGGCCCAGGCCTCTCATATTGCCAGCCAGCCAGCCCACCTGCTATTTATGCAGCAGCTGAAACCCTGGCTGGTACCCTGCCTGCCAGTCCGTGTGTTGTCATTCGGTGCCACTAGAGAATGGAGCCACTAGAGGAGAATGGAGCTAGACAACCGAGGAGCAGCCTGTATCTGGAGCAGGCAGAAGAAAGGTAAGTTTGCTGGCTAGCAGAGAGAAGGAGATAGACTGCAGAGTCAGTGTGTGTGTGTGCATGTATAGCTGCAGAGTATATGTGTGTGCATGGATGCAGAGTGTGTGGGTATGTGTGTGACTGCAAGGTGTGCAAATGACAAGTGGGGAAATTCTGTAAGGAGCGCTATCACTGGGAGAACTGTGTATGGGGGAACAACCACCAGGGCACTATGTAAGGGGAACTACCATTTGAGTTACAGTGTAATGTGCACTACCAATGGGGCACTGTGTAAGAGCTACTAACAGTGGAGTAACTACCAAGGGTGCATCTGCTCTGGGGCCCTGGTTGCTGCGAGGGCCTGCAGGTACCCCTGCACCCAGTCACAACTCCCCCCCCCCAAGAATGTGGCTGCTCATAACAAACCCTCTTTCCCATCATTCCTCTGAAGCTGCATAGAGGATATAGTAGGGGGCTCTGAGTAAATTTAGAGGGCATAGTCTAATGCCTGGAAGTGCCTGCACCCATCAGTGTCCTGGCCCCCTTATATACTGTTGGGCACCGCAGCCACCGTCCCTCCTCTGTGTACTGGAGCACTCCTAGTTCTGGGTGTGCTGGAGGCTTGTGCACTGGGGCTGGCGGCGGACGGTGGCTACCGGGCAGGCGGCAGGGAGGCGTTGGGACATTGCTAGGCCAAGCCCCGAACTTCTGCCCGGTGGCTGGCAGCAGCAGCATGTTACCCATGCCTGGAGGCAGGGTAATTCATATTTAAACCCTCGACACTGGGTTATGGGTGCCGGTTAAAGCATCCTCAGCTTGCTGTGTCATGTGTTCCTAGCTTGCAGTGTCCTTGCCAGATGCTGCGGTCAGCTTTCTTTCAGATAAGTCAGGGTTTTTCCCTGAAGTCTTAATTTATGTATTGTTACATTTACTATTCATTATCATCCAGGTAGATCTTCTTACATTGTTGCATTTGTGTTTTAGGTACCTACTGTGCATTGTTGCACCCTCAGGGTTTATTACCCACATCTAGGAAGGCCGTGTGTACCCATATAACCTCCCTATTCTTGCAGCATCTCAAACTCCTGCGAGCGGCCTTTTCCCACCTAAGACCTAGCGACATCGGTCTGGGGCCGGACTTAAGTCGGCCCCACAAACTAGGCTGTTATAGGTGAAGCCTTAGCCCGCAGGAAGCAAGCAGGACCTTTGAGCTGCTGCAACAGGGCCACACACACGGTCTCTCATAACATATACATTACATCATGCTGTTCCAATCACGGGCAGCAGTGTTCCTCGGTGGGGGGAGGGGTTGGGAACACCTTATTCTAAAAGTTGAGACGTATGTACCAATAGCTGCATCAGTAGATGACACTGAAATGAGTATCTGGGTGGCAGTGGCAGGATTTGGTTTATGTAAGAGCAGTAAAAGCACATGAAGAGGCAAGGCCAGATCACCTGGCTGGGTGTTTCCCTCACCCTGCGGCATGCACTTTATTACACTGATGTGCTCCCTAACCCTCTCCTCCCCCCTTCCCCCAGCAAGCTAATCCTAACCCTCATACCCTGCTGCCTAATTCCCCCCCCCAGCAGCCTAACACACCCCACATATATACAAACACACCAGTCACTCTTACCTTTAAAACATTTGCAGAGTGCAGTCTCACTAATTGTGTGGGCCTGTAATTCCAGCAGCCTCTCCTCTGTGTCCACTTCCTCTTTATTAGGAAGCACTTAAACTCATGTAGCTCCGCACATTTAGCCCCGGCCGGTCCTTGTAGCTCCACCCACCCGCCAAGCAGGGATGCAGGGCAGTTTCAGCTCACCTGCTGGCTAGGTGTCTGAGGGGGGAGTGTAGGGGCTGAATGTTGAGCAGGTGGAGGAGTGGAGCAGAGACGTGGCCGTTTTGTGGCCCTCAGATCAGCAGGACCCGGGATGGCTGTACTCTTTGACCCCTCCTGTCACTGGGCCTGTGTGGAAGCCACCTCCACTACTGCTGAGGACACTGAGGATCCTGGGACATGTGACAGCCTCCTGTCCTGCTGATGCTCCTGGAGGTAATCACGTATTCTCACCACACAGTGCTGACAGTGAATCTCCTTGGGAATAGCAGCAGCCAGGTACAGTCTCATGGCCATACACAGCTGGCCCCAGGATGCTGAAATTGTACTGGCCTGCCCCCCGGCCCAGCCTGCCACTGGTTGGGGTGGGCTGTTTTGGGGCCCCTCAGATCGGCAGGGCCCGAGTCAGCTGTCCCCTTTGGCTCCCCCTGTCGCTGGGCCTAGGTAAATGTGTTTTATATTGCTAAATCGCTGTTATAAAAGTTTTGCTTTTGTCTCTCTGCCGCCGCACATGTGGCTCAAAAACAATAAAATTATTACAGCGTGGTGGCAGGTGACAGGTCACTGCTGCAAGGCGCCTTCACACATAGAAAAGCCTTGGCTGCCTACTCACCCCCGCCTCCCCGTGTTTGTCCATCAGGAGCAGGGCTGGCTCTGACTGTAGCGCACGGGCAAATGCTGCACCTCCGTACGCGTTCTCTTGTGACCGCTCCCTAATGAGATAATGAGCATGCCATTGACCTCATGAGGCGCAACATCACCTGGCGGCACTCTCAGAGGAAGGGAGGGACACACACTGTGTAATAGTGGCGGACAAGATGGGGCAGGCACAGTTAAACATACTACAAACTGCTACTGTCCGCTATCAAACTGAGCCGACCCTTGGTTTGAAATGGATGCCCTAGGCATTTGCTTAGTTTGCCTATGCCTAGGGCCGGCTCTGCTTAATCCGGCCCTTCGTGTCACGTGCAGGAGGTTTTGTGTACCCACCACATGTCTCAACACTACGGCGTGGTGGTGCGATTGGAGAGGTACTCCCAGGCGTCCTCTGATATGCTACTTATAGTGGATGCAGCAGGCCATACCTCAGTTGGTCTTTGCCCACTTAAAAGGGTGTGTATATGGACAACAGCACTGTGCTTATAGTTATAGATATAAAACCAAATGTTTTTAATTAGAATTGTGTCTACTTGCAAACAGCCACAACATTTAACCGGTGCTTTTCTGTTTAAATAGTTGGGCCGTGCAAAATGTTTAACAAGTAAGACAAAGTGTGAGGATCACAGAAAAAAAGCCATCCTTGCCGTCAAACCCCTTCACCGGCCACTCGCCATATTCTATGTTCCAGGGAAAGTCCCTTAAATGGCGAGGTTCACCGCAAATGCAGTGATCCCACTGCATTATGTGGCGAGCCGCGCCATTTTATTGGGTACACTCGCCGCTTCCACTTCGCCTCAAGGAGCTTCACTGATGAAGCGTCTAACCCCCTCCCCCACATGCCGCATCTAGCGACATACATCAGTTGCACCACGTACAGGGACTAGGAAACCGGCAGATACCCTCCTTCCAGAGCCGCACTGAAGCCAGCCGTGATCCCAGCTCACCCGCGCTACAAATAGGGACACGAGCAACAGCCGCTCAGAGTGGAGGAGTAGCAATTACTGCCGGACACCCTCCCCGCAGATAGGAGCTAAGTATAACGGCTGCCCCCGGGATCATAATTGTATATTTGACCTTAAACTTTCACTCTCACAGCACACTAGTTTGATCAGCATTTGGGCAAGTGTCTCCACGTTCTCCCTCATACAGGATTTGCGGCTGACAGGCATTGCCCTTTAATTGCATTTTGTAACATATGCCTAATTAAACTGTGTATTGCATACGTCTGAAATACAGCATTTCCCAGCAACTTTAACCAGACATCAGAAGAGGCAGCTATAATTCCTTTTTCTGCATACAAACGGCGGTTTTGGGGAATATTCTTTTTCCCTCACAATGGGGCAGATTTATTAAGCTTGGAGAAGAGATAAACTGGAGATAAAGCGGAGAAAAGGTAAAAGGAGATAAAGCACCAGCCAATCAGCTGTGTTTGAAAAAGACAGTTGGGAGTTGATTGGCTGGTGCTTTATCTCCTTTTACCTTTTCTCCGCTTTATCTCCAGTTTATCTCTTCTCCAAGCTTAATAAATCTGCCCTAATAACTCATATGACAACCGTTAATTGAGTGTTTTCGTGCACTAAGATTTTGCCCTTAACAAACCATTACAGTATATTGTTAAAAATTTAAATTCATGAACATGTAAACTATCCTTACTTTTCATTTCAATTTTCAGTGAGGCTAATTATAGTCTCACATTTTCAGGTTCTTCCTCCTCTGCCTGGGATCGCTCCTTTCCCACCAATGCCACAGGCAAGTGGGTAAAAATCAGCATTGTGGGCTAGAAGGGGGATTACCCCTTACATCATTTACTTAAATCTCTTCTGGGCACTCTCATTGGGGATTATATGTGTGCAGCTTTCCTGCAATGACCTAGTGTTAACCAGGTGACTCCACACACTGGCCTTTATTCTGATCTGTGCGGAAATTCCCGCATTCTTACGGAGCGGTCCGCACGCCACGGTGTTTTGCCGCATGCGGCCATCGTCCGTAGAAACGCCCACGTGTCCTCCGCATTCGGACGGACTCACTCTTTAAGAACAGGGCGTGTTTACGGACGACATACAAAGCATGCGTGTGCGGGAGAAACACTCCGATTCGGCACGGTATTACTGAGTATTACAGAGTATTCTCGGGAATACCGCATCCGAACGGGAGCCAAGCGGTGCTACCGCACGTAAGCGGAGTATTTACGCCAAACAACCCACTATGAAGTATCTTCTGCTATACATCACATGACCCACTTATTCAATTACCTATCCTCATAAAAAACTTCTTATTTTGAATTGGAATCAATTAGATGCCAATATATCCTTACAAGCATGCCTAACACATGCATTGCACACATTAACCCTTACAGCAATTGAAGTGCAATGGTTTCAATTAAAGCACTGACAAGCGTCCTATTAGTGAGTAATGAGTAAAGGAGTAGATTCTATTGGGTTCAGGTGTTAATGGTTGTAGTCATTAGGCGTACGTTCGCCTACCGCATGAACGAGTGGTGTCCGCAAAGCAATAGTACACTTGTGGACACCGCACATTTCTGCCCTTTTTGATCGCGTGCATTCGGAGTGGTTTCCGAATGTACGCCCCCCAACATAAGTGTACTCCCCCGTGTCCGCCCATGTTTCCGCCCCGTTTTGCCCACTTTGAAACTACGCCCATGTGTCATTCCGCATGACGCCCATAATACGCCCCTATTTCCCGAATGATAGCGGTGAACAGTTCTGGACGGGATTTGGCCGAACTGGTACCGAGTCAATGCGTGGCACATGCGCGTAGCGTTCTCCACGCATGTGCAGACGCCGTAAAGACGCGATCCGAAAGTACGCGGTAAAGTCCGCGTCAATCAGAATAAGGGCCACTGAGCTCCAACAGCAGAAGCCCTCTTACACCTTCAGTAGGCAAAATAAATCTGGCATACATTGGCACAGGTGCATTTCCTTGCAAGCAGCAGCAGCAGCAGATTTAAAGGAGATTATTTTTTTCTCCCTTTCTTATCTTCTCCTACAAATGCAATTTATGCGTCTACGAATCACCTACTGTAATTGATTCAATCTTTTTTTTTATTTCTATATGAAAAGTTTTTAATCAATAAAGATAAACAATATAAACACTATTAGGGTGTACAACAGTTAAAAATTAATAATAAACTTTGAAACACAATATAAAACTATTAAAATAAAGCTGCATTTGCTATAGAGTAATACAGTTGATTGATTCAATCTTAATCATGTACTGAACAAGAAACAACACAAGCACACATTTAGAAACCAATGTCTAAAGGAGTTTTGTTATTACGTCCGCAGTATGAGAAATGGATAATTGATTTACAGCTAATTTTCCTGCTTATCTTGTTTATTGATATATCTGATTAACCAGCAGGAAGATCTATCACATAAAAGACCCACTAGGATTAATGGGTTTTCCTACTTAGTGTCTAGTTGTCAATTAAACATAAATTTTCTTCCTACATATTTTTGCCTTTGCTATTTAAAAGCCAGGGAGATTTTTCAATTAAGTGTCTTGCATTTATAATTATTGGCTCACTACAAAGCCGTGTGTATGAAAATAGTAGTAGTTTGTTTATTTATAAGGCGCCACAAAGTGTTCGCAGCGCCGTACAAAGCAAATAAAAAACTAATTACAAGGTAACGTACATGGTGTGCTGATAAAATACAGCATAAATAGGGGTAGAACTAAAATCAGGATCAGTTCTGAAGTAGGTGTCGAAATTGTCGAGGAGACTGAACATGAAGTAGAGGAAGGGAAGAACAGGACAGGGGCACAGGTGAGGTAATGAGGTAGGGTGAGTACGTGAGGAAGGAGGGCCCTACTCATAAGAGTTAACAGACTAAAAGGAGGTGGGTGGACGAATGAAAAAGCAATAGGATAAGTAGGAACGGATGGGAACATATGGAGGGGTAGGGTAGGCAGGATAGGAGGAGCGAAAGAGGTTAGGAGGAGGAGGAGGAGGGATAGGCTAGTCAGAAGAAGTTGGTTACAGTGGGTGTAAGACACCAGAGAGTTATCTTACATCTGCGAGCGCTTGCAAAATCATTCGATGGTCGGCGACCATTGAATGATTTTGCCCCCACATGTAAGACTGTGAATGGATGTTAATGCTAAACATCCATTCACATGCGTGCAGGGGGCGGGTGTTTGTGCGGGCGCTAAACAGAGGATCTGCAAAGCTTTATGAGTCAATCAGAATCAACCCCTTAACGTGGTGTACGGGCACAATAGCAGACATTTCAGCAAAGAGTCTGCTCAGATCAAGCCATAACCTTGCTAACACTGCCATGCTCACATACTAAGCCTATATCATCAAATCCAATTGTTCAAATATAAGCACATCAATTGCAGTGTAAGCTATAAGCCTGGTTGTGGTTTTGTGTGTGTGGCTTGCAATTACTGCAACTAATTGTATGTAATATGAATAAAATAAAAACCTATGCATTAAAACAATATCCCCCCCCCCTAGTTTGGATGCATAATAATAGCTTATCTCTAAGACACTGGAACTGCTCCCATAAATGTTTTTGCTATTTGTGTAGGCTGAGTCATTGCCAGATATGAGAGTGATTTCCAAATTCTGCAGGTGTCCAAGCTCTGCTTCCTGTTATCTGCTTTCTCTGTAACATGGATTGGACAGACGCCATGAATTTAGAAAGTGCAGGTGAGGATGGGCCACACATAAAATATATATTTATGTTTGATCTCTAGTTTTTATATGGAATTTGGGTTTGGCATGGTTATAACCCACATCTATATACCCAATGAGTGCACATGAGAAAATAAATAATCCATACATTTATCACCAATATACTCTCATAGCAGAATTAAATGTAATATATGTTAAAGGGTTCCTCTATATAATGAAATATTAGAGTTTTATTCTTTACGAAAAATTGAGTATAATAAATACCACTTGCTAGGCATCTACTTAACCCCTATGCTGTACTGCAGCACTGTTGAAGTGCCCATTAATGAAATACGTATTTGGGACAGAAACAGCCAATACGGTCACCACACTCATGACAGCTATTAGTAACAGACACAAGCATTGTACTTGCAGACATAGCTGCCTTCATGGAGAACTCTAGCAATCCACCAATCATCATGCTGACGGCCATTCACAGTCTTGCTGTAGGCATGGATGCCCTTAGAGCAGGGGTCCTCAAACTATTTTGCTCTGGGACCCCATCAGACAATAAAAATAATTACGGGACCCAGCAAGTTACTGCAGAAGGTCATCACATCACATTTATTTATTACCAGTTTCTTATATAGCGCATACATATTCCGCAATGCTTACATGTGTAGGCAACAGACAGCACAAACATGGCAGCATTGTGGAGGCACAAAATGATGGGAGGAGTCTAAAATAACAGACAATTCAATAGATTTTTCAGACTCCTTGAATCACTGACTGAGATTAGAAAAGTCATAAGCCTGATAGTCAGCAACATGGAGTCGGGACCCCATACTGAGAAGGTCGGGACCCACAGTTTGAGAACTGCTGCGTTGTTATTGCCTGTTATTGTCTGTCTGCTGCCAGCACTAATTCTGGATAGTTGCTTGTCATTGGATAGATACCTTTGCAATCTAGCAGCTGTCCCAGTATACCGGCTATCAGAAGACCTGCAGCAGTATTCCCAAGGTCCAAATTCTGACAGGGGCTCGGTAAGTATATATACCCTCTCTCCCTAATCCATTAACCGAGCCCTCACTGTTTCTAGCCCCACCACCATGCTAACAATCCCCAGCATACTTATGATCGGTTACAGTGATTTGCGCTGATGTTGTGGCCCCTGGTCAGGACTCCAGTGCCATGATTTTGACAGCCGACCTCCCAACCACTAGTATGCTCAACACATCCCAGATATATAATGCTTTCAACTGAAAACCTGTCCTGGGGGCATCTTATATACCAGTAGCCAGATGTGTGCACATACATCTTGGTTTTGCTGCGCCATGTACAGTATGGCACAATTTGGCACACCTTGGACTCTAATCTATTACTTTATACAAGTTCTACTGCTGCAAAAAAAATGAGTGTGTGAAAAATTCCAGTGTGTGGATTTTTACTTATGTATAACAAGAGCTACTGCACCTTCACATACTAATCACACTCCTATCAGGAAATAGGCAGTGCTGCCTATTAGTCAAGTCTCCATGGCCCCTGATTAATAGAATATAAAAACCTTAAACAACCTAAAACCTCTAACTAATATAACAGGTATTAGTCTTATTTAATTAGACACATTTTAATGCCAGCCTAGATGGGGGTAATTGGGGAAGTGAATGAGTCAGACACATGTCAGGTGATTTTCACATTCTAGCGATGTGGCCTTTGGACCTTATTCTGGTTCACACGCAGCTCTGTGAATCTTGCAGCGCTGTGTGTGATTTTAACGCTGCCGGCCAAGACCCCCCCCCCCCCACTTTGCTCGTGGTTTTCCCCACGTGGCTGCGAATGGATGTTTTGCACAAACATCCATTCGCAGCCTTGGGTTTGATGACCAAATCATTCAATGGTCCCAACCCAATTTTGGTAAGTACACGCAAAACTAACTCTCAAGTGCTTTTGCTTTGCGTGCGCCCTGTTCAGGAACAGGGCGGGCCAGCTGACATCCTGGGTGTTGTCAGCTGCCCATGTCCGGCAGACACGTCACTGACAAATTTCTAAGGGAACAACCATGAAACGCTGGGTGTTTCCATGGGCGCGTCCACCCACCGCCACCCCACACCTGCACTCTAGGGTGAGGACAGGACGACAAACTATCAGCTCACCGTGCCCGCTCGCACCAGCCGTCTGAACATGCACATAAATGCGCAGACACCAAATATTGATGGGATTAGAATCAGGCCCTTTGTGTGTTTCCTAAATCTGTTTTGTGTGATTCAAAATGATCCTTTGAGAATGGTATTGTGTGTGTTTTATTTTTTGGGTTCTAATTGAATACTTTAGCAGAAACAGAAAAGATCATCCACTAAATGGGGAATTCCTAAAAAGCAACTTTAAGCTTAAATAAAGCAATATTGTATATACTGTACAGAACAATACTCAAGAAATGATAAAATGTTCATGTACAGTTTTATTAAATACTCCACAGGTAAAAGAGGAAGGCATGTGCATAAAATACACATTTTATTATTAAAATGGTATAATAAGTGTAACGTGAAAAAGTGCACAGTACAGTATTGTAGTGTATATTAAAATAAATAGGACTTTGTCCACCTTGAATCATGAGGATGTCTGGAATTCATTCTGGAACTTTTGCTTTATGATGTCACCAGAGGCGTACCTAGATATTAGTAGGCCCCATAGCAAATGTTTGTAAGGGCCCCCTATTTAGCAACTGTTGGTGATAAATGTATGTAAAACATATTAGTTAGACAGCAAAATATGGGCCCCCTTCAGCTCTGGGCCCCATAGCACCTATGGTAGTTACACCCTTGGATGTCACTAAAGTACAGTAAAGTATATCAGTTTTTCTAATAAACATATAGTACATGGTTTAGTTATGGCCTCTTTTAAAATGAGTATACTGTATAATGCTCCTAAATATATGTTTAGAAAATGTAATGACACAAGCCATAGAAAAAAGTTGTGTTATATCAGATTATTTAGCTGTCTAATCAGCTGAATGTTCTAATGGGAGTACAGTATGTTTTTTAGGATAATCTATACTCATATTTCTAACATGGGCAAGGACAGTGAGATACTGCATGTTGTATTTCGTATCCTACACCGTTTCACTGTGCACATGTGCTTATGCAGAGTGGTGCAACTCTGCCATATCCCCAGTCTGCATCTGGAATGGAGGGGTGGGGACAGGAATGGGTGTTCCAAACTAGGCCAATTACAGTAAGGCACTATTTACACTGACAGAACAGGCCAGGAGTGTAGACAATATTTTGTGGGCCCCAAACCAACATTTTGTAGGGGCCCATTTGTGCTTAAAACTAATCTCTACTGAGATTGCTTGCAGTACTTATAACTATTTAATTAACTTGGGAATGGGAAATAATACTGATCAAGCAATGTTAACTTATATATTGCTTTAACTATATAAGAACTAGCAAACACATAAAAAAGTTCCCTTTAATTTAATCAATGCCAAATAAATGACATTAAGATAATGGTTGAAGTGCTGTAACTGCCATATATTTCATAGGACTGGGTTGTCTTTTAGCACTTGTCAGAGTTTCATATAATGTCCCTTGTCATGGGGAACAAACCAGCAGAGCCCTAATCTTTTAAAAATCAGCAATTTGAATACTTTTAGTCACATCAAAGACATCAAGCAACAATGTGGAAATGTAACGCTCATTACAAAGGAGCGATGATTAGGGTTTAAGGTAGATGAAAGTCTCTGGTTAGAAAATAGGGATTTTCATTTTAGTGAAACTTTAGCCAGTTGCTGGCAGGGACAACAAAGAGACTGAACTGTATAGCTTATATTTAGCCGAAAGATACTCACTCTCTGCAACACACTGCAAGCTTGGATGCTCTTAATTAGCTATGTTGCATGTTATAGAGACTAAGCGGAAGGTATTACATTTTTCTTGGACCTTTTATAAGCATCCTAGAAGGAAGCAATTCTGAAAATGATTGAAGTTTGTCCATGGTGTAGAAATATGGAATTATATTAGTCATGTTTCTTTAGAGGATTGCACAAATTTATTAATCTTGTATATTTTATTGGGGAAAGAATTAAGCATGCTAGGTATGTTAGCATTTGCAGTGGCACATGGGAGGAAAAAAAAAAATCTGGTCTGTGGGTCAGATTCAGGCCTGTAAGTACAGGTCCAAATTCAGTGTGTGTGTGTGTGTGAGGGGGGGGGGGGGGGGGGGGGGTGGTGTCTGCAAATGTGCATACCCCCCCTGAGCGAACGCCTTTGGCGAGATTTTCACCTTCCAGAGCATTCACAAATTGAGTGATAGGCAGGGGTAAGGGGGTGTTTGCTGGGGTCCGCGCATTATTTCATGGGTGTGCTTATTGAAACACTGGGTAGATCCCAGCAAATGCAGGCATGGCCCTACCTGCTTGGGGCGGGCAGATGACATCACATGACGTCAGCTCCTGTCCTGAATTTGTTCAGAAGCGTCCATCAGAAAAGTATATGCTTACTGTTCATTACGAACAGAGGAAAAACCATTCAATGGTGAGTAAACATCAATTGATTTCTCCTCTGTGCGGGCACATGCAAGTGTAAGCGTACACATCTGCTTGCATCGTAGTGGCAGGGGGGCCGTGTGTTCGGGGGGTGGGGGGGGGTGGTGTTTACCGGCTTGCTCCACAGGGAATACACGCATCCTAGCGAGCAGGTCAGAATTACCCCATATGTTATCTAGCACATGGGATAAGCGGGCCTTTTGCGCTTCAGCCATCCCAGGATAAAATATAAATTGAATCAAGCGATACTAATGACTACTGGATCAAACCAGTGAAACAATAACTGAATTATGAGGTTCAAATAGGATTGTTCGCAATCAGCATGATTTCTCCAGAGAACAGATGTACAGCTGTGCCAGATTGCATGGTACATGTGAAAAGGTTAATGGATAGGCCCCATCCTCTGCACAGAGACGCCTTCTGCCGCCACTCACTGATCAGTCACACCATTGGTCCTTCGAGTACTCCTATGCGGTCTCACATGAAGCTGCTCTCCTATTACACCAGGGCATCTTCAGCTGTGAACAAATCAACAGTAGCCAAACAGGAAACACCCTAAAAATTACCTGTAAACGAACGATCAGTAATTAATCCCTACCACCCCTCCTTACAAGTTTACATTTCTTACCCTCTTAAAATGTAACTTTATTAAAACAGTTCATGGCTGTCAAATGTTTGCTGTGTAACATTTCCAACAAATTGAAGCTCATTAAGGACATCCTTATCTAGGTGAAAAACAACATGAAGGCCCAGTTTAGAGAGCCCCCTTCCTCCCGTTGGAGTGTAGATAGAGACGGACTAATCCACCTCAGTTTACAGGTAAATTAGAGAATAAACCCCAATTCACCTACTCAGTGAATGGGTTAAAGGGAGTGAAGAATCTGTGTGCGAGCACTGCAATAGATATAGGAAATACACCAGTATTTATTTGTATAAGTGCTAAAATTATTATTTTTTCTTTGTATGGCTATTGTGGTGATAATCAGAATCAACATTAAGACTAGGAACACACCCAGCTGATATACCATGCTGCTTTTACACACTGAGGGGTACGGCAGCGCAAGGTACCATGGCATGCTGCGTTTCAGGGTGGACACCTGCCGTTTTCTAGGAGTGTTAGAGAAGATGCAGTTGTGCCCAGGCATTTTAAGGGAGGGTGTGTGATGTCAGCCTCGGCCTCGATTAGCCTGTCTCTGGTGCGGATTAGTGGAAGAGTCAGACTTATCAGAGTCACTGCAATAATGAGGCACAGTTACTACAATAGGCACTGTTACAGTGTGTGTTACAGTGTGTGTTACAGTGTGTGTTTCAGCACCGTAATCCTATGGTCATGAGCTTCTCAGAAGATATTTGGTAGTTCATGTACTGAAGACATTAATCACCAAAAAGTGCCTTAAACTCCTCTCTGGGCCTGAGGTTGAGCACCTTCTTCTGCCACAGTCAAAAGTACCAAGAACGAGAGTAGGCAACATTTTTTTTCTACTTTGGGTACCAGAAGTTTGACAAGTTATTTTTTGAGGTGGGCCGCACTATTACAAACATTGGCGTCCCAGAGTTTCCCCACTCACCAGCAGAACTCTCATAATTGGCTAAACAGGTCAGTCGTCAAAATTCAGGACTGCCTCACCAGAATCAGGACAAGTTGCAGAACATCCTGCTCTCTCCGTTCTATCCATTCCCTACTTGCAGCTGCTCTTGTCTTATGTCCACTTGATGATTGCCGGAATTCTGAAATATTTAGGAAAAAATAGGATAGGTAGCATTTCAGCCATAATGTTTAACCCACAGCACTCCCTACCCTCTTATACTGTAATCTCAATTAGATGGGCAATATATACCTCCTGTTCTATGTAGATAATTTGTCTCCTGATCCTATTTATTATAAAATAAGCAACACTGTTTTAAGCATGGGAAACAGCAAAAAAAAAAAAATAATAATTGAAAGGTTATTTTAGTACACAAATAATTGACACCAGTCAAATCACAGTTTATTTATTTGTAATGTATTTTGCTACAAATGCAGATAGTAAATCTTTGTAAGGAGTGTCAGAGTCAAATTTGGTGCGTGGAAGCCGGAAGAGACGGCGTACTGTAGGAGATCGGAGTAGGAGATTATGAACCAGGCCGACAGTACTGGATGAAGCCCAATAGAGCGCCATGCACTGCAGGAAACAAGAGAGGGATCTGTAAATATATATGTAAGTATATGTATGTGTGTGTCCTCATACATCTCTGCTGCATTCAAGCCCCTCTTGGCACAACAGGTTCAGTGACAATGTGATGCAACAAGGACACCTAGGAGACTGTGCTAATTCATTTGCGACACTTGTTTAGCTGTGTGCGGCTGAGTCTCTGATCCTGTATACGAAGTGCTATGTTGCAGCTGTCACTGCTTTTTTCCATGCCAAGTTCTATTGTGCTTCATACAAAGGCTCAGTCGCACAAAGATACCAAGATTTATGTTTTAACTGTTAAATATCTTTCTTCGAGGACGTCAGGGGCCAAAGGGATAACAGTGGGTAGAGAGTGAGGTTACGATCCAATTTAAGCACCAGAAAGGTTAAACTTCTGGCTGCTCACAGACAGCCCTGGCTCCTTCCCTCCTCTACCCCACCTCCTAGGCTAGCTACTCAGTTTTTCCCAAGCCAGGCAAGAGACAAGATAGAAGGAAGAGAAACCCATACAGAAACACATCCAACAAATATATGTGTGTGTGGTTTCTCAACAGAGAAACCGTAACTGTAACATGTGTAAGTACCCTCAACAGAGGAACTTTTAACTAAGTTCACTAAATGGAGGAACTATGAACTTCAATACCAATGAAGCAGGCGCGGCAGCAAGGGATCCCTGTGGCCCCTGATGTCCTCGAAGAAAGAGATTTAACAGGTAAGGCATACATCTCGGTTTCTTCTGCAGCAGACGTCAGGGGCCACAGGGATAACAGTGGGACGTCCTAAAGCAGTCACCTAAGGGTGGGGACGCACCTGGGCCACAGCAAGTGCACTCAGGCTAAATGCCGAGTCCTAACATAGAAACATAGAATTTGACAGCAGATAAGAACCACTTGGCCCATTTAGTCTGCCCCTTTTACCTCAAACCATATTTGATCCTTATTTTTTTGTAAGGATATCAATATGCCTATCCCAAGCATGTTTAAATTGTACTACTGTATTTGCCTCTACCACCTCTGATGGGAGGCTATTACACTTATCTACTACTCTTTCTGTGAAGTATTTCTTCCTCAAATATCCCCTAAATCTTTCTCCCTCTAGTTTCAGTGCATGTCCTCTTGTTCTGCTGCTCCTCTTCCTGTTAAGAGTGTCTCCCACCTGTACCTTGTTAAAGCCCTTGATATATTTGAAAGTTTCTATCATGTCCCCCCTTTCCCTTCTCTGCTCCAAAGTATACATATTAAGATATTTTAGTCTTTCCTGGTATGTTTTGTGATGTAGGCCATGCACCATTTTAGTTGCCCTTCTTTGTACAGTCTCTAATGTATTTATATCTTTCTGGAGATATGGCCTCCAGAACTGAACACAGTACTCTAGATGAGGTCGTACCAATTATAATGGCATTATTACTTCTTTCTTTCTACTGCTGATACCTCTACCTATGCAACTAAGCATTTAACTTGCCTTCTTCATCCTGTGAGGCAAACGTGTCAAATGGACAGAAGCGTAAGAAAGTATGAGGAGACAACCAAGTCGCCGCCTTGCAAAGTTGCTCTGCTGTTGCACCACCCCTAACAGCCCAAGACGTACCCACAGACCTCGTGGAATGAGCCCGGACACCCAGTGGAACCTGGAGGGAGGCGTCTAAGTAAGCTTGCTTGATAACAGACCTCAGCCACCGGGCAATTGTCTGCTTTGTAGCAGGCCAACCTCTCTTTTGAAATCCATAGAGGACAAAAAGACAATTAGACTTCCTAAGGGTTTTAGAATGCAAAGCATGTAACACATCGAGAAAACGCTGCTCAGGAGAGGCATAAGGCCTACGAAAGGCCAGGACCACTATCTCCTGGTTCATCTGAAACTTGGACACCACCTTGAGGAGGTGTGAAGGAATGGTTCGAAGAACCGCCCTATCAGAATGAAAAACCAGGACAGGAGACTGACAGGACAGAGCCAACAAATCAGACACCCTCGTGGCCAAAGCAATGGTCAACAGAAAAAAACGGTTTCCACGTAAGCCAGCATAGATCCACTGATCGCAAGAGTTCAAAAGGGGGCCCTGGAGGGCCTTGAGAACCAAAAAAATATCCCATGGAGCAACCGTTGGAACAAATGAAGGTTTGCGCAAGACCTCCTGCAAGAAAGTGCGGACATCCTGCAACAACGCCAACTGCCTGCAGAAGAGAATAGACAAGGCCGACACCTGCACCTTCAAGGAAGACAGTCGAAGACCAGCCTCCAAACCCTTTTTCAGAAAGGACAGAATCCGAGACAAACTGTAAGTCTTTGGATTAAACTGATGGGAACGACACCAGGAAAAGTAAGTCCGCCAGATGCAATGATAAGCACCAGCCGAAGAAGGCCTACGAGCCCTGAGCATAGTCAAAATCACCCATGAATTAAAGCCTTTAGATCTTAACAAGAAGGTCTCAATAGCCACCCCGTCAAAAGACAGCCGCTGCAGATCGGGATGGACCTTGTGTGAGCAAATCCGGCTACAGAGGTAGATGGATTGGAGGGACCACTAGCAGGGCCTGAAGATCCGAGAACCAGATCTGCCGGAGCCAATGTGGGGCCTCCAGGATCAACGTGCCCCCCTTCCGCCTTCAACTTGCGAATGACTCTGAGAAGGAGCGAGAAGGGGGGAAAGGCATACATGAGAGAGAATGGCCACGGGGCCGACAGAGCGTCTACTATCCATGCTCTTGGGGCTCGAGACCTGGACTCGTACAGGGTGACCTGGTGATTGTGGAGTGACGCCATCAAACCCACCTCCGGTCTGCCCCACCGGTCTAACAACATCTGGAATGCCTTCGGATGGAGGGCCATTCACCTGCATCCAGAGTCTGATGGCTCAAAAGTCCACTTCCCAATTGAGGACACCCAGAATAAAGATTGGCGACAAGGCGGGGATCTTGTTCTCTGCCAAGTGGAAGATATGGGAGGCCTCTGCCATGGCCGCCCGACTCCGAGTGCCACCCTGGTGGTTGATATAAGCCACCATTGTCGCATTGTCCAACTGGACCTGCACCAGGCGACCTCAAAGCCAAGGCTCCGCCTTGCAGGGAGCCAGCAGGACTGCCCCGTTCCAGAACGTTGATGGACAGTATGGATTCCTGTGATGTTCAAAGCCCCTGAAAGGATTTCTGACACAAGACCGCTCCCCAACTGTGGAGACTGGCATCCGTGGTGAGGAGTACACCGGTGGATCCAAAATGGCTGCCCTTCCATGAGGCTCTGATCTAGAAGCCACCAGGACAGGGAGATCCGTGCTGCAGATGACAAGACAATCAGGTGTGATCATAGATTGGAGTATGACCCAACCATTTTTTGAGAATTTCCCTTTGTAGGGGGCGAGAGTGGAACTGTGCATACTCTGCCATGTCAAAGGCCGACACCATGGAGCCCAGGACCCTCATACAGGCATGGATTGAGACACACATGAGGGAGAGGAGATGTTGAACACGGGACTGTAGAGCCTTGCGGCGTACCTCTGGCATGTAAATACGCCCATTGAACTGTGTCTAACAGAGTCACTAGGTGAACCATGGATTGGGCAGGCATCATGGAAGACTTGGGCCAGTTGATAACCCAGCCGTGGCGTTCCAGGACCTCTACGACCTTGGTCAAGTGAGCCTGGAGAACCTGAAGCGACTGTGCCAAGATCAACAGGTCGTCCAGATATGGAAGTATCCGGACACCCTGGTTCCGAAGAATACTGCCCATCACTGCCATGACCTTCCTAAACACCCGGAGTGCCGTGGCAAGGCCAAAAGGTAGAGCCTGAAACTGAAAATGACGGTCCTGCAGAGCAAACCTCAGAAACCGCCAGTGTTCCTGTTTGATGGGTATATGCAGATACGCATCCAGGATGTCGAGGATGCCATGTAGTCCCCTGGTTGTAATGCCAGAACAATGGACCGCAAGGTTTCCATCTTGAACTTTGGGACCCTGACAAATTTGTTGAGCCTCTTTAGATTTAGAATTGGACAGAAAGATCCATTGGGCTTCCGCACCAAGAAAAGTCTGGCATAAAAACCTGTGCCTCATTGAGACACCAGAACGGGAGCTATGACCCCTGCTGACAGTAGCTTCTGTATGGCCTGCTCTAGAGCTGTGTGCTTTTCCAAGTCCTTGGGAGAACTTGCGGAAAAGAACAAGCTTGGCGATCGACGGCAAAAAGTTATGGAGTAGCCTTGTGAGACAACCTCCCAAACCCACGCGTCTGTCGTGGATTCCAGCCAAACATCTGAAAACCGTAGCAGGCGACCCCCCACCCTGGGATCCTCCAGGTGGAGCGCTGCCCCGTCATGCAGAGGGCTTATCATCAGGCTTGGGGTCAGGGCATCTGGTGGCCCAGGGATGTTTTCCCTTGGCTTTGCGGACTGGGGCTGAGCCTTCGTGAACGACTGTTCCCTACCCCTGCACGATTTTGTCCAACTCTGATCCAAACAAAAAGGCACCTGTAAAAGGTAAAGCCTCAAGTGTTTGCTTGGAATCAGCATCTGCTTTCCAGGAGCAGAGCCACAGAGACTGTTGCGCTGCCACTGCCGAGGTGGACGCTCGTGAGGTAAGGGTGGCTGCATCTATTGTGTCCTCCCCCAAATATAGTGCAGCTTGATGCATGGTGTCAAGAATAGGTAACATGTCATCTGTACTACCCCATCTGCAATAATATTAGCAAGGGCAGAAATCCATCCCACCATGGCCTTAGCCACCCAGGCAGACGCCAGAGTAGGCAGCGCAACCGCTCCTGGAGGGAGCGTGTAAAACAAGGAATTTGGGACTTACCGATAATTCCCTTTCTCCGAGGCAGCAGGGGACACTGCAGTAATGACGTATGAGATAGAGTGGGTGCATTGGAGGAGTCGGCACTTAAGTGAAAACTTTGTCTGTGGCTGGCTCCTGCCCCCTCTATCTCCACCCATACCTCAGTCTTAGAAAAACCGTGTCCGAGAGAGGAGGGGGACAGGCAAAGACATGACCACAGACCAGAAATAAAGGACAGTAAATAAGAACATGAACAAAAACCAATCATCATTCAACCAGAATAGATATAGTAAAAGATACTCTGCTACAGTCAGGACTAAGCAGAACTACTGCACAAACATGGCAGGAAACTAAGCGCTGGGAGGGCGTGCAGTGTCCCCTGCTGCCTCGGAGAAAGGGAATTATCGGTAAGTACCAAATTCCTTGTTTCTCCTACAGCAGCAGGGGACACTGCAGTAATGACGTATGAGATAATACCAAAGCTACTACAACCGGGAGGGTGAGCGCTGAGGATCCTGTAAGACAGATCTGCCGAAAGAAGAATCTTCTCTGGCGAATCTGTCAAACTTGTAAAATTTTGCGAAGGTGTTGGAGCCTGCCCAAGTGGCAGCTTTACAAACCTGTGTTAAAGAAACTCCCCTGGCAGCCGCCCAGGAAGTACTGACCGATCTAGTAGAGTGGGCAGATATATGAGAGGGTGCCTGTAGGTGAGCTCTTGCGTAAGCCTCCTTAATTGTAAGGCACAACCACCTGGCCAGAGTCTGTTTTGAGGCTGGCCATCCCCTCTTGTCTGCCCCATACAACACAAACAAGGTCTCAGTCTTTCGAAAAGAAGCAGTTCTTTCCACATAGATGTGTAAGGCCCTTACAACATTCAAAGTTTCTGAAGACCCCGATAAGACCGGAACCACAATGGGCTGGTTCACGTGGAACTTGGAAACCACTTTAGGAAGGAACTTAGGTTGAGTTCTAAGTTCCGCACGATCTCTGTGAAAAATCAGGAAAGGGAGCGACATAGCAAAGCTCCCAATTCTGACACCCTTCTGGCCGAAGCCAGAGCAAGTAGCATAACAGTTTTCCACGTCAACCATTTGATGTCCACCGAGCCAAGAGGCTCAAAAAGGTCGGACTTCAGAAACTCCAACAGAAGACCCAAATCCCATGGTTCGGACGGTGGAACAAAGGGAGACTGCAGATGTAAAGCCCCCTTAAGAAATGTTTGCACTTCAGGAATAAGTGCAAATTTTTTGTTGAAGAATACCGATAAGGCAGAAATTTGGACCTTAATAGACCCAAACGAAACCCTTATCCAAACCCGATTGGAGAAATTCTAAGAGGCGAGGAAGTTGAAAAACTGCTCTCTCCACCTTTTTCATCTGACACCATGCCACGATAGACTTCCAGATACGATGATAATAATTTGAAGTCACCTCCTTACTAGCCTTGAGCATGGTGGGGACTACTGCAACAGGAATACCCCGCCGTTTTAACAAATCGGCCTCAACAGCCACGCCGTCAAATGTAGCTGCGTCAAGCCGGGGTAGGCAAATGGTCCTTGCTCCAGTAGATCTTCCCTGAGTGGGAGACGCCAAGGGACGTCGGCCTGGAGGAGCTTCAGGTCCGAGTACCACGCCCTTCTTGGCCAGTTCGGGGCTATCAATATCACCGAAGCGGACCCTCCTTTTATCCATTTAAGTACCTGTGCTAACAAGGGAAAGGGAGGGAAGATGTAAATGAGGTCGAAATCCCAAGGGATTGACAACGCATCCACAGCCAGAGCTGCTGGATCCCTCGACCTGGCACAGTATAAGGGAAGACGATGATTTAGTCTGGAGGCCATCATGTCGATCTGGGGAGTACCCCACCGACGTGTGATGAGCTCGAAGACCTCCGGATTTAAGGCCCATTCGCCTGGATGGAAATCCTGGCGACTTAGATAATCCGCTTGCCAGTTTTCCACCCCCGGAAGGAACACTGCAGTGAAGTTGGGCGCATAAGCCTCTGCCCATTGTAAGATTGGGCGAACCTCCTTCATCGCTGCTCTGCTCTTCGTCCCTCCCTGGCGGTTTATATATGCAACCGCGGTCGCATTGTCCGATTGGATCATTATCGGCAAACCCTTGAGCAGTTCGTGGGCCTGATAAAGGGCTAGTCTGATGGCTCTGAGTTCCAGGATGTTGATCGATAGCCTCGATTCCTGGACCGACCAACGGCCTTGAAAAGTGTAGTTCTGTGTTACAGCCCCTCAGCCTCTCAGGCTGGCGTCCGTCGTGACAATAGTCCAAGTGCAGGGTACGAAGCTGCAGCCCCTCAAGAGATGAGACGTTGTTAACCACCAGTTTAGAGACTGACGAGCTTCCCTTGACAGCAAAATCCTTCTGTGGATATGTAAGTGGGATCCTGACCACTGGGACAGGAGGTTTTCCTGGAAGGTTCTTGTGTGAAAACGACCATATGGCAGAGCCTCGAATGAGGCTACCATCAACCCCAGTAAGCGAGTGCAGGTGTGTGCTGATACTCTGCGGGTAGATAAAACCAGTCGAACCATTTTTTGAATGGCTCTCACCTTCTCCAAGTAAAGCAAGACGGTCCCATTTCTGTGTCCAAAATGAGGCCTAGGAACTTGAGCTTCCTGGATGGTGTTAACTGTGACTTTTTGAAATTTAGAATCCAACCATGGTGTACCAGAAATTTGCAAGTAACCATGGCGCTTTCCACCAGTTTCTCCAGACTTGGCGCCTTGATGAGCAAATCGTCGAGATACGGAATGATTGTTATGCCTTGGATTCTGAGCGCTGCAATCATGCATGCCATTATTTTTGTAAAGACTCTGGGGGCCGAGGATAGGCCAAATGGAAGAGCCCGAAACTGGTAGTGGCAATCGCCTATTGCAAACCTCTAGAAACACTGATGCGGCTCCCAGATTGGAACGTGTAGGTAAGCATATTTTATGTCTAATGACATCAAAAATTCTCCCCTTAATAGAGACGCTACCACGGACCGAATGGACTCCATCTTGAACCACTGGTAGGAAACGTGTAGGTTTAAGTCCTTTAGGTTTAAAATTGGGCGCACTGAGCCATCCGGCTTGGGCACTACAAAGACGCTTGAATAAAAACCTCTGCCCCGCTGTGGTGCAGGAACCGGGAGTACAACTTTTGCGTCTAAAAGATCCTGGATGGTGCATGGTGGGGACTGTCGCAAAGGGCCTGTCTTGCTTCCAACTGCTTTGGAAGTGCCATCGGGAAGAATCTTGAAGGGGGAAGAGACGCGAACTGCAGTTTGTAACCATGGGAAATTATATTTAGTACCCATGCATTGAAACAAATAAAAAATGAAATAAAAACCTAATCTCCCTGAGAAGACTTTGCCCAGGAGACCGACTCCTCCGGGCACTTTTTCTAAGACTGAGGTCTGGGTGGAGATAGAGGGGGGAGGAGCCAGTCACAGGCAAAGTTTTCACTTAAGTGCCGACTCCTCCAATGCACCCACTCTATCTCATACGTCATTACTGCAGTGTCCTCTGCTGCTGTAGGAGAAAGGAATGAAACCGTTTACTTCCTATTTGGCAATATCCAGGCTTCCCCGAGTCCGCTTGGGATGCTTAAAGGATGGGTCAAAAGACTAAGGGGGTTCAGAGGTGTTGTGTAAATTTAAGACGTCTCTGACCGCAGTTACCAGTGCCCCCACATCGACGCGTGCTCCGGTGTCGGTCTTTGGAGCTTTATCAGCATCTCCATCGACCCTGTCATCAACCAGTTGTCCCTCCTCCTCATCGGTGTCATCTGTATCAGTGTCCTAATGGAGGAGAGTTTTAGTGGATGTCCGGATGCCCCGAACCGAGTCTGCCAACGCACGTGCCCAGACAGGCTCCTCGGGGGGAGACACACGCTTGAGACTCGGATGGACCCGGCTGCAGGGGCGATGCAGAAGAGAGCTTGTCTATTAACTGCGACATCACCTGGGTAAGCTGGGCCCAGGCAGGGTCCTGAGAGGAAGCTGCCACAGGGGTCTGGGCATGCGTCTTTATACATTGTAAGCATAACCCCTCCACAAGCTTGGGGACACCCGCCTTGCAACACGTGCAGGACACCAATATAGGGGCCCATGTGTCATCACCACTGTCCTGACATTGTACAAGAGCTAGCTGTAACAATTAACACAATATAGTCTGACAGGCAGTGATAGTGTTAAAACAGTAGGAGACACAGCACACATAAAAAGGCATACATTGCAAATAAAAATCTGGCATTGGGCTCCGCAAATACTATGACCGGCAGGAACATAAATGACTGTAACCTGTTATCCTTGAAGGAGAGCTGCTGCCCTGTCACTGACCATGTCAGTGTAAAAATAAGAAAAAATAAATAAAGTTTAAAAATGAAGTAAGGCAGCCCCTATCTAAAGTGCGTGTTGGCTCCTGCCAGAACAACTAAAACTGAGTAGCTAGCCTATGAGGTGGGGTAGAGGAGGGGAGGAGCCAGGGCTGTCTGTGAGCAGCCAGAAGTTTAACCTTTCTGGTGCTGGAATTGGATCGTGACCTCACTCTCTACCGACTGTTATCCCTGTGGCCCCTGACATCTGCCTCAGAAGAAATACTAAAGCCGCATATCAAATTAAGTACTACGGTCTCCAGGTACATCCTAGAAAAGACTAGACTCGTGGTGCGATAGTAGCATTGCAAAGATCCTGCCGGCTCACTCACACAACTCCTGCTGCGTGGCGTATTGGGACTAGATGTATGAGCGCACACCTGTACATTCCCCAGTGCACGTTAATAAATACAGAAAGCATGGACACAATAGGCAGGTACTTACTGAGGGAACACTGGCCGCGATCGGGATCATAACAACAGAAACTACACGTATGATGTTGGTTACATATTTTGTAAATCTGGATATTTCGGTTTTCCGTAATGCAAATATCTGTTTGGAAGTGGTAAAAGTTATATTTAGAAAGGAACATAGCTGAATTTGACAAAGTTACTGGAATTCAGTAAAACATTAATAATGTTACTCTATAGGTATCCATACATACAGAGATATCAACAGCTAATGTGCTAAAGTCTGTACAATTCTGAGTAGTGCACATGTCCAAGTAGACATAGTGACCAAAATCCCATGCAACGTAAATTAGTGAACAGTAGGGAGAATCCAGTCAATCCTTACATTAGTCTATGTGGCACATCCAATACTTCTCATCAGTGGGTGCAAACTTTCACAAATGTCATATTTTTAAACAAACACACACTTTTTGGTGAAAATATACCATCACCCCTGGAAATCAAAGTTCACAGCAGAGTCTGACCATTACAGCGTAGTTACTTTTCTATCCATGACTTTGCCTAACAAAGGACTGCAGTCACTTCACCACTATATGTGTGTGTGTGTGTGTGTGTGTGTGTGTGTGTGTGTGTGTGTGTGTGTGTGTGTGTGTGTGTGCGCACTGTTTGAATTTTGGGCTGCAGTGAGACTCCACCTCTGCAACTATTGGCCAGTAAACCTCTCTCATGTCCCATTGACTGGTCTCACGCAGTGTATGGCCAGCTTAAGGCAAAAGGGAAAGACAGATTGTGTGCGTGTATTATCTCAGTATAAAATAATACTTTAAAATGCCATTAACTTTACAGTTAGGCTGAACTTACTAAGTATGAACTTGAAGCTGTATAACAGATATTGGAGGGTTTTCAATCTGTGCTACTATTTTTGTCGGCGGAAATAGCGGCAGTCACCTATTAAGTGCTGCCAGTACGATAGCATTAAAGGCTGTCAGATCCAAGTTTTTTTTAAAAGTTGGATCGGTTTGGTCTTAAACGACTGCGGATTGCTGAATTCACGGCCGTTTTTCAACATTCCGCTGGCATCTTGGCAGTGGTGTAGCTAGGTGCCACGGCGCCCGGTGCAAGGGCATGTTTCGCGCCCCCAATTTGTAGTAGGTGAGGCTCCTGCACAGTGAAAAGTGGACATGGACCAACATTATACCACACACACCGTAATGCCCATTGCACATTTTAGTGAACTTTGTAATTCCAATTACACATAAGCCCACACATGATGCCCATGACATACTATATAACACTCCGCAATGCCCATGACATACTATATAACACTCCGCAATGCCCATGACATACTATATATCTCCGCAAAGCCCATGACATACTATATAACACTCCGTAATGCCCATGACATACTATATAACACTCTGCAATGCCCATGACATACTATATAACACTCCACAATGCCCATTACATACTATATAACACACCATAATGCCCATTACACATTTGACACAAAAGTGCCACTTACCTACATGCTCGATGCCAAGGGGCTTCATGCTCGATGCCAAGGGGGACTGAATTTGCTCATTGCCAAGGGGGACAGAACTGTGCAGCAGCCCACTCCCCGCCGATATTTTCAATTCAATGCACCGCCAGTAGTGTGCAGCTGGGAGGAAGGGAGCGGTAGTGTGCAGCAGGGAGGGAGGGTGGGAGCGGTAGTGTGCAGCAGTGTGGGTGCAGAAGGGTGGGCGCAGTAGAGTGCAGCAGGGTGAGGGCAGTAGGGTGCAGCAGGGTGGGGGGGTGATGGCAGTAGGGTGTGGGAGGGTGGGTGCAGCAGGGTGGGAGGGTGGGTGCAGTAGTGTGCAGCAGGGTGGGAGGGTGGGTGCAGTATTGCAGTAGGGTGGGTGCAGTAGGAAGGGTGGGTGCAGTTGCAGTAGGGAGGGTGGGTGACTGAAGTAGGGTGGGTGGGTGACTGCAGTAGGGTGGGTGGGTGACTGCAGGAGGGTGAGTGAGTGACTGCAGGAGGGTGGGTGGGTGACTGCAGGGGGTGGGAGGGTGAGTGCAGGGGGTGGGAGGGTGAGTGACTGCAGGGGGGTGGGAGGTTGGCTGACTGCAGTTTGACTGCAGGTGGGTGGGTGGCTGAAGGAGGGTGGGTTTGACTGCAGGTGGGTGGGTGACTGCAGGTGGGTTTGACTGCAGGAGGGTGGGTGACTGCAGGAGGGTGGGTGCAGTTGCAGTAGGGAGGGAGGGAGGGAGTACACCTACATAGCCAGCCGCTCACCTCCCCCCTACCAGTGTGCGTCCTGTCCTGTCCCCCGCTCCCTGCTGTGTCTGGGAGACGGAGAGAGACGTGCACTGCTGCTATCATGTAAAATTCATATCTTCCGCGCTGGACCGCTAGCCAATTGGCGCTCGCGGTCCAGCAACCACCAGTTAATTGGCTCCTGGACCGCAAGCGCCCATTGGCTAGCGGTCCAGCGTGAGAAGTATATAACTATATAACTCCGGAACTCGGACACAGCGGGCAGGGGAGCGGGGGAACGGGCGAGCGGGGGAACGGGCGAGCGAGCTGGCTGTACCGGTGCCAGCACAGCTCCGGCACCATGCTATCTTCCGGCGCCTGGAGCGTGTGTTCCACCAGCTCCGCCGCCGCTACGCCTCTGCGTCTTGGCGGTTTCCACAGACTTTCCGACACTCGAATGCTGGGACATTGATAGAAACGGCCCGGGATTCTGACTGCTGGGACATTCCCACAGTCGGAATCCTGGATTGAATGCCCCCCCCCCCATTATGTTTTATGCTACAATATAACAGTGTACTTCTTGCTAATGATTATTCTCTATTAAAAAAAGAACATGAAAAGGAAACTGTACTCCAAACAAACAAGCTAAATACATGAACTTTTTCTTTCATACAGAGGCAAATGTGACACCTTCCTGCAGACGTTTTAACACAATGTCTACAATCACTATTATGTGCTGTATTAGCAAATGACTTCTGTATTCTGCTAGGCCACTGACACTTTTAGTCATCATCATAAGTATTTGCCGAAAGCATAATATTACATTAGAGAGCACTCGGGACAATGAACAATATTCATAATGACACAACCCCTATTTATATTAGTTATACAATACCCACATGTATAAGACAGTCGACATGGGTAAATCGCAATAAAATAACAAGCTGTGTACCTCTACCAGCAGCAAGTTGATCAAACCCAAATACACTGGAAGAATCCAAGTATGATCCGGCATTGCAAGGTCAGAGAACCATAGTGCACCACCGTCCTGTAGCTGCCTGTGGATTGCTTCTCCTGAAACACATACACAGTTACACATGTGTGCTGTCATTTACATGTCATGCCGAGAGAAAAAAACAACAAGAGATCAGAAATAATGGAACAGACACCCACCCCCATTTATCCTGCACAAAATGAAAAATATTCAGAGGTAACAATGGACTCTTTTTAAGTGAAAAACAAGATTTGAGTATCAGCATCCATAATGAAAGGTATCCATCCTATATGTTGACAGTGTTTAGGTGATCAATAGGTCGACCACTATTGGTCAACAAGCTGACACATGAAAAAGGTAGACATGGTCTAGTTCGACATTGACAAAAGGATGACGCAAGCAAAATGTTGACTTATGAAAAACTTGCGTCGACTATTGATGTTTGTTTTTTAAACTAACTTGTTCTTACTTCACATTCCAAGTGGGCATAGAGGGAGAATATAATAGTGTGCCGAGCGCAGCGAGCCATGCCAGGGGACAAGGTACAATAATACGGTGTCCATGGCGACCATCGTTGACATAACCACCAAAAAACCTGTGAAAAACTTATGTCAACCTTTGCCTGTGACAAACATTTCCATGTCATCCCTTTTGCTTGTGTCGACCTTTTGCCAATGTCACCCTAGACCATGTTGACTTTTTCATGTGTTAAACTACTGCCTGTCGATCAATAGTGGTCCACCTATTGACTGTCAACCTAGACACTGTCGACCTAATAATCCACACCCATGATGAAAGCATTACCTATTATTTACCAATTAGTCACTTTTGTAGAGGGACAGATTATCATTAGAATTCCACATTCTTGCTTATTACTTTTCATTGTTACTCATGTCTTTAATGGCTAATCATTTTTATTGGTTTGTATGAAACAGGCTGGCTGCATAAAGACAGCCAGAGCAGGAATACTTGGGAAACTGCTGAACATATATAGAGTAAAACCTCCACCTAGTGGCTGCAGTGCTGGGCCAAATGCAATGTGATTTTTTTGGGGCCAAAATCGCACATTTATCGATCGCACATGTAGTATTGTGTGATTGGTGGTGAAAATCACACATTTTGCTGTGAATAATAAATCACACTTAAAAAATTGAATCCAAATGTTTTCTCATTTTTCAAAATCGCAAAAGTAATAGGGTGCGATCCTAAACATGACCAAAAATCACAAGGAAAATAGACCTACTTCTGGCAGATGAGTTTGACAGAACCATGCACAGGTCAATGAGATCTGTACATGGCTCTGGTCAAAAAAAGTGTATAAAAGTTCCCTCCCTGGGCATAACCAGCAGTGGGCTCTTTGAGCTGGTCCTGGTTTCTCAAATACAGGAGAAAAAAAATTGGTGGGGTTCCCCACGTATTTAAGAAACCAGCACTGGCTCTTGGACTCACACAAGTGTCAGCTGCTTGAATGTTCAGCAAAACAGGTAAAAAATGTTAATCTCTTCTCTCCAGATGTAATGAGCATGTGATTAATGTGACCAGAATAAGTTGGCTGCAGTCAGCAGCAAAGGTCTGAAAAAAGAGACAGATGCCTACATTATAACCCATCCAAAACCATTGGGATTATAAAATCATTTGGTGAAGGTATCGAGGGGGATGACTACACCAATAATGGAGCTCATCTAATTGCGCCTCCTTCATTTGTGTCCATATAGACCAGGGGTCAGTGAACTTTTTTTTACCTTTTACCTCAATATATGTTTAGATACGCTGACATTACCCCTTGATTTGAAAGGAAGGAAATCATATAATTGTAATACACACTGTACCCTCAGAAATTGATGATATATCCTACTAGTACGGTACTTAGACTGGCAGCTGATGATTATGATGATTCATCAATGGCTGCCAGGCTGTGTGGTATAGCCATTGATAATGTGACTTCCAGGCAAGTACTAGTGTCAGTATTTTAAGATGATATAGTGTCTGTGCAGAGATGGGTGTACCTTGCCAGGAGCCTATAACCAGGCAAAGAAACTCATTGCTGCATCGGCAGTACAGACTGCACGCTGCCGAGATGCCGCAGAAACAAGTCAACTTTGAAGAAGTGGGCGGACTTGGAGGTGGGGCTTAGCTTAGCTGCTCTGTCATTATTTGTAGAATCCAGAGCCAATGCATGCTTTCTTCTGTGCTTCTTATATGGGAAGAACTGTATGCATTTATTATATTATTATACACCGACACATACTAAGAAATATACAGAAAATATAGAATATTAACTATCAACATATTTACACCTACATATATGCGGAAGCCATTGTATACTTCCTAGACTTGCATTCTTTGACTACTGTACACTGGAACAAAGATCATTGCCAATTGCTTTCTAAGGTATAGTACAGAGTTCATGCTTAGTAAATAATAAACCAAAAATACCATTAGTAAAAAATAAAAAAAGATTCTATTTAAAGACATAAATGTTATCTATTGTGAGCATGAAAAGGCATGTGTGTCTTTATGATGGCTTTTTTCATAAAAATATAGCATAATACCATATACTTGTGATCCAAAGCAGCAGTGTAGGGGTTAATAATTCATCTGACTTAAATGAATGGAGAGGTGGAACTGAGCCTGTATGGTGATCAGCTCCTTGACATATGCAATGAGCTGGCCAATACAAAGGGGGGTATTCAATGTCAGGGGCATGGCTGTCGAGCTAGCTCAACAGCCGTGCCCCTGTCCCGTTATCGCTTTGCTCAATTGGAGCTTGGCAGTCGGGATTCAATGTCCCGGCCTACGAGCGGCGAAAAGGGGGCGTGGCCGCGAGCTGAGGCCGGAAATAGTCGAGCTCTGGACTGGTATCTCGACTATTTCCGGCTTTTCTCAGCAGAACCAGCCCGACAGCTTGTGATGTCGGGCTCGTTCTGCCGAGAACCCCTGTTCAATGCTGTCGCGGAAGATAACATTAAATAGGGCACCGCAGCCATTTCCCCCCGTCGGGAGATGGCTGCGGGAGCACAACAGACATTGATTACCAAAACACAAGATAGAAACGGCTTGATGTTCTGCGGCTCTTTAACCTTGCAGCTCGGAATTCACACTGGGTTGCCAAACCAAGACACAATCACTACCAGAAATAGTGTGATCCAACAGGGCGCTACCAGACAGGGGTGACCAATATCAGGTTTATAGCTTACACCGGGAGAAAAAAAACTGATATTGGTCACCCCTGTCTGGTAGCGCCCTGTTGGATCACACTATTTCTGGTAGACATTGAATACCCCCTGTCACGGAACAATGGAGTGAACAGCTGAAATCAGGAACTGCCTGACAGGAGAGCAGCACAGTAGAATGCTGAATGTAAAGAGAATAGAGATGACCTGGACAAAGTATGTGGCCGAGAGATTAGGACTGAGGTAAACTTAAAAGGATGTGATGGGAACATGAATCAGAGGGAAAGAACCAGAGTGTAATGTGTACTAGTTAAACACAATATAATTTACCCCTCACGGTGAATTATTTGTTAAGTATATAATGTACCTGGGGATGAGCCACTTCCATTAAAGCTAAAATTCCTCAATGCTAGAGAAATAAAAATCCACATTGGAATTTGGATCCACATAATTAAGCTGGCCTTAAATGGATGAATATTGTCTCGCACATACAGCTCATTTACAATCCTCTTCGTGTTTTTACGGAAATGAAACCTGTTTTTAAACGAAGAAAAACATAATTATCAACGGTTTGTCAAAGTCGTTGGTGGCCAATACACTTAACTGTGGACAGCATTTATGCCTGTGCCTAACATTTATATAAATTATTATATATATAAGTACCTCATCATTTCCCAATTCATTAGACTTAAGCCATTAGGACTTAGACAAAAACTGAGTTTACCTACTTCCTTCTTATTCTTTTAAAAACACCATTATCCCCTATTATATGGGCCTTCAACCTGTGGCCCTCCAGATGTTGTGAAACTACATGTCCCAGCATGCATTGCCACATTTTTTTCCTATAAGAGCATGCCAAAACGGTCAGGGCATGCTGGGACATGTAGTTCCACAACATCTGGAGGGCCGTAGGTTGAAGACCCATGCCATGAGATAGGTTATCCTCTCTTTCTTTAGCCACATTCGATTATTTTATACCATTAGCACAAAATGTCAGTAAGTAGTTGAAGTAAACTACTTCAACACTTCAGATTCCATAACCCCTTCAAACAAATGTGCCTATAAGTATATATTAACCCTTTGAGTGCCATCGCTGCTGTGAGAGATGTGCAAAATATCAGCTAAAAAGGCCAGGGCCATAGTCAAGGAATTTTAATCACTTTAGTTATATTGCAAATGATCTGAATCAATTAATTGAAGTTTAGTTAAAAATGTATCTACCGGCATCTCCCCATGTGCAAAAAATATGCCGCTCCCAGTGCAATATGACTCTTACACATTATGCCACACAGAATGGGCCAAAATTCACATCAGGACACACAGTATTGGCCAAAATTTACATCAGGACACAGGGTATGAGCCAAAATTCACATCAGGACACACGGTATTGGTAATAATTCACATCAGGACACAGGGTATGAGCCAAAATTCACATTAGTAGTGTTCCCGTTAGGCTTCTTTCACGGGGCGCTGAACCCTGCCCCTTTAAATCCTGCTAAATTCCGCCCTGCCCTTTTTGGCCCGCCCTGCGCTCTGCATATAGTAATACGCGCTGCAACTATTGTCTCCCCGGCCGTGACACTCCGCTCAGCTCCGTCCTGTCCTGTGTACAGCTCTTCTGGGCAGCATGCACCCTCCCCCCTAGCAAGAGGTGAGCGGTGTGTCAGCGCGACGGGGGAGGGTGCATGCTGCCCAGAAGAGCTTGACACAGGACAGGAGCTGAGCGGAGTGTCACGGCCGGGGAGACAGCCATATTACAGCCATCAACAGTGAATGTACTATAGCTGCACGTGGTGAGACAGAGACGCAGACAGCGGCACTAATCCCTTGTATTTGATCACAATTATTACTAAAGAACCTGTGAGAGTAATACTGCATATGGCATATATGCTGGATAAGAAAATATAAAACAAATAGCCACATTCATTTAGCCGCCGAAAATGGCGTGGCGATATCAGCAATGAGAAACATTCCCGGCACATGCTAAGCGTTTATACATAGTATGCAAAGTGTCTATAAACAATACAAGAGACACGCAGCATAAGTGTGTAAAATAAAAACACACATCTTCACTGACACAACATAGACACTGTGTCCAAATACCAGCTCAAGTAGTAAATATGTCCCAGTGAGAGGTAACGGGACTGAAGCGCCGACGGCAGCGCTCATAACGCACAACAAAGGGAACCAACAGTGTCACGTCTGCTATGATATATGTAACACAGATAAGGTATATGAAGCCTATAATAACAATGTTAACAGCAGCGGGGACTCTGTGCATATAAATCAGATGTAAATACCGGCGGATAAACTGTTATAGCTGCGATAGACAGCATAACAGCGTCCGGTTCAGCAGGGATCCTTACACTGACATAAAAACAGTGAATGTGTCTTAACTGCATGAGGCGAGACTAAAATGCCGATAACAGTGCTTATATCTCTGTAATAAACACACAACAATATACAGTGTTTCTGATGCAAAAATGGGTACTTATGTAGTATCTGGGCGCCCGATTTAGAAATCGGGTCGGATCGGGCACATCGCATCGCATCGCATGCGACCATCGGATGCGATGCGATGACCCGATTTTTCCATAGGAATCAATGTTAAAATGGACTAAGTCCATTTTAACATGGAATTCAATGGGAAAAAGGGGTCCTTTTCATACCCCTACTATCCAAGTGGGCATGGAGTAAGTTATAAACCTGTGGCGAGCGTAGCGAGCCACCGAGCCCGAAGCGTAGCGAGCCCCGCGAGGGGACACAGAATACTGTCCGCTCACCACGCTTCGGGCTCGGTGGCTCGCTACGCTCGCCACAGGTTTATATCCAACTCCATGCCCACTTGGATAGTAGGGGTATGAAAAGGACCCCTTTTTCCCATTGAATTCCATGTTAAAATGGACTCAGTCCATTTTAACATTGATTCCTATGGAAAAATCGGGTCATCGCAACGCATCCGATGGTCGCATGCGATGCGATATCGCATTGCATCGCATCTGATTGTATGCCTTAACTTAAGGCATACAATCAAAAAATCGGGCGCCCAGATACTACATAAGTACCCAAAAATGCAATACATATTAGAACCAACTGGGAATTTATTCACTGCAAGAAATAGAGAAATCACTATTAAAACTATGGGGCAGATTTATTAAGCTCGGTGAAGTGATAAACTGTCTGGTTTTTATCACCAGCCAATCAGCTCCTACCTGTCATTTTTCAAACCAAACCTGTAACTTCACATGTAGGAGCTGATTGGCCAGTGATAAAAATCAGACAGTTTATCACTTCACTGAGCTTAATAAATCTGCCCCTATATATGGTACTCCCCACATGCAATATATAGAGTGCATGATCTGCCAGAACCCAATATAGGGAACAACACAGCCTTATATTCTAACGTGGTATAAAAGGGAGGCGAAATATAATTCCCTTTCTCTCTTCATATTACAACCATCATGCCTCCTTCCCCTGCCTAGCTGACATGCCGCTCACTGCCTTATGTGAGCGCCTGTCAGCGCTATTACAAGCAGCCTGCCTCCTCCCCCTGCCTAGCTGACACGCCGCTCAGCACGTTATGTCAGCACCTGTCAGCGCTATTACAAGCAGCCTGGCCTGCCTCCTTCCCCTGCCGAGCTGACACACTGCTCAACTCTTTCTACAGTATGTGGGTGGTTGTCAGCTATTACAACCATCATGCCTCCTCCCCCCCTGCCTAGCTGACACCACGCCGTTCCCCTCTTGCTATGTGAACGGCTGTCAGCTATTACAAGCAGGAGACCCAGTGCCGGGAAGGAGAAGCCCTGCACTGGCAAAGAGAAGGAGAGTCGGCGCCGGGTGCGGAGACAGGGAGACCCTGCACCAGGAAGAGGAACCCTGCACTGCTGGCGGTGGGAGAGGGAGATCCAGCACCGTGGAGTGGATGCCTGCGCTGCTGCCAACGAGAAGAGGAAGGTACACTAGACATTCAACGTGTCACTATGCTTTCAAACCCCTGCTCAACCTTCTTCACCCCCCGTCCTCTCGCCATGTGTGCCCCGACCCACGTGTTCCTCTGTCCCTTCAATGTGTGCCACTGCCCCTACCCATGTGTGCCCCTACCAGTGTGTGCATCTGTCCCTGCCAATGTGTACCTCTGTCCCTGCCTGTGTGTTCCTCCTTCCCTGCCCATCTGAGCCCATATCCATCTGTGCCTCTGTCCCTGCCGTGTGTGCCCCTGCCCAAATGTGCCTCTCTCCCTGCCCATCTGTGCCCCTGTCCCTGTGTGCCCATGCATGCCTCTCTCCGTGTCCCCAAACTTTGGCTCAGTCTGTGTGAGGGTATGTAAAGTTTGGCTCAACCATGTGGCAAAACGTGATTTTTTTCCTTAATCTGGGTGGCATGACGTGAATTTTGGCTCAACGTGAAATTTTGGTTCATTACGGGTGGCATGATGTGAATTTTGACTCAATATATGTTGCATAATGTGAATTTTTGCTCTTTCAGTGTGGCATGATGTGAATTTTGGCTCTGTCCGGGTGGCATGATGTGAATTTTGGCTCAGTCCGGGTACCAAGAAGGGAATTTTGGGCTCAGTTAGGGCACCAGGATGTAAATTTTGGCTCAGTCTGGGTACCAAGGTGTGAATTTTGGCTCAGTCCGGGTACCAAGAAGGGGATTTTTGCCTCAGTTTGGGTACCAGGATGTGAATTTTGACTCAACCCAGGTGGCAGGACGTAAATTTTGGCACTCTAATTTTGGCATAAAGGTGCCCATACACAGAGCGATCCTTTTTTGCGAGGCGATGGGCGGTTCCTCGTATCGCACAGCACAAAAAGTATGTGTTGCATGTACTTTTTGAAATAGATTGCATCTAGTTCAAAATGCACGCTGCTTTAGCACATCGCATACATTTTTAACTAGATATGATGTGATCTAGTTCGAAATGCATGGAGCACATCGCTCCATGTATGGGCACCTTAAACTGAATTTTGGCTGATTCCGTGTGGCATAATGTTTATGGGGCAAGTATAAGGGGGTCTACTATTGTGTTGCATAATGTACATAAGAGAACATGGCATGGCACACTACACTCAAGGACACGTCCCATTTTAGGTGGCCACGCCCCCTTTTTCTGGAGCAAGCGCGCCTTCGGCACGCAAATTACCCCAACCTTCACTTTTAGATACCCCCACTTTAAAATTTCCACTTCGACCACTGTCTATATAGATATATATCTGTATAGATATCTATCTATCGCATCATTTTGCCCTTTAAAATGAAAATGTGCCTTCCTGACTGAAAAATGTGCCCTCACAATTGAAAAATGTGCCCTCCCCTAAAAAATTTCTAGAGTGAACACTACATCAGGACACACGGTACTGGCCATAATTCACATCAGGACACAGGGTATGAGCCAAAATTCACATCAGGACACAGGGTATTGCGCAAAATTCACCAGGACACACCATTATAAATGAAATCAACATCAAGCTATGCAGAGACTTTTATTATTGATCATCAATTATAAACATATGGGGCTGAGCATATTGGACATATTGGACATCACCAAAGAATAAAACTATGCCCACCAATCTTACACCAAGGGTCATGTATGCGGTGCCCAACCAACCTACTGCCTAACCTTCTTGTGACAAAAATAAAACTGCTAAGTAAGACCCCATTCCCTGTGACAGTGCACCCTCAGGACTGCTGTCCATACCCCCAAAAAACAACAGTAGTGTTACCTTTTGTTTTTACTTTGTATAGAAAATTTTCAGGCCATAAAACAAGGATCAAGAGACCCTGTTCCCCCCTCTCCCCCAACACCCCACCCCATCCCATGCCACCATAAACGCAAAATAAAGCACTTTAGGAAAAAAAAACCTCAGTCTTACTTTTTTATTGACTGAGATTTTGGCTGCCGCTGCTGGTCTCACTTCAGACTCTTTGCCCCTTTCACTGCAGCCGCTGCTGCTCTGCCTTCAGCCGCTCTACCCCTCTCACTGCAGCCGCTGCTGCTCTGCCATCAGCCGCTCTGCCACTATCACTGCAGCCACTCTCACCTCCCGCCTCTGCTGTACAGCTTACGCGCCTGTTCAAAGCGCCTCAGTCGAGCACTGCGCCGGTGCGCGATGACGTCACCCGTGCACCCGCACAATGCACTATTGGGAACGCTGAAGTCAGGAGAGGTTTCTGCTGTAACGGGGGCTTCAATCTTTAAGGTGGTCAAAATTGTCTGCAAATGACTGGACATTTACTTTATTGAGGTCAATAATGCTCTAGAAACACAAATAGGTCCAAATTATATAATTTTTTTTTTTTTGTAAACCTTTAAAAAGATACAAAACCAGTCACAGCGATTACAAAGCCAGCCAACTAATAAGCAGTTTTCTGCAGTTACAAGAAGAATTTTGGACCATCCGTGCTAGTTTTGTTACATTTTTAAAATGAGCGTCTATGGTGGGAACCGCTCATGCTAAACTTTAACATAGGCGTCTATGGAGCCACGAACAGCCAATCAGCCGCAGAGCTCCCCGGAGCCCACTCCTGAATGGCTGGGGGAGGACCCGGTGAATGACATAAATCGTGAAATCACTCAGTTCGAAGGAGGAGCTACAAATGTAAACACACTTGCGGCTCCTCAGTTCGTGTGGTGCTGGGACACACTTCTTTTTTTTTTTTTTACCTCCCTGCCTGGATTCTACAGTAGAAGTGGAAAGGCCTACGGTGGACCCCATAGGTAAGTATGTATGGATGATTGTAGTATGTATTAAAGTTTTATTTTTCAGGGTGTCTGTGGGCCAGATGTACTAAGCTTGAAAAGTGATAAAATGGGGGAGTGATAAGCCACCAGCCAATCAGCACCTAACTGCCATGTCACAGGCTAGATTTGAAAAATGACAGGTAGGAGCTGATTTGGTTGGTGGTTTATCACTCTCCATTTTATCACTTTTCAAGACTTAGTTCATCTCGCATACAGCAGATCAGCCGCATTCGGCTGATTGTAAATCAGTCAGGCACTGGGTCCAAGCCGTATTTTACATCGAATGGGTACAAATGAGTGCATTCATATCCATTTTATCTTAGTAAATTTACCCCTACATATAAAAAATAGTAATAAGAAAAGAAAAATGCAAAGATGGAATCGAAAAAGTCTTACAAAATAAATAAGGAAAAACTTACTTGGCAACTTTGTCTGTCCAGCCATGCTGCTTCCCATATACAGACACTTCATATCGCAGATGCTTTGCCAAACTATGTATTTCTGTCTGTAAATTCTCCAACTAGCTGAAGAAAATGCAAAGGCTTTAAAGAAAGTGACATGCAAATGCTTTATATATCATTACGCAATGTGATAAGAGATAACACACATAATATACATTAAATACAGTTGCAATAAAAAATATGTGAACTCTTTGGAATTACCTGAATTTCTGCATGAATTGGTCATAAAATGTGTTCTGATCTTCATGTAAGTCACAACAATATAAAAACACAATCTGCTTAAACTAATACCACACAAACAATTATATGTTCTTGTGTTTTTACTGAACACAGCATGTAAACATTCACAGTGCAGGGTGAACAAATGTGAACCCCTAGGCTAATGACTTCTCCAAGAGCTAATTGGAGTCAGGAGTCAGCCAACCTGGAGCCCAATCAATGACACTAGATTGGAGGTGTTGGTTAAAGCTGCCCTGCCTTATAAAAAATACACCAGTTTTGAGTTTGCTATTCTCAAGAAGCATTGCCTGATGTGAACCATGCCTCGCACAAATGAGCTCTCAGAAGACCTACTATTAAGAATTGATGAATTGCATAAAGCTGAAGAGGGTTACATGTATCTTTAAAAGCCTTGATGTTCATGAGTCCATGGTAAGACAAATTGTCTATAAATGGAGAAAGTTCAGAACTGTTAACACTCTCCCTTGGAGTGGCCATCGTGTAACGATGACTGCAAGAGCACAGCGCAGAAAGCTCAATGAGGTGATGAAGAATCCTTGAGTGTCAGCTAAAGACTTACAGAAATTTCTGGCACATGCTAAATTTTCTGTTGACGAATCTACGATATGTAAAACACTAAACAAGAATGGATTTCATGGAAGTACACCATGGATGAAGCCACTGCTGTCCACAAAAAGCATTGCTGCATGCTTGATGTTTGCAAAAGAGCACCTGGATGTTCCATAGTACTACTGGCAAAATATTCTGTGGACAGCTGAAACCAAAGTTGATTTCTTTGGAAGGAACACACAGCACTATGGGCCTTATTCTAGTTCACTCTTTCTGACAAAATCCTTCTTAGATGGACAAAACCATGTGCACTGCAGCTGGGGCAGATGTTACTTATGCAGAGAGAATTAGATTTGGGTGGCGTGCTACTTCAAAGTGAGATCTATATTGCAGTGTATAAATAAAGCAGCCAGTATTTACCCTGCACAGAAACAAAATAACTCACCCAAATCTAATTCTCTCTGCACATTTTACATCTGCCCCCCCTGCAGTGCACATGGTTTTGTCCATCTAAGAAGGATTTTGTCGGAAAGAGTGAACTTTTAGGGTGAAAAGGCCCTATGTGTGGAGAAAAAAGGCACAGCACACCAACATCAAAACCTCATCCCAACTGTGAAGAATGGTGGAGGGGGCATCATGGTTTGGGGCTGCTTTGCTGCCTCAGGGCCTGGACAGATTGCTATCATCAACGGAAAAATGAATTCCCAAGTTTATCAAGACATTTTGCAAGAGAACTTAAGGCCATCTGTCCACCAATTCAACAAAAGAAAATATGCCTTCTGGAGTGGCCCAGTCAGTCCTGACCTCAACCCGATTGAGATTATGTGGCATTACCTCAAGAGAGTGATTCACACCAGACATCCCAAGAATATTGCTAAACTTAAACAGTTTTGTAAAGAGGAATGGTCCAAAATTCCTCCTGACCATTGTGCAGGTCTTATATGCAACTATAGGAAATGTGTGGTTGAGGTTATTGCTGCCAAAGGAGGGTCAACCAGTTATTAAATCCAAGGGTTCACATACTTTGTCCACCCTGCACTGTGAACGTTTACATGGTGTGTTCAATAAAAACATATAATTGTTTGTGTGGTATTAGTTTAAGCAGATTGTGTTTGTCTATTGTTGTGGCTTAGATGAAGATCAGAACACATTTTATGACCAATTTATATGCATGGTGAAGATTTCCATTTCGCCATCACCTCAGGCTCCTACAGTACATCGACATTTGTGTCATCTACTTGTCTTTGGAAGCCTAATTGCACAGTCCGGCTAGCTAATTTATTTGTGACACCTTTTACACAGCATATTACTCTTGGTTACTTTTCATTGGATTTTATCAACTGGCACACACCAGCTCTTTACTTCTACACAAGCAGCTGTATTTTGTAATGTACACTCATGCATATTTAATCTATGTAATGTTTTGATTTGTAATAAATATTTTTAAATATAGATTTATTTATGAACCTCCATGGCTGCTGTAATTCATTTCTGAACGGATCCGATACGATTTGCCGGCGGTCGGGATCCCGGCGGTCGGAATCCCGACACTGGAATCCCGACCGCCGAAATCCCGACAAGGGGGGGACATGGATCGCCCCCCCTTGCGGGCTCGCTGCGTTTGCCACGCAGCGGGCCCGGTGCCTCGCTACGCTCGGCACGCTATTTTATTCTCCCTCTATGGGTGTTGTGGACACCCACGGAGGGAGAAAGTTTCGGGATTTCGGCGGTCGGGATTCCAGTGTCGGGATTCCGACCGCCGGCAAATTAACTGCATCCCTTCTGAACAATCGGTTTGATTTCAAGCATTGAGCAAAATTGACGACACACCCCTAGTTAACCAACGAAAATGCTGCAGTATGTCAATTATGTTGAAACTAATGGGGGACTATGATTGATCATGCAGGACCTGTTCTGCACATGCCCAGAATGGGTCCTGCACAAACGCCCTTACCATCGGATATGTACATGAACCATCAACCTTGCATACAAGTCTGAATTAGGCCCAGTATACAGTATAACCAACAAGAAAATCCAATTTAGCACCTTGTATATTGTGCTGTAGAGGGGAATAGGATAGGGCAAATTACAATTTGAAATAGATTAATGATATATGGGCCATGTTTTTTGCATATCTTTAAATTGCCGTACAGCGCTAAAAACCATCTTCACATACATCTTTTTATTATAAAATGAAGCACTTAATTATATATTATATATTAAAACATATATATTGCACATATACATCGGTACTATACTGATGGAAGAATATAAGGGGGCAGTCTGTTCCTAATGTACCTTTAGGACCTTAGATAATAGTTCCTTAAAAAGCTGAATTTACAGTGGTCGTGTGTTACCAGTACTGTAGAATCATGGTAGTGACCAGCTGGCTGGAGTCTCCGATTGTAATATAGTTTTTGATGCTCTGAAGCAAAGAGCTTGCTGATGTCCACTGGAGAGACACCTTTGAAAAAGCTGGTAGGTATGGTGGCCAATCCCGGGATCGGCGGGATCCCGGGATTTGGCCTAAAAACGCTGGGATTTGAATCCCGGGATTAGATGCTCACATCTGATGCCGGGCAGCGTCTGAGCGAGTGCTTAGATGCTGCCCAGGAGTTCCCGATCCCCGGCCTGCAGTCTGAAGCAGGTATAGGCAGTCCGACCTGCGCAGCATGACCTCTGACCGTCACACTGCGCAGGCCGCACCGCCCATATCTGCTCCAGAGTGATCCCTCAGTCCTCACCAGTCCTGTTGCAGCTTCGGCCGCCCGCCCTCCAGGCGGCTCTGCTGCTGCTGTAACCACCCGCCTGCTACCGTCTGCCCTGCTCCCGCTGATGTCTTCCCTGTTAATGTTTTTTTTTAGCGCTGCTCGCTTCATTTGTAGTTTTATCCCTAATTTACAGGGCTTGCTATCCTGTTTTAAGCAGCAGCTTGGATTAACAGCATGCTATAGCACCGCCTTATTACTCACCTGAGGCTTTCCAGTTGTTAAATATAAGCTGCCCAGTATAGTATGTGTATTCTGTGGATGAGCCGTAGAGGTTAACTATCTACTTTGCAGTTATATCTGGTTAGCATCATTTATCTATATATTCCTTAGTAGAGTGGAGATCATTTAATTTATCAAATGCTAGCTATATTTTCAGGTTGGTGTATACAGGGTGTAGTGCCAATATCAGTTTATACTATAGTACATCTTTTTAAATCATAATTATTACCGGCTTTCGGTGTGTCCGGCTATAACTCACAATGGCAAGCACCTGAAAGTGCAGTTTAGGATAGGTTAAGTTTCAAATATATGTGGTCATTGAGAATATATGTGATTGGGCATTATAGTTACAACACAGTACAGGGGAACACTCCATTACACAATTAACGGATATGAGAAAGCTCTCCACGTAGTGAAGCAGGGATTAAACTTCTAAAAATGCACATAAAACTGAGTCTTAGCACTTTGTCTAATATAAAATCACATGCTGCCTTACATTTTAGAAACACTTTCACTAATCTAAAAAGAGTGAAGCAAGAAGAATACGCACCTTGTCTAGAATGTACATTTGATATACTGACAGAGGGAGAGTGACTGCTGTTCTCAGCAATATCGTTGTGCACACAATATTCGCCCACCATGGCATCCCTGTAGCTTCTTGCACAGAGATCAGCACATTCTCAGCCAAATGAACAGGAGCAGAGTCTGCTAGCTTTGCATACACCCCATGATCAGCATACGGCTGCCCTGCAGATGCAGCTGCAAGAGGCGCTGCAGATATAACAGTCCTGTTAGGAGAAGCCAGATATGGTGCAAGGAAAGAACTCTTGCTGTACACACCACAAGATCTATGGACATCCGGTAAGACCTGTACTTGTTTTATTAGAACTTGTTGTCGGCTTCTGAAAGTAACCATGCTGAAATACCGTGCATACGGACATCTTCTTGAGAACATTATTTGGCATGAAAGGAATTCATTGATTTTAGTCCACAAAGTTGGGTTCTTCATAGGTTGACAAAACATTACCCCAAACCTGAAAAAGAAAATAATATGTAAATCGATCATTTCCAACTTTGTCTAATAGAACAGCTAACTGATATGGAAGTCAATTACAGTGCATCTGCTTTCATTAGGCATAATATGTTTACTGGGTGGCGGATGACACTCTGACAGTCGGGATTCCGATTGTCTCTACGCTGTCTTTGGAATTATTACTGTAAAATACCCGAAAGTTGGGCTCCTGACTTACAGGGGTTTTTCACCCTCGTGGGGGTCCAGGACTCCCATAGAAGGATAATATAACCTATGGGCCAGCACAGCAAGTCCGCAAGGGGCTACTCTGCACTTGCCCCCTATCAGAGTCTTGGCGGTTGGGATTCCGATGTCGGTATAATGACCACCGGAATCCCGACTGTCGGAGCCAAATACCACACCCATGTTTACTATACTATCCCTTAAAACTAGGACTCTAGTGAATTACACAGGTTCTATGGCTGATTAAAACCAGGTTATATGCAGGGTTTAAATCAACCAGAACCTGCATAGTTCATGAGTGTTATGTTTTTTGCAGGCTGGGAGATTATCGACAAACCGGGCATGCGTATAGATCATAGCATGCACGCGCAAGGCCGTCCTCTGATAAAATCCTGCTACATTTTTGATTGCTGGCCATACATCAGTTGATTGACAGAAAGCCGGCATTTGGGGGGTACTAACCAGATGTTTTCTGGGAGTGTCAGGAAACCGCAGGCGCGCACAGGCATTTGAAGGGAGGACGTGTGAAGCCAGCTCCAGCCCTGATCCGGCTGCTACTATTGAGGTCACGCTACGCAGCCACACACGTGCCAGCCCACTCTGCCCACCTAAGGACAGCTTTACAGCGGTTCCTAGCACGCCATCTGAAGCCCAATCCCAGATCCGAAAAACTTTAAATCCTGGGATCGGCCTCCGGGATTAAGGGGTTCAATGCTAACTTGCACCATTGGCCATCTATTAACAACTGACCATTATCGTTCCTTATTGCAAGTATTTAGTGGTGGCTTAACATTTGTCTATGGTTTCCTGCATGCACTGAATGTTAACAGTTTAAAATAGTGAAAACCATGACAAATGCATTCACTAATACAACAGTTTTAGGAAACACCAGACCATATTTGGTTATTTGTGTCCAACATACAGTTTTTTGTAACCCTGCACTTTAGTAAACATAGCCCTATATGAACAGGTATCTGGACTATTCGTCAACATGGACAATAAGTAGACACCAGCAAAAGCTCAACATGGTAATGTCACGTTTCGTGAAGCACCAGCTGGAGTGTAACGGGGGCTGGGTGCTTTAATGTAGGGCTGTTGCATGAACGACAGATTGGAGTGAAGCAATTGGATAAAATTAAACCTTTTTTAATAAAGATACTGCGGTACAAGATATGAATGATGGCATAAAGAATAACTGTAGATATTGATAAACTGAAAGAAGGCAATAATAAATAGTACTTATTGGAGAGCTTGAAGATGATTGGGAAGTTGAATGATTGGATGATTGCAGGATTGGATGATTGAAGAAAGATTGGATGAAGAATTGGATGGTTGAATGATTGGATAAAGGATTGGATGATTGGATGAAAGAGAAGAAGATGAAGTCCAGTTGAATCTGTGCTGAGTGAGATCGTAGCTGCAGGACCAGGGATGCGACCACGGATAATAACCGTCAGGAATAAAGGAAGATGACACCCTTTGGGGGGTTAACCTTGTCCTATCCTAATAGGCGGCAGAGGGTTCCGTGATTATATGGTGGAGCAGTGGACGATCAGCAGGGAGATCAGCGAAGACTTTCACCAGGATGCGAAGGAGAGCTGTAGTGGATACTACAGGGATAGCCAGGAGTGACTGTTAGCGGGTAGACATCATTGTACTGACTGCCGGTCTGGCCTGGCTAGTCAGACTTTAAGGATAGAGCTGAGCGGTGATTGGCTGTGCGTGTGACCTAACAATTTGGAGCCGCGTAGCATAGGCTGTAGCAACCAAGAAGATGGCCGCCGCCATATGCGGCGACAGAAACCAGCCGGCGGAGAATATACGCGGAGGTGCTGCAGCCGACGCTTCCCAGCCAGAGGCCTAACATGACACGGACACCATCATGGCGATCCATGCCTCATGCCACCCAGAGCCTGCACAGCAGGAGACTGCACACCACAGCTGTCACCTGGTGGTGACAGAGTGTCGGAACGAAGACAGCCAGCATGGGCACCAGCAGCGGAGGTGAGCACCAAGACAGAGGGTAGCATATCAGAGGTCTGTAGGACCGGGACAGCACAGGGAGCCAGGGTAGCTGAGATGGTGGTCATGATAGGTAATGGTTACCACATGAAAGGACAAAATTAGGTACTTGTGTATTACCACCGCTCCCACTAAGCAAATTACTTAGTGGGCGATTCTGCGTAAGAAAACCGCATTGCATGTTTTTTTTGCATGCGATGCAATTTTCCTATGTAATTTATTCACTGCTCTCTAGCCGCAGGTGGTGCGATCACATGCAATCGCACCGCATGCAAAATCGCATGAGATTTTATAGGGTGCGATGCCATTTACTTTACTATACACTTCTATGAGATGCAATGAGTTTTAGGCATCCCCCACTATCCAAACCACCCCAAAGCATTACAGAACGCTCCTCCCGACCTTTTCATACTTCATACCCCCACTATCCACGTCGGCGTGGAGTTGTTATATATACTTATATAGTGTGGCGAGCGCAGCGAGCGGCCGCGGAATACTTGTAACGTAATCCGCTGCGCTCGCCACACTATATAAAATAAACTCCACGCCAACGTGGATAGTGGGGGTATGAAAAGGTCGGGAGCAACGTGTTCCGCCACCGCTCGCCACGCTTTGGGGTGGCGTGGATAGTGGGGGGGGGGGGTGCATAAATCTCATTGCATCTCATAGAAGTGTATAGTAAAGTAAATGCCATCGCACCACCCGCGGCCAGAGAGCAGTGAATAAATTACATAGGAAAATCCGCATGCGATGCTATTTTTGTACGGTGCCGTACGTATGCAAATAGGGCGCCCTGATAATACACAAGTACCCACAATTATTTATTTACAATTTTTTTTTTCATTTTTCCAAAACTTATACTTTACCGTTCCCAATCGTAATGCACATGGATGGTAAAGTGTGCCTAACACAGCCGTAGCGGATCTAGGCACCTGGCCCATAGTACACATGTCCAGGTGTCAACATTGATACTATAAACACATGAAAAGGCATGAAGACCTTCACAGGAGTTTTACATGTGATTTATCGCATGTAAGTGAGCCTCCCGAGGAGCTGCTGGGGGAGCTCAAGCGTAATTTGGTTCAACTTGTCCTTAGAAGAAGTCGGACTAGTGTATGGGGGGGCCTTTTGACATTGAGTGTACACACTGAACAATATTGCTAAACAATATAGTTAAGGGACATCAGCGGGATCCGCTGAACATGCAGGTCATTGGCTATTTAGCCAAAGTGACCTGCATCTTCAAGCAGACTGCAAAGCTCTTTAACAATGTGTGACAGCCGATATTGTGAAAGTCCTTTTGTTATAATTAACAATATTGGATGTGGGTTCCGATATTATGCATAGGTAGGGTTGCCACCTCACTTGTTATAGATTCCTGAAGATACACCCTCCTTGACCTAATGCACGCGCCGAAGGCTTCCGGAGAAGTGGGTGTGGCCTGTTCAGAAAAGTGGGCGTGGTCTCTGTACACCAGATAGAAATGACAAGATATGATAAGATTTATGTATGCACACACATGTATAATATACATATATATTATACATGTATAATATACACACACTATATATATATATATATATATATAATATATATATATATATATATATATACACACACACACATATATATACATATATATATATATATATATGCGAAGAACCAGGAGACAAGCGCACAATGAGCGGTAAAATTCAATTCACTTTTATAAAATATATCAGCTCACGTACATGTAAGTTTAAAGATAACAGCTTGCCAGCATATCATAATAAAGAGCGGGTCGTCATCTCACACAAAACCACGGTAGCCGCAGAGCTCCCAGCGTCTCGTCGGTCCGATTTCCCGGCTCCACCAATGTGTCACAGCAGTAACTCGCCCAACCGGTTTCGTCGCTTATTGGACTTCGTCAGGGGGTGTTTCTATCACTGCTAGGTCTGCTTCTTAAATACCCAGCTTAGTAATTGGTAATGCTTGACAGCTAAGAAGCAGACCTAGCAGTGATAGAAACACCCCCTGTTGAAACCGGTTGGGCGAGTTACTGCTGTGACACATTGGTGGAGCCGGGAAATCGGACCGACGAGACGCTGGGAGCTCTGCGGCTACCGTGGTTTTGTGTGAGATGACGACCCGCTCTTTATTATGATATGCTGGCAAGCTGTTATCTTTAAACTTACATGTACGTGAGCTGATATATTTTCTAAAAGTGAATTGAATTTTACCGCTCATTGTGCGCTTGTCTCCTGTTTCTTCGCATGTACCTTGGGACCGTGGAATCGGTCATTTCGGAGGAGAGCTGCACCGTACTAAAAACTTGAAAGAAGTGATTTACTAAGGACTAGCGCAGCCTGCTTGTTACATAAAGGCACATAAAGGTTGATAATAAAAGCACTTACCCCCCCCACGACGTGAGGAATTGGAGCCGGCACACGGAGTTGAAGAATAGGTGATTTAATGTATCAGCAACATGTAGACAGTAACAGCTGTATTACCCAAAAGTCGTTTCAACTGCTCACAGGCAAACTGATGAAAACTGCCTGTGAGCAGTTGAAACGGCTGTCGGGTAATACAGCTGTTACTGTCTACATGTTGCTGATACATTAAATCACCTATTCTTCAACTCCGTGTGCCGGCTCCAATTCCTCAATCGCACTGTGTGCGATTTATGTATGTGTGTATATTTATATATATATATATATGGGTAATGTGTCCAATGTGCATATACATACATCGGTGTTAGAGCGGAGAGGCTGTGCCGGAAGGGGGGGGGGGGGGGGGATAGGCGGAGAGGCTAGTTATTCTAATTCTCTCTGCACATTTTACATCTGCCCCCCTGCAGTGCACATGGTTTTGTCCAAGAAGGATTTTGTCAGAAAGAGTGAACTAGAATAAGGCCCAGTCTTCTTGACAGATTTTTGCCTTGGCTCTCCTCTACTAAAAACACATCAGCTGAGAAAACAATTTCCTGCAGCCAGTCCCCATTCCCACTATCGTGGGACACATAACTGCTAGGCAGCTATATGGCAGTGCAGTATGACTGCAGCAGAGTAAGGAGCCTGAGCACTGGCTCGCTCGGTAACAACCTGCACGTCAGCGAATCCTCCTTCCACTAACGTGCAATGGCGACTGCTTATACCGCAGCGCAGCGGAGGCCGCATCACAGACACAAGGACACAGACTCACGTGCAGGAACTACATCCATTCACGCGTAGACATCGGCGGTGTTCTTGTAATTGATTGCCGGCAGGTGGCGCTGCAGGGTTAAAAAAAAAATACAAACCCCCAATACGCCGCTGACCTTCCTGGCAGATCATTGAAACCAGAGTGTTCTATCCTCACTGTTCGCAACTCTATGACCTCGGGAGGTTCCCAGAGCCGAGTCCGTGAAAATTTATTTTATCTAGTGACATCATGACTGCTCCTAATTATTAGTGTCTCTGTTGTTGTTATTAGATGCACTCATATTCCCTACATATATGACTCTAGTGACTGAAGAGATATCTGTAGGCGGAAACATCAGAAAGCTGGCCATTGTGTTCTGAAACTTTACTGACAGGTCTCAGTGACATCTCTGGCTTCGTAGGAGCTGAGAAGCTGCATTTTAGTCACAGGCACAGCGCTGCTTTCAGCACACGCAGGGATCCGGTCATGCAGTTCCCACTACCATTTTCTGCGCCAACAAGTGTAGTAAAACAAACATTTGCATGCAAACACCAATACAGGCAGGGAATGGCTTAACCATACCACCCAACAGTCACGGTTTTCGTGCATGGCACATAGTGGATAGGCATCCATGTGAAGCCCCCCCCCCCCCCCCCCCAAATGTATTTAGCCTAGGGCCAAATACACGTTACAATTATTGGATACAATATCGCATCTCATCTCGGTTTTGCGATGAGATCTAGTACAAAAAATTATGTGCTGCACTTTTTGTACTAGATCTCATGTCAAAAACAGAGATGAGACATACCCTCCAACATGACCCATTCCATTAGGTACAAAATGCTCTGTTCCTGGACTTCCCTGCCAGTGGCAGTTACAGAGGTTGGAATCCAGCACAGTCCAATATTCAAAGAGGGGGGTCACATCAACTGTCTGTGATGTCTGGGGTGGCAGTAGGTGTGACTCCCCTTTTTGAATATTGGACTGTGCTGCAGGCTCATATCTGTAACTGCCACTGGCAGGGAAGTCCAGGAACAGAGCATTTTGTACCTAATGGAATGGGTCATGTTGGAGGGTATGAGATGAGATGCAATATTGTATACAATAATTGGAACGTGTATGGGCACCTTCAATCTAAACTAATTTAGCCAAAATCAGCCATGAGCCAGGATCTCACGGTGTACACAGCTTTAGGGCGGTATTCAATGAGCCTGATTCGCCATGTTTTCATGGCGAATTTGTGCTGTTTGGCGAATTTTTGACTAAAACGGTGAATCACCCTATTCAATGACCAGATGGCGAATACATTTGAAGGTTTTTTTCGCCATGATTCACCGAGAAGCAATCGCTATCTTTTTATGGTGAAGTGGAATGTGAACTTTTAAAATAAAGTGTTTTGTTTTTTACATTTGGTGTCAAAAAATCAGGAATTTTATTCTGAGGAGGGGCATGCTATTTTTATTCATGTGCTGTAAGCACATGAATATATATTTTATATATATATATTTTTTTACACAGCAGGGGGCACCGGAGCCGAGCCGCTCATTAGATATTCATATATTCACTGCACCCGATCGTTACATATGCACGATCGGGTGTAGTGAATATACCCGGTCCCCTGCTGGCACCCCGGGGGGGCAGCCTGTGCTGCCTGGCACCCATTTGAAATCTTTGTCCTTGGATTTTTATATATTGATATAAATATTCATATATACAGTGTATACAGTGTATTCCTGCATGCACATACATAAATGAACCACACTTGTGATTTAGGAAAAGATACAAATATATGAGATGCATTGTGTCCAACATTTCAGGTCTGTACAGAGCCCATTCCTCAAAATATAACAAACGTTTATATAAACTAGTAAGCCCGCTCGAAGCAAAAAAAATCTAGTCTGCAACCTTCTATATATGTGCATGCGGGAGAAAGATGTAGTTTCACTTTCTACCAGTAGATGGCAGTGTTTTAGAGACTCGCGGACACAAGACATATATAGAGATGATGCATATACTGTATATAAAATCGAATGCATGTGCTCCTCCAACTGCAGGGATGGGATGAGAATGGAGGACCCATCTGTGCTGTAAAAAGAGTAAGCATACAGCAGGCAGTGCTGTCAGGTCAGCCAGGTCCCTGTAAAATGAAGGCGGTGTGGCCAAGCACTTGAAGAAAAAAAAAAAAAAAACTTTGACGGATGAGACCGCACCGTACACCTGCACGCAGGTAGAGAGCAGAAAGGCTGCCACTGCCTCTTTCCCCAGCTCAGTACACAGCACTGAGCAGCGTGTGCTGGGCTGGGGAGAGAGGCTGGGCTTCCACAGTAACCTGTCCCCTCTCTTCCACTGCCCACAATGGGATAGCGAGACCTCCATCAGACCTGGATAAAAGGTACTGCCCCTGCCCCCCCAACTCTGTTGGTGATGTATTGATCAATATATGTACCAAAACCTTATTGATTATTATGGTAATTGCAGGGTATTGTGATTTTATTAAAACATACATATGGACTACAGATGCAGATGGATGTGAATCGGTTGACAATAAGTCAACACCCCATGATTGACAGACTGTACATTAAGTTGCTAGATACAAATGGATGCCACAAAACTGTTTGATGTTCCGTTATTGTAGCCCAAATCTAACCCTAGCCATTCCAGACAGCCTGACCCTAATTTATAATCCCAATAATGTTGAAAAACCACGTTCATTTTTGAGTGAACCTTTTTTTTCCGTCAAACTTAGGTATGGTCTACAGCTGGGGTAGCCAACCCTAGTCCTCGAGAGCTACCAACAGTGCATGTTTTGCAGGTCTCCTCACAGAATCACAAGTGAGCTAATTAGCTCCATCTGTGTATCTTTTAAAATGTGTCAGTGATTAATGAGTGCAGCAGCTAGGTTGTCTTGAAAATGTGAACTGTTGGTAGCTCTCGAGGGCTAGGGTTGTCTACCACTGGTCTACAGTGACAAATGTCAACAGTACTTAGGTCAACCTTTGGATTTGCGACCTAGACATTGTTGATATTTTCTCTGGAAGCCGATCCAGGAGTGGTGATGGGAGTGGGGTGCCTGGTTTATCTGGTGATCACATCTTCTCACACACTGTGTTAGTTTATTTAATCAGACTTGTGTCAGCGGTGTTCCTAAAGCAGATACACTTTAAAAACGTATTGGCTATATGCGGTCACATGTTTTTGATAGCCAATAAGATACCACTTTGAGATCCGGATAAATCTGCATCTGCGCATCTCTACTTTAAACCAGGTAGCATTATGTAATGTGATACCAATTGCCATGTTTATACTTCTGAGTAATAGAGTAAAGGGGCCCATACACGGTCCGTTAAACGGATCCGTTTGGGTCTTAATTAGCATGCATCGTATCGGATCGCATGCCTAGTGCATGCAATGCGATCCGATGTTTAGCTAGTACAAAAAGTATGTGCAGCACATACTTTTTGTACCGTACTATGTGATGCGCGGGAGCGCGCATCGCATAGTACAAAACAGACGGTCCGGGAACGGACCGTCTATGGGTACCTTAAGACTTGCAAAAAAATGGGATCTTTTAATAGGTGCAGGAATCTTAAATGTATCAATCAATATATGTAAGAAAAACCTTGATAAAAAACTGGTTAAAATTTTTGACCACCACTCTTCCTCTTGATTAAGGTTTTTAGGGCACATTATGTCACAGTGCTACACTCATGTGATCCACCTCAGTCAGGATCAGTCTTCTTTGGAGGGCTCCTGTTTCAGATGACTGGCACACCACTAAGTTCCAGGCTGTGTGCACCAGCTTTGGTTGTTTTCTGTGCCTGACCCGGAAGAACCTCAGTTGATACTCACTGGTTTAGGCATTTGCCTTTAGGCCAGTGATGGGAACCTCCTGCCCACGGGCCGTAAACGACCCCCGTAGGCAGCATTAATGGACCGCCCAACAGCTTTCAAGGAAGGGGGAGTTATCGCAAGAGGTTGGAGATCTTGTCAGAGGAGTCTTCAGCAGCAGACTCCTTAGTAAACTGCTCCATAAAAGCATTAATCTTATGCACACTGTGAGCAGTGTCATGCATTGCCTGTATGGATTCGGCATGAAAAGCCGGCGGTCGGGATCCCGGCGTTCAAAATCCCGACGCCGGAATCCCGACAAAGGGGGGGGCGCGTGGATCGCTCGCCACGCAGCGGGCCCGGTGGCTCGCAACACTAATTTATTCTCCCTCCGAGGGTGTTGTGGACACCCACGGGGGGAGAAAGTGTTGGGATTCCGGCGTCGGGATTTTGAACGCCGGGATTTAAACTGCATGTATAAATGCTCCTGTTCATGAGTTAATCTAAGCCCGCAAAATTTGCAGTCACTAAGTCAGGCATTTGTACAAAGCTAATTATATATATATATATATATATCAGTGTACTTATCTGTTTGACCCTCTGTAGTCACCAGGGAAAGCGCTGCCTCAGAACAAACGGTAACACTGTCTGCAGGAATAAATCTCCTTTCAGCTCCGCACAGTGTGGGATGAAAGGGCGCCAGGGCAGAGTGAAGGAAGAGACCAAAGTCCCTGCTACAGTGGGGTGAGATGTTCCTTTGGCGCCTTTTACCCTTGTATGCTACTCCTACTGAGTGTTTATTCTGGTTTCCTGTCTTCCCTCCAATGGGGTCCACTTGGAATCGCCCAGCTGTGCTGAGCTGCTGTAACAGGCTGCAACATTCTCAAAGTTCAGCCTGCAAACCCATTCAAGATGGCGGCCTCCATCGCGGGGTGTCCGTCACCCATGATTCCCCCCTATGCAGGGAGCCGGCTCCGGGGTCTGCCAGGGTCCAGGAAATTCCACTGTGATGAGGTTGAAGCGCTGTGCTGAGAGACCAGAGAGCGTCTCTCAGCACACAGGGAGCTGACAGGATGCACTTCTGTGAGCCTCTGCTGCGTCAGTGTGAGGAAACTTCTCCTGGAAGTTGCCTGCACTAAGATGAAATATTAATAAACAAAAAACACCCTATGTACTCTAGTGAAGGGCTGCTACAGCAGTCATGAGTTATAGTACCCACTCCGGTACTCTGGAACTGGGGAATGCTGGGATGCAGAAGGGAGGAGCCTGCCTCAAAAGCTTTAGCATAGGTGCCTGGCTCCTTTGGACCCTCCTACATCCCATGGTTGAGCTGTGTCACCAGGATGGATGAAAGAGAAAATAGATTATAGGAAGAGTGTTACTGCTTCTATATTTCAAGAAAAAAGGTGGTGGAGCGCTAGAAACGGATCAATTGGATATTACAAATTTAATGAAATATATAAATAATTAAAATAATATCTGGAATGACAAACAATAAAAATGACAATAAAATTGATAGGACAAAGGAAGGTGATACTTAAGTCTCTGAGTTGCTGCCGTATGTGTCCCTGGAATTGGAGGGCTTTAGATTCCCTGGAAGGTACCCAATGGAGATGGTATTGGCAGTGGGCCGTCCTGGATTGTGCAGATAGACGCTGGAGGATGATCTAATTCCCAATTTGGGGGTCCTCACTATGATGCGCTGGTTGCTTGTGGTCACTGTGGTAAATCTCACGCTGGAGGATGATCAAATTCCTATTACTGGAAAGGTCCTCACGATATTGCGGATTGTATGAACCACAAATAGAAATGGATGCAGTTCCCCAATGGATGGAGATATTGGAGGCAGTCCGGACAAGGTGACAATGAAAGGGATGATTTCCGGGATTTGGCAGAGAGTGTGGCAGCATAGACAGAGATCCTTCCAAGTCCAAATTTAAAAGTAGCAAGTGCTGCCTAACATGTTTCGTCGTGATGTCACGACTTTATCAAAGGTATGCCTTTGATAAAGTCGTGACATCACGACGAAACATGTTAGGCAGCACTTGCTACTTTTAAATTTGGACTTGGAAGGATCTCTGTCTATGCTGCCACACTCTCTGCCAAATCCCGGAAATCATCCCTTTCATTGTCACCTTGTCCGGACTGCCTCCAATATCTCCATCCATTGGGGAACTGCATCCATTTCTATTTGTGGTCCATACAATCCGCAATATCGTGAGGACCTTTCCAGTAATAGGAATTCGATCATCCTCCAGCGTCTATCTGCACAATCCAGGACGGCCCACTGCCAATACCATCTCCATTGGGTACCTTCCAGGGAATCTAAAGCCCTCCAATTCCAGGGACACATACGGCAGCAACTCAGAGACTTAAGTATCACCTTCCTTTGTCCTATCAATTTTATTGTCATTTTTATTGTTTATGTCATTCCAGTTATTATTTTAATTAATTATATATTTCATTAAATTTGTAATATCCAATTGATCCATTTCTAGCGCTCCACCACCTTTTTTCTTTATTCTTAATCCTTAGAGGGTTAACACCCCTCAAGCAGGAGCAGCTTAGTAACACACCCCACAGGGCGCCTATTCCTACTCTGAGTATCCCATCTCGAGTACACCCATTTTTTCTTGCTTCTATATTTCATCTAACTCGGAGCAAAAAGAATCTTGCTCTGAGCATATAGTGCTGAGATATTCTCTATATCTACTGAAAACTGTCTAAATATATATGCCCCTGGAGAGCTACACTGCTACATAGGGGCTGCTCTATTGACTAAGTGTGCATGATTCCATAAACCATATCTTGGAAATTTACAAAAGCCATGTTCCAATGGAAATAATTAGCATTTTGACCATTTAGGTTCCTAAACCATTACAGTTTCTTATATAGAAAATATTTGAACATTCACATCAGTCCCTGCCCCCACACAAGTACGGGGAGAACATACAAACGCTGCAGTTAGGTCGTGGGTTTGATCCCCACCATGGCCCCTAGTGCTGTGAAGCAGTAATGCTGACCAAAACACTGTCCATGCTGCCCCAATATATTGAGGTGAGGTCATTCTGAACAAATCACAATTTTAGATTTGAGCATCCTGTATGTCTTCATCTGAGATTACTGTGCGCACATATACATCCGTGCAAGAACTAGATGAAGCAAAAAATTAAAAGATGGCAATTATTTTCAAGAGTAGTTTACACAGCTATCTACTTGCATATTGGTCAGTGTTTTATTTTTGTACCCTAAGTAATTTTAGCCATCATACAAGCTTCATTAAAAGTTTGTATTTGAAAGATTGAGCTCGGTTATAACTCAAAGAACTTGCTCTGTGTGTGGGAGAAGTTTTACCATACCTTCCTCTGATCCGGTAGTCTTCAGAGGAACCATGGTCGCAGACTACACTACAGTGACCCCCCCCCCCCCCCCCCACAGAAGACCTCCATTAATAGTAATAGACGCAGGGGCTGACATTTGAGGTGTTGCTGTGGCACCTACACTCCGCCTCAATTCTCATTCTGTCCAGCAGCACACATGTGTCAAGGCTCTTATCAAAAGCTACAACAGTCACTGAGCAAAGAATGTTAGAAGACTGAGAATTGTTTTAAATGCAACATCCCTGAACTCCTGGATTCATTGTATACTCAATATATAAAGTCGCCAATTAAATGACCAAGGAAATATTTTCTGATAATGTTCGGGGTAGATAACTTCTGGATGGTAATTCAATGAATGCGTTCTGTAGTAATCCTCAAATAGCAGATAACAGAGCGACTTAAGAAGTCTAAAAGGTGTGTGTGCAGATGGTGCGACCCTGGAAGATTTATACTAAGCAATTTTGGATAGCACCCACTATTTTTATTAGCGACATAGTCAAAGTAGACTTACCTGCACAGTCTATTTAGCCATGCGATATCGACCTCACAGGCCCGCTCATCTGTATTGCATGTAGACTAAACACAGATTTTGGCTAATTTACTAAGCAATTTTGACTATATACTAGTCAAAATTGCACTGTGTACACAGCTTAAGGGGGATATTCAATCGCCGTCGAGCATCTCCCGTGGGGGAGATGCTCGACGGGCCCTATTCAATGCTGTCTTCCCCGACAGCATTGAACAGGGTTTCCTGGCAGAACGAGCCCGACATCTCTAGCTGTCGGGCTCGTTCTGCCGAGAACAGCCGGGAAGTGACGAGCTGCCGGCTGCATCTCGTCACTTCCCGGCTGCAACTCGCGGCCACGCCCCCTTCTCGTCCCGCTGCAGGCGGGACATTGAATCCCGCCTGCATGTTCTCGGTCGAGCTGACCGAGAACGGGACTGGGTCACGGCAGGCGAGCAAGCTCGTCTGCCGTGACCCGAAGATTGAATACCCCCCTAACTCTCTTGTTACATAAGGTCTGAAACTGTGTACACAGTGAAAGAAACTGGTGCATGGCAAACAGCAAGCTCGCTTAAGTCTACACTGGGAACCTTTACCACTAAAGGATGATAGAATATGCAGCTGGAAAGTTACTTCTATGTGTATCTAACATGCCCTATGAGAGATTCTTCCCACAGGAGCAGTATTCTAGATTGCTCTAGTTAGACACCATCCCCTGCTTATTCTTCACATGGGAGCAGATCAGCCTTGAATTTTTCTATTTTAAAGGTGCCCATACACGCAGCAATTTGTACCAGATTGCATCTAGTACAATAAGCATGCAATGTGCTACAGCAGCGTTCTTTTTGTACTAGATGCACCACACCTACTTTATGTGCTGTGCAATGTACATGGAAGCGTACATCGCATCTGAACATCGCACCTTGTATGGGTGGCTTTACTCTTTTGGAATTAAACTATAATAGAAATTTAAAAAAAAAAACAGGTTTCTCCATTTGACATATAAAAAGAAATGGGAACTCTAATTGGAGGACAATGAATCCACCATCTGTATCCGTTATTTGTTAATCTGATTGAAAAGTATGGCTTCACATTGTGCAGTCTGGGTGCATGGCCATCTTCCAACAAGCTGCAATAGTCATAATGAATCCAGACAAACGCACAAAAGAAGTTTAGATTTGCTCCTCCTACGTATATGCCCATTCTGTTCCCCCAAACTAACACCATACCATTTCTGAAGCATCATACATTGGTACTGACATTTAAAATAAATATATTGTAAGCTTATCATAGTATATATTAGTGTAAATGTTGCCGGTTCTGGGACCATAAAAACAAAGTAGAAAAGTTATGCTTATTAATAGTTTAATGTATGAAGGAAACATCCAGATTTCTGAATATGAAGGTACATCTCACATTAATTTAAGTCTACATAATGTAGAGCTTCTATGCCGACTTATTGAATTCTCTGCTTAGCCATTTCGGTTATGTAAACAATTGTACATTTATTTGCCATTCTAAAACTTCAGAATCAGTTACATAATTTTGCTAATTTATTCTGTGTTTGCTCAGAAGCAGCTTACAGTACTAAAACCAACCAGCTTCAAGAAAAAAAAAAAAAAAAAGTTAATGTCCATAAAGAAAAGAAAGGGGGTGGGGTTGGGGGGGGGAGGGTAAAACAAAAGAAAAATAAAATAAGGTGGGAGAAGGAGAACTATAGTGAGATTTATGGTAACGGGAACTGGGCGGTCACAACGGTCACAGAAAAAGGTCAGTTTGTTTAATCTATTGTGGTACTGTGTTTTTAATTGTCCCTACTCGCGGAAAGATTTTCCATGCTAGAGAGAATCCAAATCAACCCATCTGGTTCATGTGTACACTGTTCATGTGGGGGTTCCAGGTTCCAGTCCATACCTGTGGGAAAATTATGTGTTACTAGATGGTAAATATATGCACGTTACACACAACTAGATGAAGGTCAAAAAAAGGATTTTAACTAAATACAGGTCTATCCTCTGTTAGTTCTCCAGAATATGAATTCATTGGGTCGTTTACAATGCGGTCGGCGAGGTAGTTAAATGGCGGGGATTGCCGAAAACAAGCTACACTCGCCGTTTAACCCCCGCGCCAGCTGCTCACCCTATGCTACGTTCCGGGGAAATTCTCGCTTTGAGGACTGTGATGATTCCCCCAAACAGCGAGGTTCGTGACTAGTGCCGCGAGCCTCTCTGGTTTAACGGTTTCCCTATCCCTACAAAAACCTAGTGAGGGGGAAACGGCGTGTGCCGTTGAATACAGACCCTGCTCGCAAAAAACATTGAATAAACCCCAATACCTTTCTGTAGAAACAAGAGACATTCAGAATAGCCAGTACACTGGTCATAGGATTTGTATTTAGTCTGCAGTTTATGTAGGCCAAATGTTGCAAGCTCGCTTTGTATTAGTTACATTATGCATCTTTCCATATACCCTACAACATCTACCCCCCATTTTATTTAAAAAGAATGCTCAAATACATTTTTGTTTATTTCTTCTTTAGCTTTTCCCCCCCATGACCACCACAATATTTTGGATTACTCATCATTCACAGTATGTGTTAAATGTTAGTTTGTCCTGCAATGTTTATAGAATATCTACAATGGTAAAGTTGGTTACATAAGGCAAAGAACCCCCCCTAAGTGCTATAACTGAACATACAACAACTCCGCATTTACATAATTTTGGAATAGCGCTGCAGTAGCTTACAGGACTGAAAGCAAGAGGGGAATATTGTGACAATCCCTATAATACCAATGTATGAGATATACTAACAATATTGTAACCGGAGACTTACTGTTTGTGGCCCATTTTCTGTGGAGTTTGAAACCATCTTTATAAGTGAATTCCACGATGGATCAGCAGCATGAGGTCCATTGTAAATTGGTCCACCAGTACCATCTGGCATTGGCGCTACAGGAGGAATCATTGCATTTCCATACATTGAGAACGGCATGCCCTGCAAAAAGAATTTCATTTAGCTGTAAGGTAAAATGCACTAACGAAACAGATACAGATGTGTAGCGAGACACATCTGTACCTACAAGTCTCTAGATCTTATATTTCATAGAAAAATCACTAATTATACACAGCTGGAACATTTGGAAGACTAGTACCCCAACTTTTGGAAAGTCCATATAGCCAGCAGGCACATGTTGATGGAATGCTCCAGAAGCAGTTACAATGCCAGATGTATCTCTCTCCATTCCTTGATGTTGTGAGAACACCCCAGGATCAGACATAGGTCTGTGCATCATGTGATTTCCTATGCCTGCGTGACACCAGTCTGACACTTTATCTGAAATAAAATTGACAGGCATTCATTAACAGAAAAAAAACACTGCATATGAATTTATAAATCTCTTGACAATCGCACTTAAAAAGGTAAATCTACACGTCCTTTATTATCCTTGCATTGCAGCAAGTACATTGTAGCATAGCGGGGCTTGTGAGATTGCCTGCTCTTGCTATGCCAGTGAACGGGAGCTGGTGATCGCATGCAGCAAACTCCCATAAACTTCAATGATCCCCCTTTGTTGGACTGCTATACCCAGCAACAATGTAGCAGTACACATTTATAAGCAGTGCTTTCAACTACAATAAAAACAGCCCACAGCACTAATAGGTACAAGGAAACAGACAACTCACAATTCAGTGTGGATTAATCTCCTTTTATATTTTAGAGATGTAAAAAAAGCGATTTGTAGCAGCAATTTTTTTTTTTTATTGTGATCTTAGTGCACCCGAGAACAGATGGTAAATCTAATTATAAAAGTTGCAGTAGAGAAAGTTAATTTTAGGGCGCATGCTACTTATACAATAAACACACAATCCTGTGCAATCTACACTTGTTTGGTTAAGGATTGTGTGATAAGAGTCACTGGTTGAAATGTTTCTTTCAAACATACTTTAGGGGTATGAAATTATAGTAGTACCCATACCTCCAAACATGACCAATGTCAGGAGGGACAAACTACTCTGCTTCTGGACTTTCCTCTTACTTTATGATTGCTGTCACCTGTTTTGAACAGGTTAACTAATAAGAAAGGTGTTTCTCCACAGGTGATGGCAATCATACATTAAGAGGAAAGTCCAGGAGCAGAGTACTCTCCCTTCCTGGAGGGGGGTCATGTTGGGAGGTATATAGTACTATAATAAAATATTAATGTTGGAGGAAAGGACTACTGTGGCTAAACTGAATATGTTGTATTACCTTGACTGCCTCCCATTCCTTCAAAAGACCAGATTCCACTGTGCCCAACTGAAGTTGCTAAATTACTCCCAATGACAGATGGTGTGGATGTCCCAGTCTGCCTTATCCGTGCAGATCGCTCAGTTCCTATTGGCACAGGGACTTTCCTGTCATGAGGCACAGAGTTGGGTTTCTCAGACACCATAGGTACTCCCGAAGGTGAAGGAGATTGCGTGCGACCACCAGCAGACACAGCCTGTGCTGAAGAATCTGAAAAACAGTAATGGAGCATGATGCCTCAAAAACATCACAATGTACACAAAACTTTCTTGAACTTTTTTAAAAGTATTTTTAGGTTAGCATTTAGTCTTTACTGTAAAGTTGGGTCCAATGATTAAAGGCTAGAAGGTAAAACACTTCATAAAAAACTGTTCCTTCTATAACCTATATCCTGCTCTTATAAAGGTTTCAATTTATTTCCAGGAGAATGTTGACAAATGACCTGTGCAATTTTTAGATTTTACCCTTTAATGTAATAAACACATTTTACTCTGTAGCTTATAGTATTTGAGAACTCTTAAAGTACACTTAAAATATATGCACTCTATTCACACATCACTTTCACATTTATATATTACCTCCCCGCAAATTTTAATGCATACTAAATAAGTTTTAGTAATATACAGTACAGGAGTATGCCCACTTTGAAAGCAGCATTGTAAGCAGCATTCACTCAAACTTGTTCAGTCTGTCACACTGTAAGTTAGTAGTCTCTAGCCAAGTTCACTTTCCTACAGCACTTCATATTTGAATTGTTCCCCAGAGGACATATGGCAGTGGTCATGCTACATTTCTTCATTGGTGCAAAAATACTCCCATTTTAAAGGGAATCTTTTAATCCAAAGCAGGGCTCCCCGGGACATAGGAAGCACAAGCTGCCCACCGGGAGAGCTGGCAGGGAGCCGCTGCACTGCTCCCGCTCGTGCATATGTAATGAGCGGGAGCAGTGAATATATGAATATGTAATGAGGGGCTCCCGGCCCCCTGCTGGCTGTTATGTGCAAAAAAATATATATATATATATACACACACACACACACACACACACACACGAAACAAAATAGCATGCCCTTCACAGAAAAAAAATTACTGATTTTTTTTTACACCAAATTAAAAAAAAAAAAAAAAAAAAAAAACCTTTATTTTAAAAGTTAACATTCCAGTTCACCTTAAAAAGAAGGTGACTGATAGACGGTAAAGCACGACAAAAATCACACTGAAAGCAATTCGCCATTCTAGCATTGAATACACTCACGGCGAATGTAAGTGAAAATCCTATTAAAAAACAGTGACTTGCAGCGAGCATGAAACGGAGAAATGGCCAGCATTCACTGTTCGCTTTCAGCGAACAGTGAAGATTGAATAAGGTGACTCAGATTTTCAGTGAAAAATATTCACCGCAAGGAGTGAAAACAGCCTAATTCGCCAAAAAACACTGTGAATCGGGAGCATTCAATACTGCCCTAAGGAGTGATAATGCTGCAAACGTCCCACTTAAGCAGTGTAGAAGATTCCAGCTTATAAATCAGTATGACATGGAGGTAGATGACCAGGCTCTGTCCCTCGGTAACATATACAGTAGGAGGTGGCAGTGGTTTGAGACCGCAGTCGAGTCTATAATGCTAATCACAAAGTACTTTTTCTGACTCATGAGGCCCACATACTGTCAGGTGTTTGTATTTAGTCAGAGCCAGTCTGCTTTAAAGTGCTGTGGTATACTGTACTATGGTCCTATTTCAGACTTGATCGTAAAGCAGTTTTTATCAAAAGGAGAAAACCCTGTTGTGATACAGGTGGGTAAATGTAACATCTGCCTTGATGCATGCAGTTTGCATTCTTTGCCAAGGCCCTCATGCACTACCAATTTAGGGGGGGGGGATATCATACATCTGCCCATAATGCGTGCCTGCTTCTCCACGTTAAGCTGGAGAGGCGGGACCCATTATTTTTTAAACGTTACGGGCAGATTCATACATCTGACCCTTAATTAGAAGACTGAAATGTGAATCTGGGTTCTCAGGTTTGTACTATGCATCCCTTATAACCATGAAGACTGCTGTCTTTGGTTGGAGCTTACTCAAAAGTTAATAAACTAATTGAAACAGAAAATCTAAACATTTACTCCTTTGTGTGCATGTGCAGTAGGTTATAATTCAACATTCGTTACTTCTTCCCTGTTAATTTACTTAAGGCCTCATACACTGGGCCGATTTCTACAAATTGGGCCGTCAAATGAGTTCTAACAGGTCAGTTTGATATCCCCTCAGTTCCGATGTGCGGTCCAGTGCACATCAGACCTGAGTTGGTGGTCGGACTTGCTGCCCATATCCGACCACGGACCTGTTCAGCGGGCCAGGAGGGAGCTCCTAGAGAGCTATATATAATGCTTAGGAATGTAATTAGGCTTTTGATAGAATTTAAGTTTGGTTAGTAGCTTAAAAGTTGCAGAACATTAGCCCGACCTAAGAAAAAAAAAACAATATTCTAGTTATGCCTCATATCTACACAAAAGCACATTAGAGATCCAGTCACAAGTTCAACATTCATATTTTCAACACCAGAATGTCGACATGTTCAGTGTTAGCATCATAAAAAGCATAAATGTGAATTGTCACTTTTTTTTAGAATGCCACTGGTGCCAGGAGGGTGTTAGGTTGCTGGAAGAAAGGGGTTTAAGGAATTAGGGTGAAAGGATAGGGACAGAATACTACCAGAATATACAGGCTTTGCTCCAATCAGTATATATTTGCTGGGGTGCCCTCCATAAAATAATAACTAGATTTAAGTGATGGTGACACTCCCACAAAACATACAGATACAGTAAAAAGATCTTTAGGTCTCCAGACCTCAATTTTTTGCATGTCTTGTGGGAAAGCCACTGTTGCTGGCTGTATAAGGAAACGGTTATAAACATTGAAACATTTACATAGAAAGGCCAAAACAGACACTTTCTTAGAGTGTGAGCAACATAAGAAGGCATACATCAGTATGTCTGCTTACCACTAGATGCTGATGAACACGGGGTCAATAAACTTAGAGGAGAAAAATGTTGTCTGTTGAAATTAGCAGCTGCAGGTGCACCTCCGGGTGCATACATCTGACCTCCAGACATATTAGAGGCAAAGGTACCCAAATGATTAGTGGATGATGCCACAGATGTGTAAGGGGAATCCATGTTCACAATACCTTAAGAGAAAATCCACAAGCATGTTTATTATGCTGGCAAAACTACAAGTGCTTCCAAGTATTTTATGCTTTTTAAATTAACTATATTATTTCAGAGAAAAAAAAGGTAGAAAATGTACACTACTGAACCTGAACTTAAATTATGTTATTTATTTTTTGTGACTAGATTAATTGTAAAAACAGAGGAATGAAACTCACCTGACTGACTTGAAGCTGGCCTCTGCATTGGTGGCCTGAAACCTGGGGCTTTGGAAGTATCAGATGGAAGCATTGACTCTGGATTTGGCAAATATGAAGACTGCGTGGACAGCATAGAATCTGAAGCAGACTGAGATGAGACCATCGAGCCACCCCAGAAGGGATGATTAGGGTTAGGACCGTTTTCAAATAGTGTGCTAAAAGGGCCAAAGGGTAAAGCAGAACTAAAATTGGGGGGCATGGGTTTGTTTGAAGGATGACCGGAATTCTGAGCAGCACTTTGTGTACTTAGATTTGAAGGGTGCGGACCTGAAGTTACACTTTGGGGTCGTTTCATATTTGAGTGAGGGACCATGCCAGACACAGGAGAATTCTGCACTGGGACTTGGTTCTTGTGAGAAGGGTTTGCTCCATGTAAGTGAGGTCTAACTGCAGTGGATTCAATTTTAGCAGCAGACTGAGTGGACACTATAGAGGACTGAGATAAGGGGTAGGATACTGGGATGTTAGAAGCAAGGGAAACGGGCTGGTGAGTCGGACCATTGATAGGTAAATGAAGCGAAGGTGCCATCCTTGGATCTGAAGGAGGGGGAACTTGGGCCTGCATTAATGAAGGGCGGGAATCTTGTGAACCAGATGCTGGGGTGTGTTGATGCGCAGAGTGCATTGTTGTACTCCCAGAGGTAGAGCTCGCTTGCTTACAGCTGCCTGAGCTATTTATCTCCATGACAGGTTGGATGCTGCCCAAATCCTGCTCTGAGGAGATTGAGGTCCCTTTGTTTGGAGAATAGGTCAGGCAATCAGAGGGACTGCTTCTAGATCCCCCTCCAGGCAAGGATGGTGGGGAAGGTGATGAAGGCGATGACATAGGATGATGTTCTTTGGCAGTGGGAATAGGGCAGGTGGAGGCTGTTGGTGTAGTGACGTGGTTATTTGCAGTGGTGGTGACTGTGGTTGTAGTAGCATTAGAAGTTTTGACCACTGTGACAAAAAGTTGTCTCCTGACTGAAGGTGAGCCAAGGCCCCCATTTGTAGAAGAAACAGGCACTGAGGCCGCAGAGCTTGTGGTAGCTGTCGGGCTAGTAGATGAAAGGACTCCTGGGATCACCTGAGGACTACTGATATTATGGTTCGTATGGCGAGGCATCACGTGAGATTTAGGAGAGTTGGTAGCACGTGCAGGGCTTAGTGGCCTGACAGGGAAGGGGCCCCAGGTAGATTGAGCTGGGGGAAATGGCCCTCCAAAATGCGTCATTGGTAATCGTGGAGGACGGATCTGCTGAAAAGTCTGAGCTGCAAGTAAAGCATGAGCAAACTGTGGAGGAGGGTAAGCCAAAGGTAGTGATACTGGAAATCCTGGTCGCACATTATTCACTGGATTTTTTAGAGGCTTGTGAGCAGATGCTGAAGTAATGGCTGGCACAGTGAGGGCGGAGGCAGCTTGTGATGACGAAGAAACTGTGACAGCTGAAACTTTTATACCCATAACTGAACTGTTAATAGAGGATATGGCGGCAGGGGTTGAAGATACTGCTTTTGAATTTGCAAAAGAGCTTTTTAAACGATTCTTTGGGATAAGTTCATCAATTTCTTTATCGGGATCCTTAATAAGTGCATTAATAAGATGTGTTGCTTGCCTGGTCGATTCTGTTCCTCCCCTGTGTAAAAAAAAAAAAAAATACTGAAAGCCAGAATACTAAATTTTCCATCCAAATGTTAACATAAATGTTTTAGCTACAGTATGGTATCAATTTCAGCTGAAAACAATTATATGGCCATATAAATTTGTAGTAGTATTTTAATATACAAAATACAGTACCCAAGACATGATTAATTTCATCACCATCAAGCATCACTACAGTACAATACATTTATGCGACTACTCTGAGCCAAGAAGTCGCATACGTCCCCTTAAGCTGTCTGGCAGCTTACCGGGTGGCAGGATCGAACACGATACACCATATGAAGTCCTTTTACATAAGATGCATCTTGTGCAATCCTAGCCAAGGCTGCCAGGTCCGATATACCTACAGCCCTTGCAAACTCAGGCTCTAATACGCACGGAACTGCGCATAGGATTGGAGGTAAAACACATGCGATTGACACTATCTGATTTCGTGACTCGATGCATTGTAATTGGCAAAAAAGGCACAAAATCGCACTAGTGTACAGCCATTTTAAGAATCCTTCTGATGCTAAGCATTGTCCACATTACACAATCAAGAAAAAATAAATAGTCAAAAGCTTTGACTGGTTGCAACTTCAAGCATTGTAGGCGTACTTTTTATAAAATACTATGGGGAAAAAAGAGTTTACACAGAGCCACTGAAAAAAAAAAAAAGTCTGTCCATTCCATTGGCACCCAGTACTGGTAAGAAATGTGGTTAAACTTTCCAAACAGGATTTTTATTAAACGTTAAACAGTTAACCTCATTGTATTGGAATGGATTAACGCACCATCCATAAGATGATGTAATGATGAAAGTTAGCATCCTACTGCTTAAAGCCCGACCAGGCAGATCACAGTTTACATATTGCAATAAGGGCACACAATACAAGGACCGATACATATGAAGTAAACTCAACAGCAAAAAACACAAATAGTTTAGTGTTAGGGCAATTACCGGTAAAATTGTGTGAGCCAGCGATCCGACGACTGCACTCCAATAGACTTGTGTTTGTTGAGATGATCTCTCAGTTCATCAATCTAGATTGACTTATGTTGCACCCTGATCAGATGTCAAATCCAGCCACCACAGTAGGGATTTCCCTGTTTTGTGTGATAGAGTAGAGCTCTAAAACAAGACGCAGACCCCCTCACCCCTCAAAAAAAAACCATTGGGGAAATTTAACCGATAGCAGGTCCGAAATTGGAAAGAATGTTCAGACATGTGTCAGCAGCGCCTGGGATGGGTTCTTGACTAGAAGAATGGAATTATCATGGTGCCTTTCCAACAGAGATGCTGTTCAGGCAACACACTTACAGACAAGGTAGTCTCTATCTAAGCTCTATGAGCAAGTTTCTTGCCCATGGAACAATTATTCAACATATTGTGGCTCTACCACCTCTTACCAATGTTATATAAGCCATATTTTAAACCAGCTTATATATTTATAGTTTCTTATATGGCGCAGCATATTTCGTTGCGCTTTACAATTGGAAACAGTGATGAAACTGGGTAGTAACAAAGCGACAGAAGTAGGAGGGCCGTGCTCATCAAAAAAACAAATCTATCAGTCTGTAGGTGTACTGCTTGAGCAACTGCAATATTGAGTGTATGCAAAAGGAGATAGTACTAGTTTTTCTACTAATATATATATATATATATATATATATATATATATATATATATATATATATATATATATATATATATATATATATATATATATATATGGTAAAGACATAATAGATAAGCGAGAAACAATTGTTATTACTTATTGAAAGATCTGAAAGAAAAAAAAACGGCCAAATGCAAAAGCTTGGAATTGAGAGTGCACATGAAAAACAGCAGTGAAGAAATCAACTTCCCTTGCTAGATTAAAATTTCTAGTTCTGAAATATCAATGGAAACCAAGCACTATCTGCAGCCTCCGATCTTGAATGTTTAAAGTGTGAGATCAGACAGAAAAGTATTTCTGCCCCACTAGCTTAGGAGTGGACATTCAAAGATGCGTACAACACTGCCATGTAGTAGTAGTACGTTTATTTATAAGGCGCCGCAAAGTGTCCGCAGCGCCGCACATAGCAAACAAAAAAAACAAATTACAAGGTAACTGCCATCCAGCAGAAGACCCAAGTATGCTCTTCATTCACATTCCCAAATAAACTACATATTTATCATGAGAAAGTTGGTCAATACCATTTTAGCACTGTGAAATACATAATACCATGAATGTTGAATTCGCTAGAATAAAGGATTATCTTTACTGAAGGAAACTGAGGTGGTGGAGATGTATGAAGCAGTGAAAAGTGGAGAAATGAGCTAGTGGAGAAGCTGCTCTTCGCAACCAATTTGCATTCAAGTAACATTTATCATGTGCATTCTGTAAAATGATGGGTAGCAGTTAATTACCATGGACACGACCATATATCGCACCCTAATGAGGTATTCAATCCCGCCCCTATTTCCGATGGGGGAAATAGCGGCGGTCGCCTATTTAATGCAGTCTTGTCCAACAGTATTGAAGAGGCAGATCAACAGAACGGGCCTGATTTTGAAAGCCGTTGGGCTCCTTTTGTCGATTATGTCGTTTACGCAGACACGGCAACTTTTCACCGTGAAGAGGGACATTGAATCCCGCCTGGCTATATGCTGTCAAGCAATACAAAAATGGGCCAGGGTCACGGCTGTCGGGGCAAATAGACAGTCGTGACCCGGGATTGAATGCCCCCCTAAATCCTCTTAAACTATTGAATCAAACTACTAAATTCAAAACTACTTGTGTGGAGAAGGCTTGCATCTCTGAAACAAGAAATCACGCAGAGGGAAGATTGCACTTATAACTTTTGAGCTCAGGACCATATGTGCATGAACCAGCCCCCTGACTCTGGAAACACATTTGGCTCGCTATCTGCAAACAGAAGACTTGTACACTGTACCAGCTCCAAATACACCATATAGCCTGACTTCTAGAATCTCGGTCAACCTCCAGAAACCTGCAGGAGAAAGAGGGTAATGTGCTATCAAGCAAACCTTAAATTATCAGAGGACTGAACAGACCGGATCAGACTTCCTCTAATGGTGGTCTGGTAACTCTAAATATTACTAGTGAAATGGGTGTAGTATAGGACCCCGATTGGGTATTAACCCAACATCTGGATCCCAACGGCCCCAAATCAGGCAGCAGGGGGGGGGCACAACAAAGCCCCTTGCAGGTTCGCCACGCTGCAGGCACAGTGGCTCACTACACTCGCCACCTGTTCTACCCCCCCCCCCTTTCATGGGGGTCGTGGACCCCCAAGAGGGAGAGTAGCCGGTGGGACCCCGAGTGTCAGGGTTTTAACAGTCGGGATTCAGACGCCGGTGTAATGACTGTCGGAATCCTGACTTATCAGCCATCCCAGTGAAACTATGTGCCATATATCAGGCTTTCCAACCACGGTCCTCAAGCACACCATCAGTGCAAGTTTTAGTGATATCCAGGCTTCAGCACAGATGGTTTAATCAGAATCACTCAGGTACTAATTAAGTCACCTGTGCTCAAGCCTGGATATCACTAAAACCTGTACTGTTGGTGTGCCTTGAGGACCGTGGTTGGGAATGCCTGGCATATGTAAAGAATTGCTTCCAGAAGAACTATATCTCTGTGCAATATGAGGGCACTATAGGTACAGACACTGAGGTGGATCTAATGGTCCTACCATTACTGATGCCAGAATAGGTGGATTATATTATTAAACATCCAATTTATGGTCATATTTATTATTGTGTATATCAATAGGTTTTACTCATTGTATTAACATGTTAATATTTTTCTAAGATTAATTCAATTGATATTTCAATGTATTCTACTTTTTAGCGCTGCTTACTTATTCTGTATTTAGTGGAAACAGGAGTGACTTTCCTGGTTTATATAGCAACTGCTTGGGAACACCATATCAAGCACCTACCCTAATTTGCTGCTCGGCATATTACGCCCCTTTTTCTACAAAGAGCTAAGTAGCAATGGAAAGCAGACAGTCTGCTTGAGGCCAGCACTGATGTTAAACCCTCCCTCAAAACACATGGGCACACCTGTGTTTTTTTCTAACACTCACAGAAAAGGGCAGGTTGCCACCCCCAAAATGCCAACTTCCTGTCAGTCAAATGGTGAGGGGATTTCAATTCGATACTTTTGCTATGTCTGTTGCTATTTTAACTTGCGCATGGTCGCTGTGATCTACATACAGTTAGTCGATAATCGAATGGATTGCAAATTCACACATCAGCGATCATCTAGCCTTACGTATGGTCTCAACTATCCTATCAGAGAAACACTTTGCCTTCAGGGTCATGGCAAGACAACTACAACTTGAAAGCCAATTGCGCTAAACCTTGGTTCCTACAGATGTTGCTGTCAATTTTGACAATGTATGTGGGTATGAAAACGCACAAAATTATTTAAGCTTTTTTAAAGGGAACAGGTAAACAAGATTATAATTCCAAGGAGTAAAATGGTGCCGACCAACAATGCCTTTGGATTCTTGTTTATGAATTTTGCATTTAAAAAAAAAAAAAAGAGCATATGTTGACATTGGGCTATTCCATTAAGAAACCACTCCTTAATGGATGCCTGCTGAGACTTTTTCCAAGTTTAACCAGTTTAAAACACCAGGAATGAAAAACCCCACACCGGCTGTAACATTGTATTCCATCTATAAGGTTGGTTATTCTTAAAGTAATAGTAATGATAGTTAAAATTTGCCACTGCTGCGGTATGGTCTGATCATCGATAAACTCAAAAACTTCTTGTATAAATTAAATTTTTATTATATTATAGAAGAAACCGTTCACCTTTTACTTTGTATTATACACTGGTACAACACCCCAGTTCCCTATGGCCAGCTTAATACTGACCACGATAACCTTCCCTAAGACCTTTACACAAAAAACAAAGAAGACTCCCATATGTGATCTAGCAAAGTTTCCTAATCCATGTAATGCAGTGGTTCCCAATCATGACCCCCACCTCATTTTCGTCTCTGGAATGAGGTGGGTGACTGACTCAACAAAACACATTAATTCAGTTGTGCTTAATTAAAGAAAAACAGAACTTTACATGTTTCTGGTACTTGTGGATTAGAGGTATAAAGGGTTGGGATCATCAGGCCGACAGTCATCAGGCCGACAGTCATCAGGCCGACATGGGAAAAGGTCATTAGTTCGACAATGTCTGGGTCGACATGGGGTTTTTCACAGTTTTTTTTACCTGAATGTCAACACAGTCAACATGGACACAGTTTAAAGTGCACCGCATCTGCTCGCTATTTTATTCTCCCACCACGCCTTAGTGGATGGTAGGGCATGGAATACCGCCTGTCGGCACATGTTGGCTCAATAAAACCTGTGAAAACCGCATGTCGACCTTTCGACTGTCACCCTTGACACTGTCGAACTAATGACCTGTCAAACTTAACAACCTTTCGACCTAGACCCATGTTGACCTAACGGTGTCGACCTAATGACTGGCGACCATCATGCTGTAGACCAAATGACCGCATCCCGTCCTAAAACCACTGATTTATTGAAATAATCCTCCTTTGAAAACCTTCTTGGAATGCATTATGATGGATTTTTATGGAATTGACTCAAACATTAGATTTTAATGTATGGGTCATCTTTTACACATAGGTTTGACCAGATTAGAGAACCTGCATTGATCAATACATCTTCAAAGTAGGGAACTATCGCCGCAGAATAACGATTTTAAACGCCAATCTGCCAAAATGCAATCTTAAATAATCCTTGTGAACACCCTCAAAAATGATGGACCTGAAGGGTAAATATCAGATACTGTAGCAGTGCACTGATATCCTTAATAAATAAAATATAAAGTAGAAAGCCAATCCCATTTTTTTTTTTGCAGGACTGTAATATTAATGAAAATGAAAGATTAAATTGGTCCCCATGCAGAAATCATGTTCCATCTCCCAAAATAGTGGGGATGAATAACTGAGTGGGCACTACCCGAGACCTATGATAAACACATAACTTATGACGCTGCTCACCAAAGCATCTGAGCTGCAATAAAATTACAAGCTGCCATAAAGGAAGGCAGCCAGCCTACCACACTGAGTTGTCAGATTAGAATCTGGTAGTTTATGCTGACAACATTTTTCCCCCTCTGCTGATGTGCACAAAAATAAAAATTTTTACTCCTACTCTCAATGTTAAACAAAAGGATACTTAAGTCTCTCCTTGTGTGGACAGGTTAATAATTGCATCCAATTCTGGACAGTATAAGACACCTAGGGGTCGACCCTTTTAACCCCAAAGGGTGCGAGTTGCCATTCAGGCGCCATTTTCACGATGGAAACGGCACCCAAATTAACCCTAACTCGCACCCTTCGCAGGGCCGAATTCACTGAAATTTGCTCACCCCCCTATGGAGATGCGAGCACTTTTTCAGCGAATTCGGCCCGCCGTAAAGTGTGCCGGGTGCTGCGATGATTCGCACTCGCCGAATCATCTGCACCCTTCGGGGTTAATAGGATCGACCCCCTAGACACCAGAGTCCTCTTAAAACTATGTACTCCCCCTCAGTTACAAAGTCAGAAGGCACAGCTTCCAGATAACACAGAGGTTGAGATCCTAGCCTTAACTTTGCCTGTAATTAAGTACCACACTGATATGCTAAACCAAAGTCTTGGTATACCAGATTAAAACTACTACCATTCTATTCCAATTAGGGCAATGACTTTCAACCAAGTGTCATGTGTGCATCCCATCTGAGATGAAGCCTCCCTTTTTACTGTATGCATGCTGGAGACAGTAGTTTAGAACCGGTGAGTCGTGGTTAGATTTTGTCTATGCCTAACAAATGAGAGAACAAAACCATTTTGTGGTTTCTTAAACAGCAAAGGGTATATCAGAGTAGTTACTCTCATGTATATGTAATTCAATGTACAGTAATTCAATGTGGTTGTCTATTACTAAATAATGTACTCTCTAAAATCCTCATCTGGCTCACCTCCTGGAAGGAATATTCAGAAGATCACTCCTAAGTCTGAAGCACAACAGACTAGCATCTGTGGTGTAGCTTCAGAGACCGATTCCACAAGCCTGAAAAAAGCCACTGTACAGCGTTTGTTGGGCCTATTACCCAAGTCAGATTGGCTGATCAGGTACAGTAGATGAAGAGCTTAATAAAGCCACTGTAAAGTGTTTGTTGGTACAGTAGATAAGGAGCTTAATAAAGCCACTGTACAGCGTTTGTTGGGCCTATTACCCAAGTCAGATTGGCAGATCAGGTACAGTAGATGAAGAGCTTAATAAAGCCACTGTACAGCGTTTGTTGGTACAGTAGATGAAGAGCTTAATAAAGCCACTGTACAGCGTTTGTTGGGCCTATTACCCAAGTCAGATTGGCAGATCAGGTACAGTAGATGAAGAGCTTAATAAAGCCACTGTACAGCGTTTGTTGGTACAGTAGATGAAGAGCTTAATAAAGCCACTGTACAGCGTTTGTTGGTACAGTAGATGAAGAGCTTAATAAAGCCACTGTACAGCGTTTGTTGGGCCTATTACCCAAGTCAGATTGGCTGATCAGGTACAGTAGATGAAGAGCTTAACAAAGCTCATTCAGAGATAGATAGAAAAGAAAGGACATCAACCTCAGAGCATTGAAGTGTGGTAAGCTGTACAAGTACAGCAATGGACAGAGACTAGAACTTTAACATGTTCTGTCTTAAAAAAAAAAAAAAAAACACTAAGCAAACAAGCATGGTCATTGGCCACACGCTACACATAATGGTATCTTAGTCTTAAGTGATGACTTAAGGGAGGACAAACCTGACAGCTTTCGGTTTCACAGCTTCAAATCTTTGTCCTAGATTCCACCTAAGTAAGACCCTATACACCAGGCATGTCCAAACTATGGCCCTCCAGCTATTGTGAAATTACAAGTCCCATCATGCCTTGCCACAGTTTTGCTAGTTTGGACATGCCTGCTATACAGTCTAGTTTACCCAAGAAAATGAAAAGGCATTACATGTCCTCTAACCGCTTTTCTTTTGAATGCAAATACATTTTTCTACCATAATTCGAAACTCAAACCTTTTTTTTTTTGTTCAACACAAACACTGAAAACCCCATTATAGCAAAACTGTGTTTTTGCATTTAACAGACAGTATAAATGGAAGTGTGAACTAATTGTTGGAAGTGGCAACTTGCACAAAGCACGGACAGAAACATGCAGGGAAATAACTTTACACTATCTGGAAAACACATTTTTAGTTTACTAGAGAAACGAAGAAAGCTTAAAATGATATTGCATTTCAAGTTAAGGCATTTAGTTGGTGTTATAAAATTCAGCAGATTTTACCTGATTGTAATAATTCTATCACCAGTTTTGTCCTTCTGCTTGTCTATGTCAATATGTGCCCCTGTGAACTCTCTGATAGCATTGATGTTGCAACCACCTCTGCCAATTACCCGTGAAATGACTGTAGATGGCACTGACACTTTCTTTGATCTAAAAAGAGAGAAAAAAACATAATTTTTTTTATGTATTGTTAGATTAATGTGGTTAGTTAAAACATAACTTTTAATACAATTCTTTAAGATATAGGAGATAACACAGACAAATAAGACTACATTTTCTGAAATGCTCCTGGCTGTGAGGTGACTAATTGGGCACTTCTAAAAATGCATACACTATTGAACCATTTGAGCAGGTGATATTTTTGGGCCTGTCGAAGAACTTTTCCTGTGGGCTGAGCCTGACCAGAAGAAGAATGCAGAAAAACTAATCTTATTTGTCAGTTATCTCCTATATATTAAAGCCTTTTTTCTGTGGGAACTCTCTTCAGAGAAATAGTTTGCATACTAATCATTCTAAACCCCCATGAGAAACAAAGCACCCACACATCTACACCTATTGCGGTTATAGAATTACCGTGTCTGTATAGCAGCTATCTAATTAAAATCTAGAGTTTAAATACTTGGCTATCGTGAACAACCCTGGATCCATAACCTAATTTACCGGCCAAGATTGCCAAAATATTTTAGCTAAAACCTATGAGGAAGTCCCCTAGGGGAGGAAACACATTTGGTGATGCAGCATGTTATATTATAAATGTACAACAAATATCATTGAACATATTTATTGGAAACATTTTGATATGGACTTGTGTTATCTAATACTTGTGGCAAAAATTGAGGTGTATAGAGGACTTTCGACCAAGGGTGCCATTACACAATTGTGTATGATATATATATATCCCTGTATGTTTCGGTTACTGTGCTGGGTGCCCGCATCAATAAGCAATATAGACCAATTGGGGAGGAGGCAGCACTCCAAGCGACTGGTACAAAAAGACACTTCAGGCAGACGTTCTAAGACAACGTTTCAATGCCCTTTATTTGGCAATTTCTTCAGATGACCTGAAGAAATTGCAAAATAAAGGACAATGAAACGTTGTCTTAGAACGTTTGCCTGAAGTGTCTTTTTGTACAAGTCGCTTGGAGTGCTGCCTCCTCCTCTATTGGTAGGTAGAGATAGACACACACACACACACACACACACACACACACATATATATATATATATGCGCAAAGGGAAACAAACAGCGGCACTCTTGTAGGGATTTTCAAACAGGTGTATTCAGTAGAAAAGCATACTCGGTATGCTTTTCTACTGAATACACCTGTTTGAAAATCCCTACAAGAGTGCCGCTGATTGTTTCCCTTGGCTTCTACTTATCTGACCCGGAGGGCACCAGGGTAAGCTATGCAGCATGGCTGCCAGCTGATATGGCACCAGTAGCACGTGGTCAACCCTACAGAGCAATACTAGAAGGCAGAAGGAAGAAACAGTTTGTACTTTCCTTCCTAGACTAGGGGAAGTAGATTACACCTTACAAATAGTCAATTATTTACTAGCCAAGGATAGCGGAAGAATGAAACTGAACTTCAAAATAAATGGACACGCAGCATTGCTATGGGTAACTTCTCCAATATCAATTCCCCCCAGCATCTGATTACCTGTTAGGCAATGTGATGGCCGGATTTAATTAAAAACAAAACAATATCAAACTTAAAATAAAAAGCAAATGTCCTTTAAACTCACCTTCTGACCACTTCTTTCCACCCTTCCTCCCTCTTCTGTCCTCTCTTAGGACTGGCTATGGTTAATTTTCCATTTGGAGATGAGAGTGGAGAAGGCCCTGTCTTACTGCTTGTGGACAACGAATTGCAGTTTGCTTCAACCAGGGATTCAGATAGCCTTTAAAAACGTAAAGAAATAGTTACTATAACACTTTCTTTGATTGCATCATGAGTAAAACTTAGCCGCATAACACTTTTGACCTTCGAGAGACTAAAGAGAGTCAAAACGAGTTGGTAGTTTGATGTGGAGACCCTAAACGGCGTACTTCGCTACTATCCATTGTTGCTGTATGCTTGGACCAGTAATTTGCCCCGAGACTTAACACTATCACCGCACTTTAGAACTGATTGCCAGTTCCTACATAGCTGGTAATTACAACTGATCTAGCCATACAGGGATATCTCTTCATTTATCCATGTTTTTATCTCCATTTTAATTTATGTACATGGTAATAAATTTTGGTGCACTTTCAATTAGGTTTCCAATACATGGATTATACTGCATTGAACCTCTGGAAACGTAGAAAGGGAATGAGTTCATTTTGAGATAATCCAAAAGGAACAATAAATTAAAACTGCCTTCAAATTCCTTGTTTGGATATCCAAGTTTGGCTATCGCCAAATCATTAACTGCAATGACAAAGGTTTGGGAAACTCTGGTGTATGGCATGCATGCTAAGATAACAGGTGGAGACCTAGGAATAATGTGGTTATGAATGTGGTTATGAATGTGGATGAAACTGTTCCACCCAAAGCATTATTATGGAAGTCTCCATCACAAGGGAGCTGTGTAACGATTGTCAAGTCATAAATGATGGTGGTATGTCTCTCTGTTATTTTTGTCTACCTTGGGCCACCTGAATAGTGACTGATGTACCCTTCGAGACAGCATGACGAATTGACTGGTCTGATTTGTTTCAGTAATAACCTCTGAACACTCTGGAGTAGAGACTAACAAATGTTACTGGCTAAAAAGGACAAGAGCATATTCTTGAAAACCTGCAATCGAAACTGTCAAGGACCTTGAGTTACATAGACTGTTCATTTGTATAAAATAATTTTGTCATAAAGCCCAAAAAAATAATAATGACTAGATCAAGGTCCGGGCCACTTCCACATTTTTCTGGAGTAAAGTTGTGTAAATGGTCTTGTCAACATGTCTTTCAGGTAAGGAATGATCTTTGTTCAAACTTTGATGGGCTTGCTTCAGTACAGAGTGGGAAAGCGGGTTAATGGGCCCTACACAAGACCGCTGAGTGTTCTGAGCGATGCTGCTTCGCTCAGAATGCTCTGTCTCAGCACACAGCACTGCAGCACACGGTTTGCTGAGGAAGGTGTCAGGGTCAGTGTCCTCCATTGAGAACACTAGCCTGACAAGATCCAGACCAGATAAACCGCTGTGTGGGCTACACACACACAAACAGTTATTTACATGCATTTTCTGAATGATTAAGCAAAATAGCTAAAAATAAAAGCTTGAAAGTCAGCCCGTGTGTGGGGCCCATAAGACGTCTAGATAAACCTGCCCCCTCTGAACAGGCTTCTTAACTGAATTTATAAGATTGAATACAGCTTAAAATGTGGAGTAAGCAGAGTAAGATCTGCAATATACCTGCTGGTGACATAGGACACCTGAATCTGTATAAGAACAGAAATCAAAAAGTATGCAAATATTAATGAAGTGCATTTGTCATATAAAATGGGTAAATAACGTAATCACTTTCAACATGGAATGATTGTGCTCTCAGCAACAAGAGCACTAGCAAAACAGCTTAATTTGTGAATTGCTCAAGGGTGGCAATGGTTCAAGTGTACAACGGGCAGACCAGAAGTCCAAAAAAATCCAGAACAAATTGTTCTCTTGCTGCCTAATATAACCATCCCTTGATTGGTGCCATTGTAATGAGATCAACATTATTTACTTCACACCTCAGTGGAATAAGCGTAACATAAAACATTTTTTTTTTAAATTGCCATGAAGTACTTGTACCATATATTTTACAATGCTACAACGTATGTTAATGTTGGACCACATTTTACATATACAGCTTTCATCTCACCTTCATAGTAAAATTTCACACATTTATATATACAATATTTTAAGCATTAGGGTGCTTCATTAAAGTGTCTAGTCCCCCCCATGTAACAGTCAGCACTAGTGTGCGCCCTCGTGTAACAGTCAGTACTAGTGTGCTTAATTAAATTGTATATTCCTCTCATGTAACAGTCAGTACTAGTGTGCTTAATTAAACTGTATATTCCCAACATGTAACACAGTCCGTACTAGTGTGCTAATAAAAAAGTGTATATTCCCCTCATGTAACACAGTCTAGAACATAGAAAAGACTCACTTTACTGAAGTTTTAGGAGGAATTTTTCTTTCCTCCTTTGGAAAGGACACTAGAACAGAAGGCTTCTTTTTGCTCTGTAGACTGCTATCATTGGTAGAAGAATGATTGTCACTCTTATTGCTGCTGTTGCTGCTCTCGTCACTACAGCTTGAGATTCTCATGTTGTCGCTGTCTCCACTCTCACTGGTGCTGCTACTTTTGGACTCTCCATTTAGCTTCTCCTGCTGCCCATATGTAATAGGGAGCTGATCATCAAAGATAATCTGGACGTTTTCAGCAATTTTGTTCTTTCTGGTTTTCCTCTTCATGCTGCTTGTGGTAATAGTATTATTTCTTTTACCATGAGACCCTGCTAGAGTGGTCCATGTAGCGGATATGCCAATAGTGGTGGTTGTAGTTGCACTAGGTGGTTCTGTTAAAACTGGGGGCTCATCTAATGAACGCAAAAAGATAAAACATGTAACGTTAGTATAGCCAGCAGTCATATTTCAGATTACTGTTCTATAGCAACATTTAGCTTAAGCTGCTCACTTGCACAGTGTTCTAAAATGTGGTCACAGCTCAGGGCTGATTGCAGAAGACGAAGCAGCATTCTAGTGAAACCATCACACTCTTATGTCTGATATCACAGCAAGTGGTCACCTGGGCAGGGTAACTACAGATGTGTCACCCCCATAAATTGTAATTATATGATGATTATTATTACAGATGGTGCCATTTCAATAAGGGCATTCACATGCTTAAAAGTTATCCTAACTTTTGAAAAAGTTTATTCCGTGCAAAAAATCCCCATCTACGTAGCCAAGCGATTGAGGAGATATAGCTGTGCTGCTGGTAAGAATCCTTACAGAGAAGAAATTCCATTGCAATAACTACTGGTTTGATACACAACAATGCACACCTCTTACCACCTTTATACTCCTACTAAAATAAATAGTTATTAAAGACTTTCACCTTCAACTTTTAGCTTTTCTTTCTCAAGAGCAGCTTGGAGCTCAAAGTTTTCTTTATTTTTAGCTTCGATTTCCTCAAGCTTCCGCCTCTGCTCCTCTTTCTTCTTTCTCCGCTTCTCCTTCCTTTTTTCTCGCTTTGCGGCCAAAGCCAATCTTCTGCTTTCCTCCCTCAGCTAAAATGAAAAACCAAAACGTGGACAATCTACTCCAATCCTTCATAAGTGCATCCTACTCACCACATATGTGTTGTGCATAAAACAGTGTTCATTCTAGCACCCGCCATATTTGAAAACCCCTGCAGTTCCTGTTCCCTGCCTGGGGTGTCGATGTCTGCTGTATTGCTTCTAGCACAGTGTGGTCTGTATATCAGCACTGATATGCAAACCACACCTGTGCTAGAAACACCACAGCAGACAGCGACAACCCAGGCAGGGAAGAGGAACTGCATGGGTTTTCAAATATGGCGGGTGCTAGAATGAACACTAAAACACTGCAATGTAGCCAATTAGCTTGCTCATTATAGCACCTGTAAGTGGGTCTGTTGCTCAAGCTAGGTGGTATGTCCTGCTTAGTCACAATGCTCAGGTTATAGGTTGTATTCCAACCAAGGTGTATCTGTGTGGCATTTGTATGTTAATTCCAGGTTTTCATTAATATTTCACAGTACAAACACATACTGCTAGGTTAATGATAATGCTTTTAAGTGGCAGAGAATATAAAATAAGCTATAATTGGCCATGGACGAATATAAAGGACCAGGAAAAAAAAAAAACTCTAGGAAGTTCTGCTTAATAAGTTAGTGCCATATAAAAGGTTATCAAGGCTAGTATTTTTGTCAGTATGCATGACTCAATCACCACTTACATTTAATGTGTAACAAGTAAATCAGTTCAAACTGTTACATTTGAAACCAATCCCATTACCTTTTCTAGATCCAGCTCCTCCAATAGGATACTAGCATTTTTGTTAGCTTCAGCAGCCTGTCTATCTTTGGCCTGCACAATGGACTCCATACAAAGGTGGCACTTTTTCAACATCTCCTGAAACAACATTATCGATGCTTTAAATCAGACTATTTTAAAAAGATGAAAAAAGAAAAAAAATTATATAAATAGTGGAGAAACTGTAAGAAGGAACTTGTTTCAAGATATTTGCTACTCTATTTTCTATCAATTTCCTGTTGAAAATGTGCTGTATCTGAGAATAGTTCTAGGAGGTTTGTGAATACTATCATTGCAGCTATTTAAGATCTATGTTGGCCATATATGCAGATTAGTTATTGTAGTTTGACTTTGCTAAACATAGCTACACAACAGAATAATAACAAGATCTTTGTACCTACCAGTAAATCCCACTTCATGGGGTGCAGTGGCATATGCTGGAGTGGTGGTGTGCACAGCCTGACACTTTAAATATGAATTTAGATGAACATGACTCCTTTCTCTCTACTACACTTGATCTCTGTTAAGTTTAACACACCACTGAGATGTTTGGTGCCCTACCATCAGCAAAAGGGACACAAGGGTCCTAAGGGAGACAAGGGACTAAACAAAACCTGTACCATTTGGAGAGCAGGTCCAACAGAAAATCCTGGGAATGGAACCTGTTCAAAGGAACTTCCTTGAAGGACGAAACAAGTCCCAGGTAACACATGCACATGTGAAAGGAGAACACCTGTTGTGTTTTTTTTGAGAACCAGAGATTCACCAGAGAGTGATAGTGGAAATATCCTCTGTAAGGATGTGTCAAAAAACATTCAGAGAAAAAGCAATCTCAGAGATAGAATCAAAAAGGACTTTTTGAAATTCATAATCCAACTATGAAAATTCAATGGATTAAAACTTGAAAATGAAAAGTTCTCAAAGTGAAGGTAAAGAGGCATACACATGGCGTGATTTCAATCCCATTCTAAAAGATCTTAGCGCTTAAAAAAGGAGCATGGTTTACTCAATGCACTCTGAAGGGGCGGACGTGGTGTTTCTTCAGGAAACTCATTTTAAAAAAGGGAGCTTCCCCAAAGCTATGGTCCCGCCACTTCCCAATGGGATATTTAAACAATTTTTCAGAAGCCATAACCAAAGGCGTGGCTATACTGTTTGCCAAACATGTTAGGATGACAAATGTGTTGGAGGTGCCTATAGGTGATAGGAGAGGCTTGCTAGTAAAGGCCACAATTGCCAACCAAATTTTTACTTTGGTCAACCTCTGCCTCCCCAATCATTGCTAGCTGCATTTCATGAGAGAGGCACTAGAATTGATAGAACATAACCTAGAGGGGGTATTGGTGGTAGGAGATTTCAATTGGGCCTTGGAGCCATCTGTAGACACCTCCAATGCCACACCTAGATTCTCTGTAAAACATATTAGGCGCTTCAAAGCCTTATTACAGGATTTTCAATTAATGGACACCTGGTGTCTAAACATCCTAGAGACAAAGTTTTCACACCAAATCTACGGCTCTCAATATTTCTCTCCCTGATGAATTAGTCTTGTCCCTGAGCCCCAAAATCCCCTTCGCGAGGCATCCAACGCATATTAAATATCTGGGCACTCTCATCCCCTCCTCCCTACCAACAACAGTGACTCTTAACCATGTTCCCCTCTTACAAACGCTGTGTAAAGAAATTACACATTGGCTCACACAGAAACTCTCCTGGCTGGGCCGTATAAACATTGTGAAAATGAATATATTACCCAGATTACTATACCTCTTTCAGACTATACCACTGAAACTCCCGCTAAAGTACTTGGTAGACACTCACAGGGCAATCAGTCGATTTGTTTGGGGTGGCAGAAGACCCAGATTCAAACATTGCTATTTGTTTCGCAGGAGATCCCAGGGAGGCCAGCAATTACCCATGATATCCGCCTATCACCAGGCTATGGTCCTGCATAGGATCCTGGACTGGTCGAGAGCAGACACGTGTCTGAAACAATGGGTTGATTTGGAAAGATGGTCCTCAGATCTATGCCTTCAGGCAGTTCCATGGCTTCCTGTCATCAGCTGATCTACTCACTTGATGGTTGGACACACATTGGATCTCTGGTGAGCTCTGCGCTACAAACTAGGTCCCTCCTCACCGTGCTCCCTACTGCTCCCGCTTCTTAACAACCCAACGTTCCCACCTGGCCATTACTGGACGGGTGCCCACTAGATGGCAACTGGCGGGCCTGACCAGGGTGATACACTTATTCTTAGAGGGATAGATTATTTCCTTTAGTGACCTATGCACAGATACTAATATTTCTTCAATAGACTTCTGGTTTTACCTCCAACTACGTCATTTTCACCATTCACAGAGGTCATCAGTTGCATTGACAAAAGATCTTATACCCTTTGAGGTGCTGTGTTCCCACGCCTCAGAACCCGTCAAGGTCATATAATTTATCTACAAGATTATACTACATAATTATATCACAGACATCCCTTCCTATTGTAAAGCCTGGGGCCATTTTATATGTACATTTTTCACTTTTTCGTACTTTACCATTCCCAATCTTAGTCCATGTGGGTGGTAAAGTGTGTTGAGCAGAGCACCTGCCTGAAGCATGCATGGGTACATGCAACACTAGTTGGGGGTCCATGTGCTCAATTCTACAAATTGACACCACAAAAAGATGTAAAAAAAAAAAAAAAAAACTCACATGGAGAGCAGTGAAGTAAATTTTGGCGGGAATCTGCACAGCATCAGCCAAGAAGAAATCGCTCATAGGGTAGAACTCATACTTAAATCCTCCCTTTCCTGGTATCATATTGCATTGTGAACTTACCTCAAGGTGGAAAGGACCGGACATTACTTTTCCTCCCCATATTGCCACAATCGATGTGGTCTCCCCAGTCATGTTAAGCATGGACCACCTGTCAGCCTCAGCCCCACCGTCAAAGTTAAAACATTACAATTAACTGAAAGTGCCAGGCTCTATACACCACTTTTTTTTTTTTTATTGGGCTTTGAACACAAATCAATTTTGGGCACAGTGGTATGCATCCTATTACTCGTGAAGTGTTGCTTACACAATCTACCGAAATACATTTTTTTTTACTAAAGCAGGCAAGTATTATATATAAAAATAGACAAAGATTGGAAATGGTATCCCTTAAAGTCTAGCTGCAAAATAAATGCATTGATCACTCCACAGACTTTTTGTAGATTAAATTATATTTGGTGGATAACAGAAATATACAATTCCATCGAACAATGTTTCAAGACCCATGCGGTCTTTTCATCAGGTCCAATATACAAATAATTACATAAGTGCAAGATCAACAAAACCACTTATTGCACTTATGTAATTGTTTGTATATTGGACCTGATGAAAAGACTGCACGGGTCTTGAAACGTTGTCCGATGGAATTGTATATTTCTATTATACACCAAATAAATTAATCTACATAAAGTCTATTAATATCATCGTTCTCTGGATAATGGTGGGTAACATACACACACTGTGCATTTACTTGGACCTTACCTTATCTGTAATAGTGGCAATGTATCGCATGCACTCAGAGTCTGATGGGAACTGGTTTACCTCTTTCACAAGATAACGCACTACTTTAACATGACCCTGCAATACAGAAAAACCAAGAAAGAATTAAAATAAACTGTGTCCCAGCCCAGCTTGAGACACTGCTGTAGTATTTTGCAGTAAAACATATACCTTTCTAAAGGCTGCCATGAGAGGAGTTATTTTCCTATTGTCTGCTGCATCTACATCTGCTCCAGCTTGCACAAGCAGCTGAACAACATCCAAATGACCCCCATTTGCTGCCAGCCAAAGTGGAGTGTTGCCCTTCTTGTTGCGCACATCAATATGTGCTCCCCTGGAAGAAATTGGTTAAATAAAAATACTAATAAATAAATAATATAGATAAACAGCGATAGAAATATTAGAGTACAATACAGTCCGGTACTCAATATTGTCTTAAGTGGAGAATATAAATAGATTATATATTTTATATTCTCTCAATATATCTATTGCTATATAGAAAAAAAATAATAATAATATATATATGATGACGACAATTTAATTTATCAGGCACAAATACTATATAACATAATAGATAAATGTACCAATTTAAAGGCCTTCTCGGACAAATGAAAAGAAAGCTATACTATCAATTTCCACAAAGAGAAAGTCAGTCACCTGCTTAGTCTAAAATGTATCAAGTGTCTGCAGGGCACAATATTCCCCCACCCCTCAACCTCCAAAATGGTGAACACTCCTACAAGAATATACAAAATGACTTACCTATGAAAAGAAAATACATGATCAGGGAAAAGTTTGTGCTGTAGTCAAGAGAGTAATCTGCTTTATAACGATTGTGCACTCAAAACCAGTTTACTGAACACAGCCAAATTGAAAAGTAATAACTTTCTATTAACAATGGTTTTAACGTATACCTGCTAATAAGCAGCTCACAGAACTTGTAGTGGCCCTTGTCTGCTGCAATAGTCAGGGCTGTATCCCTTGAAGATGGCACTGGGGGAGCATTAACATCTGCACCTTTGTCAAGCAGCACCCGTCCCACTTCTGCATAACCACCAGATGCTGCTTCCATTAAGGGAGTTAGGCCAGTCTATGAGAAAAATGGATGGGGGTGAACAAGATTAAAACAGATTAGCAAAATATGATTAATGTCAGTTTGAATCAAGATTGCGGGGTCAAGCAGAGATGTTTGGATAGCAGAAGCTTAGAAATAAAGAACTTGTATAAATTACTGAAGGCATGCTTTTTTTCATCCTATTCATCAATTATTATTGTCACTGGGCAATGAAAACAGAGTGCCACCATTAGGCACTTTAAATAATAACATAAAAAAAAACAAAAAAAAAAACGATCTATATAGATATAGCTCATGCTATCTCTCTGTCCATATATACACACACACACACACACACACACACACTTGTGAACTTAGCCTCCCAATATCCCCAATCTGCACTGAACTTATAGTCATCATTTATGGAATTGGTGGACACCAGACCATGCAAGACATTTGTAATTAAGAAAGAGGCTTATATTACTCTAAAGGAGCCCATACACGGTACGATAATTGCACCAGTTATGGGCTGAATCGCAACGCATGCATTTTGCGTGTGATGCGATGGCAGTACAAATAGTTTGTGCAGCACATACATTTTGTACTGTGTGATGAGATGCCCATGGGAGCGTGCATCGCACGGTGAATATGCACCATGTATGGGCACGTTAAGAAAACAGTCTGATCCAATGCCAGAATGAGGTCTTGATTTAAGAAGAATTTAATATCTTAAGTTAAAATGATGATTTCATATTGAAGAAAAAAATAAAAAACCTATACCAACAATAAAAATTGGCTTAGAGATAAAGCTCCAATTTCTAAATACATAAGGGCCTTTCAAGAGAATACAATCTTCCATGCGGATATCCACTGATTCCAGATTACCGTGAAACTTAAACAATAGGACTAAAAATACGATTTCAAATACATCACACCTTTTAAATAGAGCGCACAATTCTGAACCTTAAAACAAAAACGTTAACAAAATCCCATTAAAGGTTTGCATTCCAAACAATTGGGGTTATTTTGGTTCACGCCTTCTGGCAAATTCCTTCTTAGATGTACAAAACCATGTGCACTGCAGGTGTGGCAGATGTAACTTGTGCAGAGAGAATTAGATTTGGGTGGGGTTTTACTTCAAAGTGAGATCTATGTTGCAGTGTAAAAATAAAGCAGTCAGTATTTACCCTGCACAGAAACAAAATAACTCACCCACATCTAATTCTCTCTGCACATGTTACATCTGCCCCACCTGCAGTGCACATAGTTTTGTCCATCTAAAAAGGAATTTGTCAGAAGGAGTGAACCAGAAGGGCCAATATGCTTTTATTAGTGTTCTCATCACCCTTAATTCTAACACTTCTTTAAGCTATGTTTACAACAGAGACTGAAAGCCTGAAAATGACAGACCTCTCAGGACCAAAAGACTGGTATTAGTCAGTGTTTCAGTGCCATATAGGGGGGCTAATCCAGGGATCAGGAGTATCCCAGGATTTGGCTCCAAAATGTCCGGGATTTCAATCCCAGGATTTGAGTATCCAATCTTGGAATTTCGGGATTAGACTGCGCATTCGCATTATAATGCGGTTGCTCCTGCCCCCGTAATGCGACCTGCACAGCGTGACAGAAAGGTCTCGCTGTGCAGGCTACACACCGCCGATCCTGACCTCACCTGCCCGCCGCACCGCATGCACTTTGATGCTCCTGCCTCATGCCCTGGCCGCCCGACAATGTAAGTAAATGTGTGCGGGGCGGCCGATGTAGGGGGGTGGGTGACTTTTTTTAAGTTTTAGATTAGGGACGCCAATCCCAGTATTTGAGCATTTGTCAATCCCAGAGCTCAGGATTGAAAAAACAATTAACCTGGGATTGGCATCCCTAGTCCCATATGATGAAGGACCCTTCAAATGGAGGTTGTTGCCCCTGACCCACCAGAGGAGTGACTAGCACATACACCGATATACCCTGAGGAAACTGCTGACTATAAGCGATGTTCTAAAATACAGGTGGTGAGTCTGAAGTGTAAATACTGCACACCTTTCCATGTTTTGCGATGATCAGGTTAAAATTTTTTTTTCTTTTTAAAGTCTTCCTAAAGCTGGCCATGCACCTAAAGATTTATGGTCCAATATGGCTGGTTGGATCAAAACTCTGGTAATATCTGAATGTCAGTTTGTCAGCATTATGAACGGTCATTTGCTCCCATAAATTACCAGATTATTGTTCAAACCATACCCAATAGCCAGATTGTACAACAAATCTTTAGGTATATAGCCAGCTTTACCTGAAAAAAAATCATTTTTTCGAAGGCTAGGGTAAACACTGGGACTAGGAGGTATTGTGGTTTAGGAGACAAAGGCCGCAAAGAATGAAATTCCAGCAGAGGCTCCCCCTTATATCTCACTTGCTTCCAAGTAGACTGGGAAAAGGAAAAAAGGAAAGAAGCATAACCGGCATACATACACAACCATAACCAGGCACACAGAACCATGACAAGTGCCAGACCAAAGACCCTCCACTAGCGCAAAATAGTGATCCATCATCGCTTCCGGGAAAAATCCATGTTTTTTTTCTATCAACCTAGGTGGACGCTGGAATGTCTAGACCGTGGGATGTCTTAAAAAGGAGAGGGAGTGAATGTTCTTGAGCTGCACTGAGGTCAGATTCCCAAAAGTGACATCTCCCCAGCTGAAATTGTCAAAGCTGTAGAATTTAATTAAGGTATTGATAGAATACCTCCTAACCACTTTGCAAAGCTGTGCCAGAGGGCCGCCACACAAGGTTAACACAGCCTAGT